>NW_027466474.1:0-600000 GCF_050575085.1 Anarhichas minor | reverse complement strand
AACCAAACACACTTTACCTCTTGGACAATAGGAAGAGTGCACAGACTTCTCGCATGCTTACATGCCTCCTTCTACTTCAACTTACATACAACTAAATCTTTCAAGAAGAATGCAGTATGATGAATTATGCAAAACACAAAAAAATGTTTTCATGCGACTGAGCAATCATTGTGTACATGCTGTGTTAGCCAGGTTGCAGATGTCATGTTGTAAAGGTTTGATTTTCCGTCTCTAAGGTTCGTGTGGAAGGCCTGACAGGAAACATTCAGTTCGATCAGCATGGCAAGCGAGTCAACTACTCAGTGAACATAATGGAATTAAAGACCAACGGTCCCGTAAAGGTCGGCATCTGGATGGTTAAATACGTATCTAATTTAATATAACTTTTTTTTTCCATCTTGTGGATGGTTTAAATTTGAGGATCAGATTATGTAAAGCTTAAAGTAGCACTCACACGTTACATGGATGTTATTGTTTTTCCTCCCAACAGATTGGATACTGGAATGAAGTTGACAAAATGGCTGTCACCAAAGTGGATGTCTCAGCAAATGACTCAACAGGAATGGAAAACAAAACAGTTATTGTCACCACCATCTTGGTAAATATCAGAATATATGATTGTATAACTTAGTTTAAGCTTCTTTAATTGTCTTTCCAGTGTCTCCCTTCTGGTGGAGCTGGGGAAACAGTTGGAAACCTTATTTGATTTAGACTGAATTTGCCTACTATGGAAGTATTTTTAACCTCACATTTCGTTTTAATGAGAGGTTAGGCTTTATGAATCTTGTCTTCAGAATGACAACCAGAATACCAGGCTACTAATCTCTTGCGACAAGTATTTGTTTTGTGTTAGACTAGTGCCCTCTGTATTATGTTCTCATGATGACGTGTCAGCCCGATCTGAAACCCTTGTTTTTGAAGCTGCGCTTAACATTGTAATTTCAAACCTCTTGTGCTGAGTCCTGTTTTCTGTTTTTGTCTCTGTCCTCCAGGAAGCTCCGTATGTAATGCTGAAAAAGAACTCTGACCTTTTTGTAGACAATGAGCGCTACGAGGGTTACTGTGTAGATCTGGCTGCGGAGATAGCGAAGCACTGCGGCTTCAAATATCAACTGAAAATAGTGGGGGATGGGAAATATGGAGCCAGAGATGCAGAGACCAAAATATGGAATGGGATGGTTGGAGAGTTAGTGTACGGGGTGAGTTGTCTTCATCAAGATGTCACTTAAGTCTTAATTAATACCGCATGCCACTTACTCTGGTTATTTTGTCCTTTGGTTTGATAGAAAGCAGACATCGCAGTGGCTCCTCTGACCATCACGTTGGTCCGAGAGGAGGTGATTGACTTCTCCAAACCCTTCATGTCTCTGGGAATCTCTATCATGATAAAGAAGCCTCAGAAATCCAAACCTGGAGTCTTCTCTTTCCTGGACCCGCTGGCCTACGAGATCTGGATGTGTATCGTTTTTGCCTACATCGGTGTCAGCGTGGTGCTGTTCCTCGTCAGCCGCTTCAGCCCATATGAGTGGCACACTGAGGAATATGAGGACGGGCAGATCCAGACCAATGAGTCAACTAACGAGTTTGGCATATTTAACAGCCTCTGGTTCTCCCTTGGAGCCTTCATGCGCCAAGGCTGTGACATCTCACCTAGGTAGGTCAGAAACGTCATTGACTGCCATGTTATTCTCTGTTTAATTAACCAAAAATAATTTGTTTACAGAACTTCAACATATTACTTTAAGCATAGATGTTGTATTATTGCACACTGCAAAGGGTGAATCATCTTCAAGTCTTTGTCTTTATTTGTGAACGCATTCTTTACAATGGGTAGGATTTCAAGAAAACTCACAGAAATCAAGCATCTGGCCACTACAATGAAACGTTTTGACAAAACTAATGAAGTGTTCATTGAAGTGTTAAATCGAGATGACACTGATCATTGATTGGGTCATAGGGTGGCTTCATTTTTAGGCTATCATGTTTACTTTTAAACCTTTTTCTTTCACTTTTCACTTATTCATTCACTTGCTTCACAATGTTCTTTAAGAAAAGTGTTTTAACATACATGAAACTTCAGTGGAATCACGTCCACTCACTGACTACAGTTGTAGAATCTTTTGTTAATAATTAATGATTTGATAAAACAGACAGTGTCAAGTTCTCTTAAACGATAACAAACACAAGTGAATGTTTCTTCTTTTGTTTTTCCAATAGGTCTCTGTCTGGACGCATTGTTGGTGGCGTTTGGTGGTTCTTCACTTTAATCATTATCTCCTCCTACACCGCTAACTTGGCCGCTTTCCTAACTGTCGAGAGGATGGTGTCTCCCATTGAAAGTGCAGAAGACCTGGCAAAACAGACTGAGATAGCCTATGGGACCCTGGACTCTGGCTCTACTAAAGAGTTTTTCAGGGTAAGAGATACTGTCTTTGTATTCTACACCTCTGGAAACAAGGCTGTAGGTTTTAGCCTTAGTAGCTGAAAGGCTACTTACTTCACCTCTTGATGAAGCATGCTCCTCTGCTGAAAATCGGATAGTGCATGACCACATGAAAGTCTGTGCTGGAAGTCTCAATCATCCCTCTATGTATGCAAGTGTAAACGTACCTAAAATTCATGTTTGAGGGCCCTCTCCCCCTAAACGGTGTGAGTAATGCAGCCTCCGGAGGCTTGCGCTCAGCCCTTTTATAGAGTGATCAATTCTCAATTGGATCTCAATGTGAGCACTGTAGACACAATCATCAATACCAGAGGTAAATGTATTCAGGTTGAATATCTAAAAACAAGACAAATTATAATGTCAGGTGTAAAGAAGTCAATGTGCTTGGAAGCTCTTATGACCTGATCGTACTAACAGCAGGTGCTTCTACCATTGTTTTTTTTTTTCCAAAACAGCGCTCAAAAATTGCCCTCTTTGACAAAATGTGGACATACATGCGCAGTGCGGAACCCTCTGTGTTTGTGAAAACCACAGCCGAGGGGGTTGTGAGGGTCCGCAAGTCCAAGGGGAAATATGCCTACCTGCTGGAGTCCACCATGAACGAGTACATCGAGCAGCGAAAACCCTGCGACACCATGAAGGTGGGAGGCAACCTGGACTCCAAAGGCTACGGGATCGCCACGCCGAAAGGATCCTCATTAAGGTGGGTGGAATAGTATAACAATGTGTCCAATGTTGTTATAGTATCCCACCTACCCTGATGTAGCTTTGCTTATTTGTCTCTGGTTTGTATAAGGAGATGAGGTAAAGCCCCTTCCCCTTCAAATTCTTTAAAAACCATTGCAATTTATTGTAAGTCGATAAATTGCAAAACAAAAATGTTTTTTTTTATATATATATATATATATATACATATATATATTTGAATAATTGACAAATTTGCTGCAATAGTTTCCCAAATTGTTATTGTTAATGATTTAGAGTGTCTTATCCAGGCTGGATTTCAGCTGGTTATTTAAGACGTATTATAAATAATTTAATTTTGATTTGAAACTTTTCTATTGCTTCACCCATTTAATCTAAATTTATATTTCTCTCCTATAGTCTTTATGTCTAGTACTGTCCTAGCTTATGTCTTTTTACATGTTTCTATATGCTTAACATGTTGCCTTGTTGTTCTGCCCTTTTTCTCATTTGATTGACTTTGAATGATTGATGAGTTTGTATATTTCTGACAAGATATTTTAGGAATGTATAGTTAAATGTCTGTGTTTTGCTAAACCCTTGCAGTACACTTGTTTTATTTAATGACTTAATGAACATTTCCTTTGTGGAAAGAAATTGGAAGTTACTAAAAATGGTTTACCACCCGTTAATTGTGGCACTGCTTGGGTTTCAATATGTATTTTATATGCATTTGATAATGTTGAATATTGAAACCATTTAGATATGTATTAAGATAGCAATAGTCTTTTACTAAGTGTGCCCCTCAATTGGATCAGTTGCACTAAAAACTCCCTCCATCTCCAAACATAGTATAGATAGATATATATTTTAATGGGTTAGTTGGGTTAGGTGGTGATTTCTTTACGAAATGTTGCATGTTTTTGACATATTTCCATGAGGTCTAACCATTTCTTCCCCGTTACTGCTGTTTTGCTGTCTCTCTTTTAGTGGAGTCACTTGCCAGACACTGTTATATGTATGTTGTGGATGTGAGTACGTTGCTGTAGCCACTAGTCCCCCTAGTCTTAGCACTCTGTCCTCACTGTTGTGTTACGGCTAAGCTCTGCCACCTTTGACAAACATTCATGTTGCACTCACATTTGATCCTGATTACATGAGATAAGCTATTTTGTGATAGAACTACCCAAATACCATGAGAGGGGAGGGGGGGTTAATAGACGTAAATCAATTTGTTTTAATCTCTAAAATGAGGGAGTGATAGACAGACAATTGATAAGTGGCTCACCCTGTCTTACAAGTATGTTTTATCGTTTCAAGAAATGCGGTTAACCTCGCAGTACTAAAACTGAATGAGCAAGGCCTGTTGGACAAATTGAAAAACAAATGGTGGTACGACAAAGGAGAGTGCGGCAGCGGGGGAGGTGATTCCAAGGTCAGCCCCAGTGAGCAAAGTGATGGGTAACTCAATGCAACTCCCAAAAGTAAGCAGCAAACCAGCACAGGGTCCAAATCCACACTGACAGCAGGCCAGTCACCTGCTGAATCGGCTGCACAGCCAGCAAGCCTCAGCAACGTGAATCATCAGCACGTACACATGCTGTAGCTGACAATCAGGTTCCCTAAAGAAAGTGCAAGACATGAACCACGAGTTCAGTAGTTTGGCCTGTTCCCATTGGCTCACTGTACTTGGAGATACAGTATATCTGTTGCCCTTGCTGCTTACTTCAAGGCGATACGTTAATGCACATTTGGCTCTGCAAAACTCGCTTTTGCTTAGGCCAAATGGCGCATCAACGTCTATCGCCACTGCAACGGAAAGAAGAGAAAGAAATGTAAGAAAGAGAATCAAAGACAGAAAAAAAAGTTTAATCAGTGTAAATGTAATAATAACATAAAATAACATTGATAATGTTATTTATGTTATTTTCCACGTGAAGAACGCCAGTAAACCTTGCAGTATTGAAACTCAGTGAGCAAGGAGTCTTAGACAAGCTGAAAAACAAATGGTGGTACGATAAGGGTGAATGTGGAGCCAAGGACTCTGGAAGTAAGGTTAGTCGCTGCAGGTTCTATGTGATTCAAGCACACTCATAATTATTAGTGGGAATGACCCCATTTAAAGTAATGATAAATCATTTCAAGCAAATGCACAAACAAAGCATGAGATGCCTTGGTAAGATGTAATTTACTAATGCCTGCAGACCTACTAATGATTAATACCATTTATATTATTTTATAATACAGTAATGCATGCAATGTCATTCTTGAAATGTGCACTTCTTTATCAAAATGACCCGTTAAATCCTCTTTTTACAGCCCCCCCAAATTTCCAAAGACAAATGAAATACAAAGTTTTTTTCTTACAAAAAAGCTTTCATGAGATATTTATGAATTTTTTAATTTGGACACAGCTACACAAAGGAAACGCTCACAGCACAGAATACTGAAATCTGACAGTGATTGGCTAATCTCTGGACCATCTATTAAGGGTGTCCAATGGTGTTAAATGTCCTCTCTGTTGTATTTGTATCACTGTCTTCCACTGTGTACTACTCTGTGAGTCTTGTGTTATTTTTATGTTTTGTTTTTTTTGCGTGGCCTCGTGTTGATCTTAGTGTGTTATTAATGGAGTTCACACTGATTTCACAGACAACAGTTGCCTCTCACTCCTGTCACTTAAACTATATCACAAATGATGAGAAATCCACCATTTTTTTAAATTCAAAATAATAGCAAACCGCTCCTTCACCTACCCTTTTTTCCAGTGTTAAGCTTCATGAAATCAACGACATCAATTATTAATGAAATGATCCGTGTGAAAAAAAAAAAGAAGAACTTTGTTCTGAGTGATTCTCTTTCCTCAGTCGGCACTTGTTTCTTTTCCTTGATAATTGATACTCACCTCTGTCTTGTCACTTAAATACTCCCAACGTTAAAACATGTAACTGTAACTGTGTTGTCTATGGCTGTCATGTTATTACTTTTCCACACACAGTTATCTTGTGCACCACTTTGACAAGGTAGAGCCCTATGTATCCATTTGGCGTCCACCTTAAATGAATACATGGGTGTTTTTATAAGCTAAAGAAAGCTCACTGTACTGTATGTGTCAGACCCCAATTGGTTTATTACTAAGCTGTCTTCCTTCTTGTCTCTGTCTATAAGTAAAGGTATTTGAGCACGTTTGTAACAGCTTAGCCCTTTGTAATGGGCAACCCATGTAAATGGTCCTTGTACAGTACAAATTTCGGATGTAGTCCACAACACATAGACTTTATATGCACTGCATACAAACTGCTGCTGCATTTCATTATGATTACAGTACTAACCCTACCCCACTACATTGCTTCAAATTTACCCAAAATGAAAAAGCACCTGTGTGTTATGTCTTGTTATTTACTGTGCTTTTTAGATATTATTGGCTGTCAAAAATTGTATTATCATTATTAAATATAGTGGTGCATTTTTGTGCATTTTTTTGTCGTGGTTGTGACTGTTTTATTCATGTGCATTTTTAAATCTTTCAACCTTTTCACCCCTGCCATGCCGCTGACCTCTGTCTCGTGTGCACTTCGCAGGAGAAGACGAGCGCTCTCAGCCTGAGCAACGTGGCTGGCGTCTTCTACATTCTGGTCGGAGGACTCGGCTTGGCCATGCTGGTGGCCTTGATCGAGTTCTGTTACAAGTCCCGAGCCGAGGCGAAACGAATGAAGGTGGCAAAGAATGCACAGAATATTAACCCAACTTCCTCGCAGAATTCACAGAATTTTGCAACTTATAAGGAAGGTTACAACGTATATGGGATCGAAAGTGTAAAAATTTAGGGGGTAGGGAACGAGGTTTTAATAAATTCCCCCCAAATGCACGCTTTTATGGCTCCATCCGTCCCATCCTTCAGTGTTAGTGAATGAAGAGGTTGGCCAAAGGATCGTATGTACTGGTGATTTATGATTTAATGAGAGAGAAAGAGATATCCCCCTTTTTAAAGATTAAAACTGTGTTCGTTCATTTAAGTTTCCTTGCTATTTGAAACCATTTTCATGTATGACTGTTGATGGCCATGCTTGTTAATACCTCTGTCCTAGTAACACATTTCAACAATAATGCTTGCAATGACCATGCTTAAGCCTTTACATGATCATTTAAATCGTGCATTGTGTTACCCATTGAGATCATGTTAAGTTCTCATCGACATTCTCATGTTTTGAACATTTATAAACTTTTAAGCTTTCAGATGTGGCGATGCTCTAACCTAACATGTTGCCTCCTTGTTTGTGTATGGGATTCTTGTGTGTGTGAATGTGGTAATGTTTGTGATTGCTTGTGTCTGTGCGTACACGTGACTTTTGTGTGTTTAGATGACCTTTGGGAACGCCATGAGGAACAAAGCAAGACTTTCCGTCACTGGGAGTACTGGGGAGAATGGTCGGGTGATGACTCCAGAGTTTCCTAAAGCTGTCCACGCTGACCCGTACGCGAGACCTGACATGGGACTAAACGTCAGCCTGACAGATCTGTCCTGATCAATGAGAAACTTCTGAGTGCCTTACAATGGTTTCAATAGAGCGATTTTTTTTTTTTGTCCTTCCCTCCCTCCTTCTGTTCTGCCGCTTTTTTATGTTTCTGTCTGGTGAAAAAGGAAAAGTGGGAGATGGAGGCTTCATTTTGTGTCTCACAAAGACTTGTATTGTTGCTCTCTGTCTCTATTTCTCACCGTATAAAACACCTTTCTCTCTCTCGGGTTGGAATTACATCTCGGAATTTAAAAGGGAGGCTCTTTTTTTCTAAACTGATGACACCACACTTTCCTATCTAACTGCCTGGACTGGACTGAGATGGAAATGAGGGCTTGATTGACGGCAGGGGTTGCTTCTGGGAGTAAGAGTTTCAGTCATCTCAACTGCGTGAGTGTGTGTGTGTGTGCGTGTGTGTGCAGAGTGTGGGGTTGTGTGTGTCAGGGGAAGATGTCGTCATAAACACACCGTTTCTGTAGCCACCACCGTCAAACAGGATTTTCAAGCACACTTGATATCATCTGCATTAAGATGTGAAATTGTCCTTTTTTTATAAGAAAATCTAGAAAAAAGTTTATTGAAAAAAAATATTTTTATGTATTTTCACAAAATAGCTTTTAAATAAACTTGCTTACATACTGGTTGGATATAAACATCTTGATGTGTGAGTATTAAGACAGAAAAAAAAATACTAAACAGCTTCTAGTTCCATATTTTTAAAGCCAAATACATTGCATATGGGGCTGAGATGTTAAAATCATGTAATTAATTCCTACTCTAAACTTTCCTGTATATTTTATTCTTTAACATTTGGTGTTGATATGAAATATATGTCAATGCTTGACATTTGGAATCAATCCTTCTCTGTTTTTGTTGTTGGAGTTGGTGCAGCGGTTTTGCTTTCTACTTTTGTCTCTTTGTTTGCTTCAGTGCTTTCGTTTGTGTTTTTTTCTGACGAGTACCAGGCTCGTTTTAGTTTGAAGAGCAAATTGAACTGTTTACACGCCATCAATGCAAAACGAAAAGAAAAATAGTGTGGTCTGGTATTATCGCATCACATTTTGAAGTGACATCAAAAAGAGGCATCGACATTCACATGGTTTAAGTGGTGGTTTAAAATGCCAAATAAGTAAGAGTGCCAAATTCTAGTGCCAGTAGACATGAATATAGTCTTATTATAATCAATCACTGTCATCTCAGTGAATGTAAATGATACATTCTGTAACTTTTGTAACTAGATGTACAGTTGGTGGCAATGACAGTGCTAATACAATAGCCTTTACGCTTTGTTTTCCAGTCTCCATGTATTTTGCATTGATCTGACAAAGTAGCACCAGTTGCATGTTGTTGCCGCAAATACTACATACGTTTATTTCATTACTGCCAAACATGCGTTTTCATTTCAATGTTGAAGTTGTGAGGTTAATTGTTTGAAATTGGAAATACAATGTTAGACATATATACAATATATATACATATATACATATATTTTATATAAAAAGGTTGAATATGAAAAAGTATAGCCCCTTTTCATTGTGGCCTCAAAGCTACTCTGCTTCCATTAAATACTAAATTTGGGTACTTATTCAGAAAATTCAGGATTCTTTTTTTCAGTCTTACTTAGAAAACTTATATGGAAAAACCCCTCTAATTATAAGACACTTTTGATTTGATCTTCTTTTCTGAAACTGACCTATGAAGAGTCCTCCACTGCAGCACACAGGGAGGTAAACTGTATTATTATTATCACTGTTGTTTTTGTAATCGACAATAGAAACATATACCGTAGTCGCTTATCAATTCCATCGCATATTCAGGCTATTTTCACTGACATTTTGTATATGGAATGTGTGCTAACTTGTTTATTTTTTGGGACTCTTTCTAAATAAAAGTGGCTGATCTCTTGTTATCTCTGTGTGTGTCATTTATTCATGGATGAGTTGCTGTTAATCCTGACGAAGGCCTTACAGATCAAGTGTTGTACTGTTTTTGCTGGCAATTAAATGTCTTAAATGAGATGGAACATGATTAGTAAACTTATTTAAATACAAACAATGGTTAGTTCTGTCTGTCTTTTAGACAATTTGAGCAACGAGTGCCAGAGTCATAACAGTAGAAGACTTTATCAGTTTATTAAACTCATTTATATGATTAATAATTACTTTAATCATTATGCCAATAGATGTCAGTACAGTTCAATGATGCCGTCATATTTTCTATTGTTCACGGAAAAGGTGACCCTTAAGTGAAAGTCCATCCAAAAAGTAAAGTTAAAGATTATTATTTTTTGATGGAATACTACATTTCTTGAAGCCATTATGAATTAAGTTGCCAACTGGCTGTGGAGTTAAAAAACCAAAAAACTGAGCATTATTTGGCTGATGTAAATTGGTTTAGTACACACAAAACCACGGTGCAATCACAAATGTGTCAGTTATTTTCCCTGATTAGACCTCTCCTCGGGATTGTGTGCAGATGTGCTTGATTGACTCCTGTTACACCCACATGTTTCCAATTTCTCTGGCTGATTAGCCCTCTGCTCAGGTTGAGGCTGTGTGAAGCATGGGAGTTATGTGACATCACCAAACTATGTGAGCTAAGGCGGCAGCCACTCCACAAAGTGACATTCCATTTTTTCAATGGCATGAATCTGTGGGTCAAAGTTAGCGACAGTTGATCTGGATGTGTGTCATTTGCACGTATTTATTTTGCCTCCTTGATAAAATCCTGTGAAGGGATTTGTCATTTCAAATCCTGGCATGAATGAAAACACCTGAGTTAGACTACTCATGTGAAGGGGCTTAATGGGCTTCCAACAGTTTGCAATTTAAGCAGTCCCAAATGGTGACTTTGAACATCAACGGCCCTCGATACAAGGACCACCAATTACCCATGGGTCAAACAAGAGAACTGAAAACACCTGTGTAGGTAAGCACAGCCCTAATTTGTACAATAGTTAACAATTAATGTTGTTTTGTTAATTTATATTGAAACAGTTTTCTACCCAAAGTAATGTCATTATATCAAAATATAAAAAAACAAGGAACACTACTTTATAGTATTTCAAAAGGTCAATGTCAATATTTTCCAGCTCTTGTGACATTTCAAGCCATGTCATTTGTGTAAAAACACAATAAATTAATATTTATTTTACTCTTTTTTTGTAAATACCGAATTCTGTCCATTAACAGCAGCACGGTAACTCAAGACAAAGCCTTTGTAGAACTTTACAATCCATGGAGGAGAATACATCTCCTTTCATGGATTTAAAGCAGTTTAAAGCAGAGTGATGAGGTGCCTTATTTAGTCCACCCTCCTTCTGCTGAGTGGTAATGCATGTCGCATATCTCCATGCAGATGGTTGACTCCCCTCTGCTCCAAAAAGATAATCTCTCTTTTCTCCACATGTCCCTCTCCAGTTCTTTGTATCCATTTTCCATCACACCTTGAAGTTAATTACATCATATTAAAATCATGAATCATGTTTGTCCACATGAACTCTCTTACCAACTGTTCTCTTAGTAGTCATCCTTTTATGCAGACAGGCTTGTACACTTTGACTCATTTTTTTAAAGGCAGTAGCTCTTCTTTTGAACCGAGGACTCAACCTTGAGGGTTGTACTGTATCTCCATCCAAGCCATGAACGTTCCTCACCCATGGCATTACTGTCTTTAATGAACCAGACTTAACCCTGGCTGCCCAAAATAAGTCCCACTTCCTCTTTACAATTCCATAGAGAATGCAAGTATGTATAATTCCTGCTGCCCAAGTATGGCATGCAATTTCTGTTGCTGTCACAGGAAACCTGCTCCATGTCTGTTCAGTCAAATGTGATGGAAGCCATGACTCCCAGCTAAAACACTTTTTAGCTTAGGAAGGTTCCTAATTGAGTGAAATGACCCGGAAGTATCCAAGAGACTGCTATGATATGAGCTGGTCCTGATGGACGGAACGCATGCGAAGGGCCGTGTCTGTTGGTGTGACGTCATTTTTGCCTTGCCGATACTCACGACCCTTGTGGATGCGGCTTTACTTGGATTGTTCAGCATTGAATTTGTCACGGTGGCCGACTAATGTTACAAATAAAGTTGCCAAAAAACAACAAAACCATCTGGTCTTAACTTCAACAGTCCTTTTGCGATTGCTAATGTTGATATGCATTTGCGATAAAACCTGCTTACTTGTTTGTTTTTTGCATTAAAGACCTTTGACAAGCTATGTGACCCTCTGAAATTGATGTCTGCCAAAGCTTATGAGCAGTGAGGACATTGATGCTATAACCTTATACCACGTCTTAGATATAATTAGGATTTATAGAGTCTTTGGCCAGGGTTATGATATGCAAGACATTTTATGATAAAAGTTCAAACCAACTGCACGTTGCCAGCAGCCATGTTTCACAACATATGGGCATGAAAACAGATACAGTATTTTTAGAGATTCAAGTTAGATCTGTCTACATTTAAGCTACAGCTAAAGATCAACATAATTCTATTGGCCCTTGGGAGTTTTTTGCGAACAAGAAAAAGGCGAGAAGATGATTAGCTTGAATATGAAACCATCTCATGAGATGAAATTAAATGAGAAAAGTCTTAGAATTTGGAAGATGAAGTGTGTGAGAGTTACTGTCCCTGCACAGCTTAAAGGTGTTGAAGAATTAAGCCTTCCTGTTTTATGTCTTCTTGATCCTCATTCCTTTAAGGATTGAGTAGCGAAATTAGATATATCTAGTTTGAAAGAAAGTCCTACTCTCACAAAAAAGTATTTTGCCTATAAAACTGAATAATATATGCTTTTTAAAGTTGAATACAAACACAAGCAGATTGTATTATTTCGGTTTCAGACAATCTTTTCCTGTATTTCCATGTTCCAAGTTTCTGTCTTATTCAAGCACCATAATGCTGTTTGACTTTCAACCAAAATAAATAGATTTGCATAACCTTAATATGTCCAGCTTTTTGTAGTTTTAGCCTTTACTTAGACCAATGACTTTATAAAGGTTAGTACTGTCCCATAGCTACATTGTTCAAACATGTTCTCTATGAGAGTAGCTGCAGCCTGAGGTTTTTTGCCATTTATTGCTTTTGAACTTGTCTTATTACCAACGAGTTCTGCAAATATTAGAAACATCTTGTTGATGCCTGACTTTCGAAAGTCAATCAACCTTTGATACTATTTTGTTTTTTCTTCTATGTGGAAATGACTTATTGAAGTTACATTCCCCATGAGCGACGCTATCATTCCACCAATCAGTCTCACCACCTTTGTGCAATCAAGTGTGCTCATGGGCCATTAGTTCAGCCAATCATGACAGGGAGGGATGGTTAACCAAAATGAATCTTCACCCATGTGAGCAATCAGCCTGAGATGCATGAGCTCTGTCTCTCTCTCTCTCTCTTTCTCCTGTGATTCCCACATTGCTGGTTGTCCATGGTTGCTCTGATAGGATCCTCCCTGGGCCGAAGCTAATGATGACAGAAGGTACACAGGGAATGGCCTGAATCTGCCACCTCGTATAGGAGACATCAATAGCACAGCCAGGGCAATGCTTCATCTTAAGGTTTATTAACTAAGGCCTGACGTCCTGCCGTGGCCTCATTAAAATGTAGCAATGGCACAGAAATGCTCACACAGCAATGATGGCGCAGATTTAAGATGAAAGAGCTTCATGCATCCAGAAGTGATTACAAATTTAATCAACTCACAGCAAATTGAAAGAATGTCATTTTTATATCTCGTTAAAAATAAAGAATAAGTTGTGAGAAATAGATCTGGTGTCATTTATTTTCATATTGATCCACATTTCCAGTGACATTTGTGGTTTGTCTCGCAGCTTAGTAGTCCGTCTACCAGCTAAGCTTAATGAAGGTGACGCCTCACCTAAATGTCACCAGAATACAATCAAGGTGACAATCTACGTCAAGTTGTCATGGTTTTTACGAAGCCAATGGAGCATGGAACATTCGATATGACAGGGCTCAACAATTTTTCAATTTCAAAACATCTGTAACAACAACAACTCAACGCCATCTACTACAGCAGTTCAGGATTAGTTTCATAGGGGATGAAAGGCAGAGGACGGCAGTGAACAGACCTCTTAGAACCTGAGCGGGTAAAACAGGAATGCTAATTCAGGATCAGATTAATTTACATCACAATGATTCAGAAGGCCATGGACAGGGATTTGTTTGTGCTTGCAAACCCCCAACAGTAATGTGTTGGTTACAACAAAGCACGATTACAAAATGCATTGCCCAGTGTTTGCTTTGATTTAATTATTTTTGATGAATATGTCACAAATAATTGTTTAACATAATTAATTGGAATCTTGTTTCATTTTAGGGATCAATAGAATACATTGTATCCCATGAGAAGAAGCTGGAGATGTGCAATAATTATTTTTTTCTCAAATTAAGATCTTGTCAGAATAAATGTTTAAATTATTATTTCATTCTCATGCCATGAGAAAATATGACTGCGGAATTGAGCAAAATAACTTCTGTTGGTGTGTTGTACTCATGCATTAGCAATTTCTTAATTTGTAGATTATTAACTGAGATGGATGATAATTGATTAGCCCTTGGAGTCAGTTAACCCAAAATGTCTCCTCATGCTAGCGAATCAATTATCTTGTTGTCAAGGAGAATATGCACATTAATTAGTGTTTTGACCAGAAGAAGGATGATACGAAAACCATGAAATCTGTGCTGCGATACAGGAGAAAAAAAAAGTCAACTTTCATTTAGACTCATAATTACATCAATACTATCACAACTGATAATATAATAAGACAAAAAAGAGGAAGAATTAAAAAAAAAACTTACCTGTAGTGCTCTTTCCAGAAATCATGACCCGGTTACAGAAGATAATCCACAGACCTTGTTATGTAGGAACTATGGTTGAAAGAAAATAGTTCCTCTCGTAATGATTTGATGGAAAAAACAATACTGTTGAGTTTTTCAAATGTGTTTTTCTTTTGGCAGACATTTCTACAACCGATATCTCCAACACAACGATAATCTACAACAGATTTTGGGGTGAGCTGTCCCTTAAGCCTTTTATAAAGAAGAAATTATTTTTATATTTCTATTGTTGCGGTAGATGACAATGTCTCTCATAAAATATTGACATCTTAAACCATAGCCATGTTCTTTAAATGGTAAACTAAAGAACAAATATAATGTTAAGAGTTGGGGTACACCTCTTTTAAAACCAATGACATTTTCAATGCAGATGTGACATTTTCAATTAATTTCTGCTTGAGTTATGCACAGCAAACAGCGGAATGGTTCATCAGTGTTTTGCTCCGCTCATTTGTCCATATAGCTCTAATGGGTTGAAGAATTTACTCCTTCTACTAATCACCCCAGTCGGTGATTAGAAACCCCGAGTTACTACCAAAAGCATCTCACATCTCGGTGCCACACAGAGCAAAGACGAGCAACATATTCCTGCGAGCAGCCACGGTGGTGGGCGGCGTTGTATGCTGTAAAACAGTTATCCTCTGGCTGGGTTGTCATGGCAACAGTGTTAGCTGGGTTTCTCATGTTCCAGTACAGCCTGTCATCTCTGTAGCTGCACGTTGGCGTGTGAGGCGGGGGGGGGGGGTCTGCTCCTCCATGCATACCACCATTTAAAGTCACCCTTGAGGATAAAACAAACAGCCGTTAGGTTTTATCTGTACAGCGGGTCTGTGATCATGTGTGATTCGGGGGATAGAGTGACAGTGAGCGGCCGTTCAAAATGAACCGAGAGCTTCTCTGTTGAACGAGGTCGAAAACATTATCATGGTAATGGACCACGGAAAGCTGTTGTGCTGTTGTTTTTCTATCGCTTCCAGCACGTCGAAGGTGTGCGAGCTGCTTCGAGGTGGCATTTCTTCTGCAAATGTCACAGATGCAACTTAGCAGATGCGGCAGCTGTGTCTAATGGCAGTGACATTCAAGAGGAAGCAAACTGAAGATTTGCACTTTGATCACATTTGTGTAATTTATGGGTTTCCTCTGCGGTGTGACAGGTTAAGTAATATATGTGCTGCAGTCAATCAGAGGTCTGCATGTGTGTCCCAAGACAAAGCCAAACACAGATCTATCTTCATTTCCGTTTTCCTAGACTGAGAGTAATTTAAACAATAAACGATCACAATTTATCGGTGGATAATTTTTCCCTGTCCTCTTACAATTTTTCGCATTGTTCCCACTCACTAGCTTGCCATTGCTGACTGAGCAATAAACTAATGGTCTGTCTCATAACGTCATAGGACATACGAGGATGTACAGAGAGAGGCCATCGTTAGATGTGTGCTCTCAAGAAAATGGATCATTCCAACAGATTAGAGAAATGTACTGTATGGATATGCACTCTGGATGTACGGTTTCTTTCCATTTTACCCAACCCCGGGGAAAACATTGAATGAATCAATAAATATATATATATATATACAGCCAGCATGAGCTCACAGGACACAGATTCATACTAAAATACTACAATACTAAAAAAAGAGCTTGAAGAAAAACAATTTGAATAGTTTTTTTCAAGCAAATTGTTTTGAATACCTGCTTCAGCTTTTGATTGTCTGTACACCAGGATATTTTAGATTTTTCTTGAGCTTCATGGAACATTGACAAATCATGAATGTACAGAACAAAAGCTGAAGGGAAATCACACAAATCATACAATCTGTTTTCCTCATGAATATTTGCCAAATTGAAAAGTCACGGCAAAATAAAACTTCTCCATAAAGCAACTAATGGTCCTTGGCTTTTAGACGAGTGAGGTGTTAGTAGATGTTAGATGTTTAATATGCATGTTTATCCTTAAAAAGACACTTTGTAGATTTCAATCGGTTTTGTATTGTTGCAGTGTGGGTGGTATGTGAACATGGCGGCTTCTTTCCATGTTACCAGGACCAGGAGCTCCCTGCTCATTCGGCAAACATTGTTTCTTTGCATCTATTTGCACCGCTATAGGCTGGTTGAAAAACGGCAATGTTTATTTTGGTTTCAACAAAATATTCTCAAACCCTTCTTCTTCTTCTTCTTCGACAAACATGGAAGTATGCAATCTTGGGCCTGAACTGTAGCATTACACTGCACAGAGTAAACACTCTTGTTTTCTAAATTTCTGATGTCATTGTAGGTCAAACCTCATCCTCGTCATTCAATAATGACCAAAAAAATGAACATTCCTTTAAGATGTAATAGATGAAAATCCATTTTCAGCATATTTTTAAGGAAGCATGCACATGTTTTTCACAATTAGTGAGGTTCATGCCAAGGTTTATAATAAATATTTCTGATTATTCAATACAGGAGGCATGGAAACATCAAATTGCACATTTCACAACAGAATCCTAATTCAGCAAAATGCCACCATGGGTCGATCCACTATAAATGATATATGAAGGAAGCTTAAAAATAATGATGACAGTGATAGGAAATTGGTAAACAACATTGCAGCTCATCTGACGAAGGACAAATTATGCAGCAGCTGTATGGGGTGTGTCTAAGTGAGTTGCCATCTGTGCAAAAAAGTCTTGAGCTGTAAAACTCAGTCCCTTGCTGTTTCCAGTCCACCTTTATTAAAAAACACTGAGTTCTATTGATAATGACCTGTGATTTGAATTCAGATCTTTGGTTTTATTGTATAGACTCGTTTTTTCTGATGCTGCGTTCATGTCATGGTTTCTCCTGTAAAAAAAATCATAAATCTTACTTTCAATTTTAATAAATGAAATGGTAACCAGAGATCTGAGGCGTTAGCTTCAGTGACTTTTTAGAAATGGGACTCATTTGGTTATCAAAGGAATATTCCACTCTCAGACAGACACCATCCGACTCCGAATGTCTAGGTTGCCGATGTAGCTGGCATTGTCACGGACGTTAGAGGAAATGGACCTCTCGTCTGGGAAGATGGAGCTTCCATGTCCACTGAAGACCACCGAGATTAAATCTTTCATCACACTGGCTTGCCTTGATTTATGTAACCTATGTAGATTGCAGTGCTATTCACATGAGCAAACTGCTTTTCAGCTATGCATGAGCGGAGGCTCATACTGCTCTTGATTGGCAGCTGAGTGTGTGTGAGAATAAGGGTGAGGGGGAGTGAGGGGGATGAATAAAAAAAAACTAAAAAGCAGACTTTCGTCCAAGAGACAGCTGTTTGTGTCCCGTGAAACCAACAACGTGGTCTCTCTGTGTTCACAACGTTAAGTTTCACTTTCACTTTCCCTCCTAAACTCCAAGTGTTTTGGTTGAATTCACCATGTTACGTGTTTTGAATTTCATAGTTGGACGAGCTGACACGTGACAAAGTGTTTGAATTTGTCGGGTTGGGATGACAACAGGTTGGATGCATCAGGCTTTCAACTAACTGCAATGTAAACCCACCCACATTGGAAATCGGGAGTTTTAGCTGGTCACACCTAATTTGACGGCGTTCCAGTACAACAAGTCGTAAAATGTATGTGGTATGTTCTCTGGCCAGGTTAGCCATTGTTGGCAATAACAGTTGATAGGAGCACATTACTATGGTTTTTTTAATGTTGATGCACGGAGCAGCCATCTTGGGTTTTGAGGATGGCGTTGGGGTTTCTCAGACTTTCTGAGACGGAAATCTGACTTAAGGTGGCGTAACAGTTGACATTTTCGAGTGGATACTTTCAACTCCCCATTTCAAATGGAACGCAGCACAAGCCTCAGTTGAGGAGTTGGGAGTGAGAATGTGTTGGCATGGTAGTTAGAAGGTTAGAAGTAGGGCTCTGTCACCAGAAAGTGGTAGAGTGAAATGTATCTATGCTTCTTCTCAAAATATGTGGTTCTAGGAGCTTTGTGGTGTAGTGACTACTAACATGGCTAGTTAATAAACTACTGTAGTTGGTGAGTTTACCCCTTGCAGATAACTTTGTGCGTTTTTTTTCGTACATAATTTCAGTAGATAAAGAGTCACTGAAGAGAGAATAAAAGCTCTCCAAGCTAGGAAGCAAACTGGTCCTCTTTTGTGGAGCAGTTTCTATACCCCAACACAGGAGGGTTTTTTTTCATGATTTTCAGATCCATCAAATACAGTTAATATCATTTAACATTGTTTTCTTTATTTCATTCCTTTTTACATTTTCCATGAGCCCAAGTGGAAGCATGTAACAGTCCCAGGGGAGCTATTGACATAAGGGCTGGTTTGGCTATGAGAGCCAAGGTAGAGGGTAGAACAGAAGGCCAACACTTGGGCGGGGGAGGGGAGGGTGGATTGACACTGTTTCCATGGATGGATGACCAGTTATACAGTCTCCTCACCAGGATTCAATCTATGTTTTCACTCTCATAAACACCTCCTCAGGAGGAGGCCCATTGATTTTCCTTCAAGAGGATCTAATTCATTCAGGGGGGAAGCCGGCATGCAACCCTGAAGTATTTTCAGAGACCATACCACCAGTTGGATACTCTCTGATGAAGTGCTTTGATGAAATCCTTATATAATTTTGCTATGTTCCACCACTGAGAATCATTTTTGTCTCTTCACTTTCTTAGATATTGTGTTCAATTAATTGGACTCGGCTTGGGTAAATGAGTCAAAGATTGAAAAATGGGAACGACACAGTTGCAGAAAATTCTGCATTCAGTAATTCACTTAACTATACCAACATGGTGGCACCGATAAGTAACAAACTTAGATGGCAGTAATGAAAAAAACAGAATATTTAAAGTTGATGGCCACAGATCCAACCATTAAATCACGGCTCCACACCTAAAGACGCAGCTGGGCACAAGAAAGGAGACAGGACAAACAACATCCATTAAAAGACTGGAGATGGGTTCTCAAAGCTCTTTAGACTAAAAACTCATAAATTGCTTGTCATAAGATGAAAAACATTCCCTCTGGGATAACCCCTCCAGCAACATACTGGTACTAACTACCTGGAGTTTTCCAACTGGAATAACGGTTCCTACTGTACCCAGTGGAACTCGGCAGGAAATTTGTATAATAAGGCATTTGGTGTTTAGCGTGATGAGACGCTAATAAGAAATGGAAGTTAAAGATGACGATAATTTCTCAGTGATCGGAGTCCATGGCTCCTTTGCTTTTCTGTTTGAAACAAATTACAGATTTACTATAAGAAGAAATGGTATTCCCTTACTGAATACTGGGTGTATTTCATGCAACATCAGAAAGATTTTTGACTATGTCCATTTTGTCCAGACCCTATTTTGTATGTTTTTGAGACAATTCAGGTGCAATATCTTCACTCTATCAGGCTGGATTTTTTTTTTCCCATTTTGGATTCATTCACTTTTCACCTGACATAGTCATAGCCAGTTAGAGTGTATTATCGTGCTTCTCGCTGCCAAATCCTGGGGAACCACTTATTCTCACCTGTCAGCATAGACTTTGGTGAGAGGGGTGTAATGCAGGTGGATACAACTATCTTCCCCTGACAACACAGGACGTGAGGAAATGGTTTGTGGGTGGGTGGAAAATACCCATGGATGGGGACGGATTGGGACAGGATTTTGCACGCCGCTGTTGAGCAGGATGATACCCATCCACGAGGAACAAGTAATAGCTCTAAGTTTCCTGGATGGGGCTGTCAAGGCTTTCCCCATTATCTTCTATTAGCAGGAGCTACACATGCAATACTGTCCAGTACCAACATGAGAACTAACACCAAATGCAGCAACAGCAGTGCAATACAATATTTTATTTTTCTTATATATACTGACAAGGAAATTAAATACAACCAAACATGTTGGTAAACAACTTCGTACATAAGGCCTATTGGACAAGGTGCAACTCAACAGCTGATGTAGGAGGTCTGTCGGCAGTGCCAGGTTTTGGCACCATCACTGTTTGGGAAGCCAGGGGGAATATCCCGCTTAGGTGTTGCATGGTTTCCTTATCTGAGACTACAGGGGGTACTTGCATGCAAGTACACAAGCACATGTCTTTGTTACCCACTAGCTTTTGTAATTTTTGGTAACCACCAGCAGTAGTAGAACCCTGGCACATATTCGCAAAATGTGGAAGAGAGGCTGAATACATTTTCAATTGTTGATCTGTGATCCTGTTCAGCGTGATCAGTGCCAAGTAGTGAGGCAAATCCCAGTAGTAAAGGTGTATATAGCTGATTTGAATCACTTTCTTCATTCATAGTCACTGTGTCTTTGGTCACATGAGTGGACGTATAGAGCACAAGAGTATATATAGAGGACTTGTTTTGGCAGCTCCTTTAAATGAACAATGTTGGCCTGAGGAACAGCCGTACGGTGCTTTCACACCAGACTTCTTTGGCTCTGTTGGAAGACACTCTGGTGGGTGTGCCTGTTTAGTCTGCTTCATTTGGGCTGTCAAATGAACTCTGGAGCCGTCCAAACAACTGAAGCGTGAGAGTCTACCTGTTCCAATCAGGTGTGATTCATTGATGGCGTATATTGATGGCAGACTATACTAACAGGATTTACTGAAATATGCTGTCTTTTCGGCATGAATTGAAATGCTAAACTACATTTTAATTCATCTGTTAATCTGAAGCAATCTCAATAGGCAATCTGCATGAGTATGCAAGATCATTTGGTAACCATGGTTACATATATCCACATCAGCAAGCAAGGATGTAATCTCATCAGACAAAAGTGTGTCACACTTGTGTACTACTCTGTGCATTTTGCCAGTACTGTATTGAACGATGTGACTGTATAAAAGCTGTACAAGACCAATCTTTTCTGAGTGTTGTCATTCATGATATTTGAGGTCTAGATGTAGTCTCAGCTAAAAATACTAATTATTTCTAAATAATAAATTATTTCTTTAGAGCAATTTGTGACTGAAATAATGAAAGAAAAACAGCTACTTTGGACCATTTCGCTCTGATGATCAAGGATAACACCAAAACTTGTCAAACGTTTTTTTCCTCGGTAGTCTGGGACAAATGTGAAGGAACTTGGTTCATTAGAGATTCTCGATTGTTTACTAATTTCATCCTGATTTAATTCTTTATTTATTTAGATAACCAGAGTGGCAACCAGGCCTGATTGGAAATGCTGTTCAATTTTATCACATCTTTCACTTGCTGGTTTGCAACACATTCATCTCCAGTCCACACAGATAACATTGAAATACCTATAAACTGCGTCCCTGAGGGTTAAACTTTGAATCTTCTTCGTGACAGACATACAAACACCCACACATATATTCAAGGTAGTCCAGACGGCAAGACAGCCCCACCTTATGTGAAGCCTGGCACTCAGTAGATTTCCGTTTGCCAGTGATGTCCCCCTCACACACCACCCTCTCCAAATCTACAAACACACACATGCGCACAGTTCCCCAGAGGGTGATGGATCTCAGCAGCTTCTCTCCTCTGTCAGGCTGTAATAAGGCTCCCCATGCCTGCAGCCTTCGTCTATTTGGCCCCTGATCTATCAAGCCCATGCCAAGGTGTCAGAACCTATTAACCAGGAGACCCAGGGGCCACGCCCATCGATATTATGTTTACGCTCATCACTCCAGATAAACTTCATCCATCAACATTTTTCAAAGACAATGCGGAATGACACACATGCACAGGATAACAGAGGTGGATAAAAAGGGGGGATGGATGACCTCGTACAATGCGACCAGCCCTGTCTTTGAAAATGGCACATACGAGTGTCCTTCGTTAGAGTGTCATCCATTGATTATTAAGAAAGAGTGAGACATAAACATAGCTGTGTTGTGCTACATGAGAAGATATAGAATAGATGCTTCAAAGAGAAAGACGGAGAGTGAGATGTTTGTGTGAGAAGGAGCTGCAGTTGTAATGAGACACAGAAGCAGAGATACGGATCGACATCAAACATTTCAACCGAATACCACAACCACAGTTTTGAAGCAGCCGCTGTCTGTGCAGACTTGCAGAGCTACAGTGTGGAGGTGGACAGATTGTGACGACAGGTGCTCCTCAGCAGTTATCTGTTTCTAAATGGAAACCCACGCCGACCCCAACCCACCGCTTTATTCCTGATCTAGCCTAAGTTTTTAGGGGTGACCACAAACTATCCAAGCATCAGCTAACCCACAACCAAAACATCAATCTCCAATAATTGTTTTCCATAACATCTTACATCTGGCAGCAAATATCTCTCTGTCGTCTTCCTGCTGTCTCTGAATAATAAAACCCAGCATCAACAACTCATCATTTGGTTTGTGTTATTTCCCCTCCTGCCATAGATTCATGATATACTCTGAAATCACCTACCTTAATACAGTTGAATGGACAAAGATTGACCACGGCATTTAGGCCGTCACATGGAACCCCATTGAAACCCATACCGAGGTTCAAAAAGAGACAAATGGCACAACACTTCTCACACTTCAGATGGGAATCACTCTAATGCATTATTTAATTGGTAAAATTGACAAACTGCAAGACATGTTTTTCATTCTTCTTTTCATCACAAGGGATTAAAAAAACTGTGCGAGGGAATATCTCTCATTTGATAGTTTTGAAGTGCTGCTCAGCAAGTGGTAAATTAATGAGTAAATTCATAATGTCTAAGCTTTAGAAAATTAAATATAAAACAAATATATTATGCTATTATAATGACATAATTACATTAACTATAATATTTTCCAATAATAAATAACTTCATCTCTGGGATTAATAATCTTTGTCAGTGATATGAAAGAATACGTTCCCATGCTGTGGCGTAGCATTGTAAGACTCCTTTGTCATCCTCACAGCACAGTTAGAGTTTTTGTCGCATTGTTGGAAAATTTGCTTAATGCTGCAATGTTCCTGTATTCAATTAAAGGTCCACAGATTCGGAGATGATGGGCAGGTATGGTTAATGGTATTAATATTGTAACGTGTGGTCCAAACTAAAAATACCCATTGTAGTTGCGTGTTAATAATTTAGCCCATAAGAACAGAATCATTCTCCCGCTGCAAATATGTTTTCCACAGAATTGGCAATAAAACACGAAGTCCCTTGAAATGTGTGTAAGGTACCTCAATACACTGACTTGATAAAGTGGTTTAAAACATATTTGGTCCAGCAGATAAAGACAGGAACATTATATACACTCAATTCTGAAACCCATCTATCAGGGTTGCCGCTAGCACATTTTTCTTCCTGTTTTTAGGAATATTGAGATTTGTAATTCCAAACTCAGGGCCTATACGTGTCTTCATGTTTGAGAAGTAAGGAGGGTACTGGTAATTGAAGATACATTCTGGTTTTCCAATATTAAAGGATATTCATTTTCAGAATTGAATACTGTCGTCTTTGACAGTAACTTCCAATTCAAATGCATCTATGATTATTACAGTTGGCCTGTCTAGACCTCTGGAATAATGCCCATAGCAACTCTCATTTCCATTATTGGAACAACGGTATAGTGGAGCTATAACAATGTTAAGATATGAGTGTTGGGAATTACGAAGCAAATAAAAAAATAAATATCAAAAAAATGTTTTTTCAATTTGAAAATTAAAAAAGAGGGGTTTGGGTTTTGCAGTATATTATTATATATTATTAGGTCTTGTCTGGTCTGATGAAAAAATAAACACTTTTGATCATTTATTCCTGCCTTTTATTTTTCATTGTTGCTGATTCTAAAATAGTATCTCCATCCAACCCTTGCATTATCTGATCGCTTGCATTGTGTGTGACATAGGAAAAGCATTGGTGCACTTAATTTGGGGTCACTCTGGATAAGAGTGTCAGCTGAACAACTTCCTGCGAACAGCTGCTCTTAGTGCAATTACTACATGAGTCCCGTAAACGGTGCTTTCCAGAATCAACATATGCCAGTAGTCAATGGAAAGCTGGAGTAGTGTACATACAGGATATGGCACACTAAAAAGATACTGCTGGAGTGAATGGGGGATGGTCTGTGAACAGTCTGCCTATATAGCCCTGAGGTTATATAGGCAGGTTCACACATCAGAAGGGGGGTAATGTACGAACAAATATAATACGACTTTTGCTTTTTTTTCCAAATCAAAATAAATATAAAGGTAAGAAATAATATTATAATGACTATCGTGTAGTGTTTTCTTCAGATGACAACAGCTTGATACGCAATAAATCCAGTCATTAGTTCTGACAACATGAAAATAGTTGCTTGTAAGCCTTGCTTGAATACAAGACTACAAAACTGTATGACCAACCAACGAGAGCAGTAATCCATAGTAACTTACACATTGTTTCATACCAATTTGTTTTGTTGTACTGAGTGTGACGTCAATGTCAGCAAGATGTAGCTGCACTCTGCAGAATTAATTCAAATAATTGCATTAAAAGTACATCATGTCACACGATATCCCAGAGGGCAACTACACAACCACCCTTGATATGTCTGTTCATGTACTCTGGAAATGCCTGCTGACTTCTGCCACAGAATTAGGTTATAATAAGAACATTGGTATCGTTAAGGACCCCAACTCCAACCATCAGTGAGGGTCAATTAAAGTTTATCCAGATTTTTTACTGTGTTTGTATGTGATACGGAGCGTGTTGGATTCATTGTTATGTTGTGTTTCTTATTTGAAGAAAGAACATTAACGTTATATATAATATAAGGTGAGGTGTAATTTACCAGGTTGTAGCAAATTGCTATTTTCCGCTCATAGGTAGGTATATAAAGTAATGAAAGTAATTAAACATTACAACAAGATTAGACATCCAAAAGGCACACAAATGGCCTCATCCCCCGCTCAACCCCAAACACACAAAATTGCACACAAGATTAAGACATTAATAAGGTAGCTAGGTTTGCATGAATTGTAAGAGCATTTTTTATTTAATTGTTCAGTTGGTCGTAAGGCTGTTTTCCCTGCCTGAGACCTACTAGTCACACAGTATGACAATTGTTAAAGAATGATTTAGTTCGATTTTTGATGCCTCAACTGTAAGGAAGTTCCTTGTATGTCTATATTCCGGAGTTTAATTTGTATGTGTTACCCAGCTTTTAACATGTTTTTTTTAAATCTAGCGCTACACCCAAGTACCTAAATTCTTCCACATTTTCAGTTCTTTGCCCATTACCACATATGTCAGGACAGCCTCTAAGCTTTTATCTGTTGGAAAAGTACAAAGTTACAGTCTTTTCCGACATTTAGAGTGAGAAAGAAGTCATTAAGTCCTTTGGCAGCATGTTCCATTTCCTTTAGTTTATCTAATGCGTTGTTCTCATGGGTGTATAGCACTCCCATGGTGCAGGTTTTTAAGGGTGATAATGTATTGTTTTTCTGCACACACTGTTGTTGGCCATTTTAGTATGAGTGAATCGAATTTAGTTTAGTTATGGAAAGTTCGTAATTATCCAGTTTGTGGATAGTATTTAAAGTTTCACTGTGTCAAAAGCGCAGGTTGATGAAGATTTGCTTTTATAACTTCAACTATGATGTTCCCTGTTCTTACTATCATTGTGTGTGTAGTACAGTTCGTAGGCTCCTGTATGCGCATTGCAATAATATGAATACACATTACTGTCAGATGATCTCAGTGGCTGAATGGAAAATGTATTTCCATCCTCAAGCTGTGCTTCAATGGTCTCTTTTGTCAATCCGTCTATTGCATATTTCTTCATTTCCCTTGGGAAAGCATCAGAGCTGCTCCGGTGAAGGAAGTAAGTCCCGACGACCCTAATTTAGTAATACAATCTTTGATAATGGCCCTTATGAAACTCTTCGCTCGGTCCTTAACACAGGAAATATAATAAAATGTGTTCGGAAACTGCGACTCCAGGTGCCAATCAAAATGAGGCTTAAATGAGGCATGAGTCACATGCCAAAAACAGCCACGCATAGACGGAGAAAAGCACTTGTACTTTACTCAATTAAATTTTAACGAATACAATGAGGGTGCTTTGTGAAGCTCAGCAATGAAGGATGCACAGAGAGAGAGAGAGAGAGAGAGAGAGAGAGACCGACCTGCTAGTTCAGCACAACTGATATACCTTCATGCATATGGGCATTACTTAACAATTGTTGATTTTCACTCCCTTATACTTTAAATATAAGAGAGAAGAGACAACATGTCCCTGGTTGGACTCAAACCCAGGATGATGTCATTACATTGGATCCATCTTAGACCTCGAGGCCACCGTCACACTCCCGAACTGATGTATTGTGATGTAATCTGCAACAGATTTTGGAGTATATGTGCAGCTTCAACCACTCAAGGCAATTTTAATATGCGCTAATAACTGAGAAAAAAACAGATGCTGTCATGCTTTATCAAAAAGGAAATATATTCCAAATGTTGCTATTTTGTCAAACAAAGCCTTATATGGTATCTACTGTACTACTGTAAAATGTGACCTTTTTTTGGATTACAATGGATAACAATTGATTACATTTTTTTCATCACTCATTTTAGAGGTACAGGTGGCTCTTTTTTTCAAATGGAGGAATCTCATCTTGTAATCAAACTCCCAGCTGACTTTTCATGTCCTTTACCTTGAGAGAGATATGACTCTATACTGATTCCCAGCTCGCCCCTTCCCTCTGGATGGACAGAAGTGTGGTCATTAAAAAAGCATGAGCAACAAAACACCCACAGGGGCCACAATATGGGACTGAATCACTCTGATTTCCAGCCGGCGGATTAAAAATAAATTGTGTCTAAAATATTCAGGGGGACGTTATTATTGCAGCTTTGCAGTTTCTTGCCTCCGCCGAGCAGCTCCACGGTCGAGCTGCTTTGCCTGCCCGGGGTTTTGGGTGCATCCAGGCGTCTATAAACTCTTCGGGGAAAAAATAAATTATATAGGGAAGCACTGGGAAAAAGGGATAATGGACAATGAAACAAGCACAGAGAAAGAAGGTGTTCAAAGAAAGATGGAACAATATGGTGAAAGAGAAAGAGTGTGAGAGTGTGGCACGGGACTTTGAGTACTTCATTACACTAGCAAGTTGTGTGGCGCTTGTCATTAGCTACTTGTCAAGGTGGAGATGGTAAAAGGTTTGAGACAAAGTCACATCCATTATGACCATTTTATATCATCATGTACAAAGCTGGACAACTTTTAAGAATTTCTAAATCAAAGCACCTGATGAGACAGGTAGAGAAGGGCATACAGTTTACATTTATATTAATCATTAATGAATGCCATGTAAGGTGATGGGGAGGCAGATGAAGACAAAGAGAGCAACACAGAAAGTAACAGAGACTCAGAGAAGCCAGATGTCTCTGCTGTTAGCTGTTATAATGCTGTTCGCTCAGATTTGCTTCAAAACATGAAAGTATGTTTAGACGCTTCCAGCTGTCTGGGGTTCCTTCGCCGACTGTACTCTGCATGTCACGGAGCATAAAGCTGCTCGGGTAATTGGACAAGAGTAACCGTGAAGGGGTTTTATCTGTAGCATGCCATTTGAATCGAGAGCAACTGCACATTTGTGTATTCTGACAAATAAAGTTAGCTCATTTTGAAATATTCTGCAAAAAGGCTGATGATTTAGATGTCTTTATCTTATATGATCCTTATCTACTATAAATAGGCAAAGACAAGAGAGTATAACTTATACTTACCTGAAAATATTGGACTAAAATATTTTTATTATTACTATAAAATATATGTCAATTAACTAACTAGCTATGACTTCAAAGAGTAGGAGCGACTCTGTCCAATCTGCATCTTTGGGGATAAAACCTGGCACTTCATGGTTTACAGTACATCCTGTATCATTGATCGGAGCCAATGAAGAAAGCAGTGCACCCTAAGGCAAGGCAAGTTATTTTATATACCACATTTCTGCAACAATGGTTTACATAAAACATCAAAAATAAAACATCAAAAGACAAAATGCAAAGGAAACACATTCTAAAAGAACATTTATATTTGATTATAATCATACATAAAAAAAACAAGAGAAACAAAAACATGCTAACATAGAATAAGATAGGTATAAAGTGCAAGAATAAAAGTTAAAGTGCAGTTTAAGAAATGATTCTTTAAAAAGCAGCAGCAAACAGAAAAGTCTTCAGCCCTGAATCAAAAGGTCTCAGACTTTTCTGGGAGTATCGTCAGATATATGATGCTTAAAAACTGAGCGCTGCTTCTACATGATTATTTTTGACTCTGGGGTCTCTGGGGACAGAAAGCAGACATGTCCCAGAGAGGTCTGGATGGTTCATAATATAGCAGAAGATGGCCCAAACCAGTCTGTGTAGGTTTAAAAGATGTATCAAGTATTGATGAAGATTCTGATATCACGATTCATCCATTTGGCCAAATAAATTCCCGGTAGTAAGAATGTGAGCAGCAGCATGTGAACATTCAATCAAGACTAAGTTCATCAACAACAGTTCATCAACAACAGGTGAAGCTGCTTCTAACAAACTTAAAAGGCAATTCAGGACCAAAGAGACTGCGTCTCCCTCTTTTTTATGATTATGAGCAGAGTCGAGATCCTATTGAACAACATTGAACATCTCTATAGTGCCCGTGTTCATGTTAAGGAATGTACATTGTCACTACAGGTGTTATATAGCTTTTCACCACAAACTAGAAAACATGCATGTAGCGGAAAAAAAGAAGCAAAAATAATTATTGTGTAATTATTGTAACAATAAGCTTGATTGCAAAGTGTTTCAGACTACTTTACTGAAGTTACAATATTCACATTACATTACAGACAGATGTCCTCGTGCCCATTAAAACAGCAACATGGAGTACACATATGATTCACACACACACACACACACACACACACTAAATCGATAGCAATCATGCTGTGATGTATATTTCAGCATCTGTTTCTCCATTCAACATTAATGCATTGCTTCCGCACACCTGCTCCCTGTAGCAGCAAAGTTGTGCGTCTGCGCTTTGTGCGACAGACCCCTTCCGACCATCTCACCCACTCCGTCGCTTCACAATAAATCTCTCTCCACCCACTCTCCATCTGCAAGCACCACCAGCAGCAGCCCCATTCAGTCACTTACCTCCCTGGCCATGAAGGAGCCTCGTTGCGTTGCATATGTTTCTTGCTCTTAAGTGTCAACGCAGACAACTCTTTTTTGTCAAAATGAGTGGTTGCAGTATGTCTTTACTGTGGTGGACCAGCCACAAGCTATGCTCAGTATTATTTTAAAGATGTGTTGTTTTCTTATTGATGCAATAGGATACAGTGACAAGCATGTGATTCATTTTGAGCAAAATAACAAATTAATCAAATTTGTACTTGTTTGTCGATATCTCTTCAAAATGTTCACCAAACAAATGTTCATCAAACGTCGGTATTTATCGAGTCCGGAGTGTGGACACATTTCCCAAAAAAAACCTCTAGCACCACCAAGCCAAAGATACAGCTGTTGTTTCAATGAGCCATGTATTTCTTACATACATTTTTTTTTTAGATCAAGACCATCAAATACAGTGCGGTCATTTCAGTGAGAGTTTTGACTATAATGCATGAAAGAAGTTGGCAGCAAACATCCAGAAACAGGAAGTGAGCTATATGTTGTGTCCAATTAAAATCAAAACTGCTAATCTGACAGACAAGCCTGCATGATGCACCTTTGCTTGGTCATCACTTCACTGCAACACCCGCACAGACAAATCATCCATCCATCTCCTCAGTTTCCCGTATTGCAAGCGTTGCATTTACCAATGTCCTTGAACTGTTGTTGCTGCCTTGTGAGCCTGACTTCTAATGGAACAGGACGGCCAAGCAAAGCCATCACTTCGCACATCAAATCTAATCAGGCATTCAAAATGGCCTCATACCCCTGTGTAACCTGCAGCCCAACACTGTGTACTGATTAATCTCACCCCGCAACACTGTTTGTCCAGTTCGCCATCCTCTAGCTCCATCTCAGCTGACTTCCACCCCTTTTAAAAGAGAAAACAAACAAGGGCCTGTGTGTACAAAGTGCGTGTGTGTGTGCATCCATGTCTATATGTGTGTGTGTGTTTGTGAGTGTATACACGCCATCTGCTCTAGCCAGGCACATCAGCGGTGGATATTACAGGGTGAGACGAGAGGTCCTGGAGCAGATGTGCCAGAGGAGGGGGTTGACATTGACTGAAATGGGAGCAGAGGTGAGATGGCCAGGGGAGTTTATCACCATTTCACTGAGCTCATTAACAAAACGCACCATTTGTATTTATATATATATATTTTTTTTTTCATATCCAAAAAATATCCCAACACCTCCAAAATGATGATTTGACCCCTGGCCTCAGGTTGGAAATCACACATTTAGAAAGGCATCAGCACTGATGCAGTGCACACAAGCAAAACTGAATCCAACCCAAAGACAGTTTTTAGTTGGTGTGTTCAAAGACGTGTTTGCAAAACATTTAGATTATAATCGTCACTTTAGTCCTGGTTGTGCTACCTGGTTATTAGGGCTGTCAAAATTGGCCAGAAAACCGCCAGAAAACGTCTATGTATTTGTCCTTAAAAACAAACAGAATATTTGGATCTGTGCATTATGTCAATGACACCGTTTTAAATAATTGCAAGAAAGGCAGCACTGTGCAGCGGGCCGATTTGATCTGGACTTTTGTTGGACGCTCTGTTTCTATTTATTCTTGCCATTAGCTTTGAAAGCCTGCAATGGAAGAGGAACGGCTGACTTGTGCAGTTGAAATGAGAAGTATAAGTAGAAAAATCTTAATAAGATGGCAGGAGGCTTGAGGGATATCGCATGAACGTTAACTACTTGCTATTTGCTATATTATATGTAATTTCCAGTAAACATCCCAAAATAAAATGTGTCATTTCTTTTTAAAAAGTACAAACGTCGGAGATAGCAAGTGTCAACTCCCTCGTCTTTTAAAAAGTTACATCTCCAGTCTGATCTGGAGCACACAGCTGATAGGTGGTTTGTTTACATGACGTAACGAAGCACTGGCTGCAAGGACACAGTGTCGCTCTCTGCCGCCGAGTTCTATGCCTTCATTACGGTTGTTGTTGAATTATTCCTCGATCAGCTTTACCTAACGTTACATTTCATTTTCAACTAATGAAAATGACTTCCGTCATGTGATGCAGTCAGTATGCACGAGGCATATTGCTTTTTTTCCCAATTGAATATTCATTTTCAAATTTTTGATACACTTGTTGAGCAGCAACTTTATCACAAATACAACAGAGGAGCAGGAATATCTGTTTACAATGCAACCACACAAAGACAGTTGTTTTCCACCCAACAGATGGGTACAGTAAAAGGAGTGTGTAACCTTGCTAAGATGCTGGAGGTGTGCAGCATGCAGCCATTCGTATAACAGCTAACCATGTCTCTCGAACTCCTGAAACATTTAAAACTGATGAAAAATGCTTAAAAACGACTATTGTCTTGTTTCGTAGATGCTTTTCCGATGTCCTCTGTCTGACTGGTTGAATGCTTTTAATGGGAGGCTGCAGCAGTAGGATGTTTGGTCTGCAGCTGAAAGTTAACAGTGAACACTGAGGCTCACATTAATGAGATCAGATTAAAAACAGTAATGCATCATTTCCTGTAAATCCTTTGTGCGTGTGAAGGCAATTTGAATCCAGCAGTGGAATGACGGACCCTGCCAATAACAATAAAAACTACTGTATAGGGAGATTTGATTTATAAAATAAGTAAATAGCTTAAAATAAGCTTTAAAGCCAGTGAAAAAGTGGTTTTAAAAAACGCTCTATAAAAACCATTTATTTAAAGTTTAAAACTCCGATAATCTGCTTGATCACATAGTTGTGGTTTGACTATGGGAGTGCAGGCAACGTGAGCAAACTGTCATATTTGTATTTAAATGTGATGAAAATGTGATTAAAATCACCTTTTTCCAATCATATTCTGTCCCACTAACATCAAACCAGTGAGAAAAGCCACGACAAAGGCACAAATATAGAAATCGATTATGTGAAATAAGAAAAACGGCTCTAACTCCTGCAGAAAATTGTGTGTTATTGTTGGATCCCATTGCCCAGAGAAAGAATCCGAAAATGTTTTTTGTCAGGACCTTTTAGAAACAGTGGACGCTGGTCAGATCTGTGACCTGTGAAACAAGGTGTCACCCTGCTTTTGTCACCCTGCTGTAAAAGGTACAATGTCATCTCAGCCAATACTGGCAGATAAATGGAGAGGCTTAGGATTAGTTCAGCCTTTGTGTGGCCATTTTTTTGGGGTCACTGTGTGCATCAATATACAGCCCAGCAGGAGCGTTTCCAGTTCAATCAGCATTCTAACACATCTAACAAGCATTATAGACGCATCACGGCCATCTTCTGTTTGAAACTGTGGAACAGAAACTAAATACTAAGTAAAATCTGAGAAGAAACTTCAAGTTCATTATTCTTTTTGTTCAAAAAACAGAATTTCAATTACACTTTCAACTGCAAAGTTAAAGATTTGCCACATGGCATAATGAGGGCAAAGAAGGTATTTTTGGGAACTATTTCATAAGAAGTGTATGAAGATTAAAGACATTAATGCAGCACTTGTAATGCTTCTGATGTCACAGAGAGCTCACAAAGAAATAACTGATAATTCTGTAAGAATTATTAGTCTTAGGCTATAAGACTGCAAATCGTAGGCATGTTATGAACAATAACTAACAGGTAGATACACGACTACAGGAGGATACTTGTGCAGTAATGGTTATGAGCTCATTACTGTGGGATCACTATTGCACACTTTTTAATGGACTTAAAAAACTGACAAAGTACACGGAGTCGGACACAAACACAGCAGCTTTAATAGCTTCTGATCAATTGAGCAGGCAGAAATACCCACCCTGATGTATATAAAATCAAAATTTCAGTATAAGTGCTGACGATGGTTGTGTGATTTATTCTCAGAAGTCCTACATTTATTCTTGACATTTGTCTTCATTCTCTAGTTGGTTATTCGACTTATTCTCAACATTTAAAATGTATTATCAAAATGGTATTTACACTATGCTATTTCTTTCCCTTTCTGCCTGGCCCTAATACTCTTCCATATCATACAGATCAATTATAAGATTGCTTCCTCAACATACTTCACGATCAGCGTATGGATTTATTAGTTTAGCTTTTGAAATCATGCTAAAATCGCATGTCTTCTTTTATGGATTACTGTGGTTGTTTCATTTGCTTTCACACTACAAACAAACATCGCTTGACAACGGACCGAGACCCACCTTGCGGTCTCAGTTTCTCAAAATTACCTGTACTGAGTGGGTAAACATTTACCTACGTTTTTTTTTTTATCCCAAATCAAACTGGTTAGGTATGTTTGATTTGGCAGAGAACAGTAATGGCATATTGTATTCACTTCTATCTCCAGTATGTCCACAGTGGAAGAAACTAAGGTGAAACTCCAATTACCCCCCCCCCCCCCTGAGCCTCAGGTGAAAATGTTTAATCAGCTTTCGACTCACCGGGACATAAAGTTGTTAATCAAACACGGTGGATGTCGGGGCGGACTGGGCTTTGGGTGGTTGCTATCACAAATCAATGCAGCCTTGGAGCCTTGGAGTCGACAATGAGGCCTTTCAGCAGGCCCACTTTAACGAGTAGCAGTGGGTTTCCCCTCGTCAAACTCATTGTGGAGCTTTGGCAGCAACTGCACAATTGGAGTCTCCTTGCATGTATCTTGTCCGTGATATTGTTCTGATATGCTTCTGTAAAGTGTAGTAACAAAATGTTTGACATGTGGATTGATGTATAAATAGCTATTTAGACTGGAACAAAGCATAAGCTTTATAATGATGATAAAAAAGGCATCAAAAATGACATCAATCATTTTCAGAGTTTAAATGTCACTTTCTTGCAGACAAAGACGGGCGATACTTTGTTCCAACATACAATAGTACAGGGAGAAATCCATCATGAAGAAAGTGAGATATTAATTTCCCCACTGACAGTCGCCTCAATATACCAGAACACAATGCAGCCATAAAGAAAACCTCTGACTCCACTGTTGATATATTGTTATCACTATTGCTCTCTTTGTGTAAAACCCGAAGCTCACAATAAATAAATAAATTCAAACATACTCTCTCAACAAAGCAAATCCCTCTTAATGTTGGAAGTAAACAAATGCAAGAAACGAGCAAGATGAAGAAAATAAGTTACAATAAAAAATACACGTTTATATTCTCCGCCCAGTCTCATTCCCAGGGTGTCTGACGTTTTACGTTTTAATACAATGTAAACCCAATCATAGCAATATTAGTTGCTCAGAGCAACTGACGTAGTATAAAAAGCAACAATGGGACTTTCACCCAGGAGACAGTTGCTCATGTCCAGTGTGAAACCAATACACAACGTTGGCTTATTTTAAGTTATTATAAAAACTTTATTTATATGCACCTTTTAAAACAAAGTGATACGTCCTTTGACAGACAGAGCAAAGCAAGTACGTCACGTAGAGAGGTTATCGTCATCGCCTACGTAACGGAGACTAAGTAACGTCAGTTTGTGAAGAGTTGGGAATAAGAACAGGTGGATATTCTGTAATTCTTGAATGTGTTTTGAATTTTACAGATAAGTAAAAACTCTGCTCTAAATAAATGCTATTGCTGCTATGCTGGGTGTGTAATGTGGGCGCAAATGATATATAACTGCAAAGTTGTTTTTCTGTCCGCTTCAAAAAGGTAAACATGAAACATATGACCAGACTCTAATGTGATTGCCAGAGTTACACAATTCCTGAAAGATTTTATTTGTAATACATTTTTAACAGTGAAGTCAGTTATTTAAATAGTACATCCATATGATTTAGTGCTTTGATATGGTAACATTCACATCATGAAACCCATGTGGATTGTTTCTCTACGTTCATTTTTGGAGTAAGTAGGCAGACTGGACGCCTTTTGTAGAGAAAGCTTCTGGCAAGGATCCAGCAGATGAACCCATTTGTAGAAAAAAAAAAAGAACGGTAAAGTTAAATATAGGCGAGATGTCCCAGTTTCTCAGAAATATAGTCAGGCATCGAATTATAAAAGCCTGTTTTGTATTGAACATTCTACATTGACATTGTTACATAAATACTACGGTTGTTACGGAGACATAATGATGAATCACCAGAAGATGAATTGTCTCTTCGCTTTGTGAATTGGCTCAGTTGGACTGAGGAACAGATGCCTGCTTCAGGCTAAACCACAACCTGCAGCTGCCACCTGTGGTGCAGAGAATATGAAGCTGTAGAAACAGGATTTATCATACAATCGTTGCTCTTAATCTTACTTGATGTTTAAGAAAGACAGAGATCTAATTTTCCTGAAGGATTTTGTGCATTTTTATAACTATTAAACCTCAAATTAAACATATGTATCTTCTGAGTTGTTTCATGGCACTTACAAGTTAAAAGACAATTGTTTTTGGTACGTGTTTGTTTAAAAGAAAAAGAGTTCACTGCATGTTTTCCTCTGAGACCAATAGCTACACTGTGGATTTAATACATGATTATGATGACGTCCCCTTTGACCTGTGTTTACTCAAGAACAGATGTTCTGCCTCGGTTGAAGATTAACATTATTTTCTAGGAACAAAATCTTGAGGGATAGAGATGAAAAACATCCTTTGACATGTTTTAGATCTGAGCAAAAAAATAACTGTTACGTTTTCTCTTAATATTCAAACCTGTTCTGAAATCTTCCCAGCCTTCAAAGTAGGCTACCTTTTAGAATATTAAGCTGACATTCTGCTTCCATGCATAACTTTCCATGTTCATCTTAAACTCTTCAAGAACCTGGATGAGTGGGCCTAAATGTACACGGCTCAATGTACAAGTTCAGAATTTGGGCATTAAGAATACATCTGGCAAAGTCTTCATGTCACGGAGGAGCTCAGTCACATTTTTCATTCATGAATCATTTCAACGTCCAGCTTCATTAATATCTTCCACATTCCTCTCCATCTCTTTCAAAATGCACCAACAACTGTGTGTCCCCTCATGACATCAGGCTGTAAATCCTCAACGTGAAGCCTAATTCCTCCTCAATAGCAGCTGTGTGTTGCGTTCGCCTCAGGAGCGGCAAAGGGGATTATGGTTAATGGAGTTGTCCGATACAGAGGCAGAATTAGCCCTTGCTGATCTTCCTGTGTGGTTTCAGCTCACGTTCATTGTGTTCCTGAAGGAGGAAGCAATGAATAGAAATTACATTTTGGAAGGGGGAGGATGTTTCTAGCATGGTACCTGAAGGAAAACGCCTGTTTTATGTTTTGGCTATTTGTGCTGACAATGACTGTCCAGATTTTGTGTTCTGGAAAAAAGAAGAAACATAATATTTGTGTATTTGACTCTGCCGGTGTGTGTGTGTGTGTGTGTTAAAGCATGTCTGGTTTGTCATGTGCTTACCTGGGCAGATGGTAGGTTCCAGGAGTGGCTGAGATGGTAAAATGTCGTGTCTGTGCTTGACTGTGGAGATGTCCTCTGTTCTCTTTGTCTGCTACCATAAAATAACTTAAATGCAGCTCGTCCTTGTAGTTTGTGTTTCATTACAGAATAATAATCCATGTATCATACTCATCACCGTGTACTCTTTGAAAAAGTGAGCTGGTCCTCGCTAACAACAAGAAGAGAGTGTTTATGAAGGTCTTCTACAAAAACTACCTCTGTATATTACTCGTCTTCTCTAAAGTCACTGCTATCTCGGCCATGTTTAACTTTAGTCCCCTCTTGGGTAAATCCTGAACTTGGAAATACTGCCTTTCACTACTTCAGATGATATAAATGGTATTAATTACAGAGGATTTAAAATACTAGAATGTCCCACAGGCTGATTTTAAATTGTTAACTTTAGTTCTGGCTTTGTTTATTTTTCTTTCTCTCCGCTGTGCTCAGGTCTTTCTCACGAAAGTGATCTGGATTTCAATGAGATTAGCTGATTAAAAGAGGTTTTTGTATTAAAGTAGAAGGTTGGAGCTTGCATTAAGGCTGCAGGTTTGAAGTGTTTCATTTTTTTTTGTTCCTTGAATAGAAGTTTTTCTTCTTGACATGTTTTTGCTTGTTTCATAAATATTGTGCTGCTTCCTTCAACATCTTTGCTAGGACTGGGTTTTTGGTACTTGATAGCCTTTAACGTTAAATTGAAATAACCCAGTACCAACTAGTATCGAAACTTCTCCAGTCAAACATGGTATATACAACGTCAATATAACATACAATAAGCTTTTGAAAGATGTTTGGAAATCACAAGTGACATCGTTGAGCCTTTAACGTAGTCTCAAGTTTCAATCGATTGTATTTCACACACTGAATGAGGCCATTGCGCTCAATCACCCCGATCTGGTCGAACACCGAGGTGCAGAAGGGCTCGCTTTGGGAAAAGCCTGACCCCTGCAGCCATCGCTGCCATTACCGTAAACAACAGGCCTCTCTGAACAGACCCGAGCGTGTGCTGTTGTCTGTCATTGAATCTTCTTTGTGCTGTTGTATGTATTATTGTGTGACATGTTCGGTGCTGTGGAGAGGAATTTCAGCTTGGGGGACAGTACGGTCTAAATTTATCTGTTAAATCTACGCTGGTCAGGACACAGCATTTCTGTATCTTTGTATACAACACAATGCCCCACAGTGTGTCTTGTTGCCATTCAACAAAAAGGGCACAAAGGTGCTGATCCAAACTGACATTTAAAGTTGTTCCATCCGGGCAGAGTATGCGGCCATGCGTTCCACTCGTAATGTGCCACTGTCTCCTATTGTAGCATTTAAAAGAGAGACGAAGATAAGACCTTTGTGACTCCAAACAACTCCCAGAAACACAAAAACTGTCAGAAATGTTCATCTTTGTATACAACTGGCTTTGGTTCAAGCGTTACCCAAAGAGGCGTGACAATCATTTAGCGAGCATTCTTTTTCTCAGAAGCCATTAGTTTGCACCAACAAACTTTGATTTTGAAATCCATTACTTTGAATTTTGGATAAATGTGTCTATGAGTGTGTGTGTGTGTGTGTGTGTGTGTGATACATTAAGAAGCTCAAGCACTCATCTGCTGTGCACACCTGCTAGGAGTATCGCAGTAGGCCGATATTAAGCGTTAATTGAATCTCATTCTCTCATGGAAGTGCCGGGGCACAGTGGAAATCTGATCTTTGACTTGGCGTCACTCCATGGCAGGTGGAATGCAATAGAACTTCTGCCACACCAGCTGCCATAAAGTTAGCGCTGGGACTTTAATATGTTATTGGCTTTAAACTGTCATGCCATGATTATTATAATTTTGTACTTAGTTACAGGATGTCTGTTATCTCCAATGAAGTCGAATCATGGGCAACAGGTAAACTTCCTAACGGCGCCAGCAACTTGGCAGCAAATCAAAGTGAAGCATTGGCATATGGAATATACATTAAAAAAATACTATCCTGAGTCAACAGTTTCTCATAAACGTGTATGAAAAATAAAAGTGCCTGTGATGTAGACAGATTCAACTTCAGATATTCCTTTTGTTTTTGAAGTATTAAACAAAACAAAGGCGAGCAATGTGGTGTCAAGGCTCCAGAAGGTTCAAGAAAAGACAAAGAAGTGAGGAGTCATTGAAGGTTATGATGAAGGCAGCCTTTGTTGTAGGGAGACATATTTTAAAGGATGATGAAGCCCCGATTCACAACAGAAGAGCAAACGAGCAGGGACATTTACTATTTACAATGTGCAGCGTGGGTGGTGGAGCCTAATGGCATTGCATTAAAGGCCTCCTGTAAAAAAGGGACTTGTTAAATGAACAAGCATCACTTTTAACTATAGAGGATTCACTCAGAAAGCCTTGGCAGAGCAGTACCATCACCACCATTGATTGATTTGGACAAAGGACAATGTTCAGCTTTTGATACATACTTAACATCGCTGAGACTCTACAAGTTTGAGTTATGTGTACAGTAACAATAATTGGCCCGTAAAATGTTTCTTTGAGAAATGATAACCACCCTGTGTGAATTACAAAGTAGCTCTGCAATGGAAAAACTGTGTCGCATCCCTTCCAATTAAAACTTTAATTCATCAAGTGCAGACTGTTCCCTACAATGAAGGTCACATTAACACAGGAGAAAACTGTCTTCTAAACAGCAGCGATCAGAGCGTCCCATCCAGAGAAGCCTCAACTCAACTCCGTTAGATCTTTTACCTCTTTTATCCCTTTCGGTGAAGAAACATCACAGACGAGCTGAGCTGGTGAACATGAGCGACCTGGGCACATTTGACTGATGTTGGGTGTTTCTGAATATTGAAGCTGAGATTTTTCAAACCTCTAGAGTTGCCAGCTGCCAATGTTTTCTGCAGCAACTTCAATATTTAGCTGCATCTGTATTGAAACCACTTTTAGAAACAGATTTGATGCAACAACTTCCTTCAAAAATGTCAAATTACTTTGTACTGATTGGTCGGTTCCACTGACTGTCTTTGAAGGGAGAGTGGGTCAGCTCTCTGAAGCTGCAGAGAATGTGGCTCAAACAGCTTATCCTTAAAATGATTAAGCTTTCCTTTGTCTCTATCTCTGTCTCTCTTGTCACTTTCAGTTTCACATTTCTCTCTCTCTCTCTCTCTCTCTCTCTCTGGTCTAATTCCCTCTCCAGTGGGAGTGACATGTCTTGTAGGAGGGAGTGTGTAACAGTGGGAGTTAATTTAATCAACATCATGCTTGGGTAAGGCAACCATTTCTCAGCAAGTCCACTTACTGACCTCCAGGTAGTGAGTGTGTGCGTGTGTGTGTGTGTGTGTGTGTGTGTGTGTGTAGAAGCAGGAGAGTGACAGGAGGAGTCTATTGTATCAGCTCACTGTCCCTGGAGACCACGACTCTGTACTCCCTCTGCACCTTGATTCACCTGCCCGTGTCTTCATCCTGAGCCGTGGGAGATGGGTGGTTGCTGGTCTCCAAGTACCCAGCAGGGGTAATATTAGGGAATGGCAGCAAGTACAGCTGTCAGAATCCAGGAGGAGAGTGTGTGTTCTTCCTTGTCTTGTGTGTAGGCTTTGCTGTGTTTGTGTGTGCACCAGGGGAGGGCTCAGCGTGGCTGCTGTGGTTGTGTAGCGGCCTCTCCACCTCTCTGTGTGAGTCCGCAGGTAGCCAGCCAGGCACTTTTGATGTTCATTCTGTGATGTAGAGCACATAGGTTGTTTTTTTTCTTCTACCCTTAGATCATCTTGGGCTGAATTAATTAGTTTGCGCAGCATGTAGCATTATAATCAGCATTAAGTGGTAGCACAGCATGAAATAGTATAAATTAGGGATGCACAGTATTGAAATAATTCATCTGGTCATTTCAGCTGATACCCTTTTTTAATTATCTGTGTCATGCAATAACACATTCCCTGCCAGTAGAGGTGATTTATAACACTTTAACTGTGTGGTGCAGATGCGAAAATCCAGAAAAAACACTCAGATGGAAATTGTCTTGGATTACAACCACAACACAGATTCAAAATGTCTGCAATCTTGAAGATGAGCAGAATTATTTCCACCATCAATGGACTGTGTCATAATCCATTATAACAAAGAAGGCATGCGTCGAGGTACAATGCGTTACATTTTCATCAGAGGGCTACGTTATTTAAGTTCTCATTTTTTCAGAACTGCGACATGCATCTGTCCCTTTCTCATCACTGGAACAGACTTATGTTCTACCAGCTGTAGAATTCATGAGTAGGCGGAGAGGGAAGAAATACGAGCAAGAGTTGCAGTTTGAGAGCACAAACTGATGGTGGCGAAATATTGTTCTCTGATAGGCTATTTCCTGTATGACTGTCAAATGTCAGTGCAAATGATTAATCTGAATACAAGCTTTTTTTCACATTAGATTCTCGGGGACTGGCACCAAAGCCATCAGCATTTCTTGTAGCTGATATAGAATAGAGGTGAAGAAAATACACTGTAGCTGCATTGGGAATACTGTGGCCAGGGAAATGAGAAAAGAAAATCACTTATCATAAAAATGGACACATTTTATTGCCTCACAAAAAGCATTCCGTCTACACATTTTTGCCATGATTAGAGGGTATACACTTTACTGTTTGAGGACTATGTTCTTTTGACATTCTGTAAGGATGACATTTAGCGAGAAGCACGACTTAGAAGCACATTATGTCATTTACAGGCTTGGCTTTTTCCTGGACTTGTGAAGGAGAAGATTTATGTGTCTCCTACAATCCCTGTTATTTTGAATTCAAGGATTCATTTTCAGTCCGTTAATCATTGATGATAGATATACTGTATTAGACTCTGGCTTGTAAACAAATTGATTTTTAGTTTTGACTTACCACAGTTCCTGTTCTGGGAGTGGCGGTACTTCTCGTCTGTGTAATTAATTAGTAATCTGGGTAAACTTGTCAAATCAGGCGAGTTGTTCTGTTCGACAAATTAAACTTTCATGAAATCTGCAGCTTTTTAATATCACATTATCATGTGGCATCCTTCTATCACCCTTTCTTGGGAGAATTGTGTTTTTGGAAATCTATTTCAGTGCACGTTTAGTGTCATTCTGGACTACTGCATGCAATTACAGTGCCATCCTAAATTCACAAAATGCAATCACTCTTTATTACGTTCTTCTTGGTGCATCCACTGCTTTGTCAGCACTTGTCCATGCTAATAGATTGTCCCTGTGACCTGTTGATTCAGATCTATTGCTGTCTTCAGCTGGAGGCTGTCTGGTTTTAATTGCAGCCGTGTCCTATGTAACCTCCACTCTCACATGTATTTTTTCCAGATTCACTGCCTGTGTAAATCTTTTAAACATTGCTGCGTGAACTCTCCTCCTCCTCCTCCTCCTCCTCCTCCTCACATAAGTTCAAGACTGTTTCCTCACTGACTGAGATTGAAGTGCAACAGCACCACCTGGTGGACTCAAGTTTGTCAGTTATAGAGGGAAGAGTAACTAAATATTTCTGGTGCGTCTTGCTGTTTCCTAATGACAGTATTTAGCAGAATTTTGTTTTACATATTCCCCTTTGAATTTGCTTCATCTTTGAAATTGTCTCTTTGTTTGTATTGCTCCTCTCATCCTCTTCCTGTCTGTCTTTGTCTGCTCACTCTCCGATCTCCACCCACCTCCTTGTTCCCCCAAACATATTATTTCCTCCCTTTTTTTTTATCTCAGATCGTCGGTCTGTCCACCTGCCCTTCAGCCTTCTCTTCTTTTTCATCAGCTCTTTTCACACACTTTATATATAGGCATCTTGAGTGGGTGATATCTAATGCATTAACAGCTGGTGCTTGACACGCTGTGCTTCATGCAGCACAAACTGTTCCTCAGCAGTACATATTTGGCCGATGACTCATTATATCTGCATCCTTTTCTTTTTTTCCCCAACATTTAACTGATGATGTGATGCAGTAATGGAGCATCAATAAAATTGCAGATGGAACAATAAAGCGTGGGGGTGTTACGCTTTGATGTTTATGACATGAACACAGGAGCAAAAATAAATAACGACGTAAATCCATTTCTCTAAGCTGTAAAGCATTTCCTGTTATCAAATGTTACAAATATGTATAATAACCTAATGACGCATGTGCTGTCTGTTATTGGTGGTGTGCAGAGGAAACTGAATATTGTATTGATTCAAAGCAATCTGATACGTTGTTTGACCGTAGTTCACCCTAGATGTGTGTGTCTGTGTTAATACGATGATCAAACCTTAATTTGATCTTTTAGGTCAAATTAATGATAATAAAAACTGAAAACAGAAATGTACCACAAAAGAGTGAATCAAAACAAGATGAAATTGATGACCAAAAAACGTTTTGGCAGGCACCAGCCGCAACGCCAAAATCGGGCCAGAGGGGGGTCCATTGGCCCCTTCCTCACTTCCTACCCCCTAATTCCTGCGCCCTTGCTCGAACCACAACCCATCTTCAAATCGGCGTTCATTTCGATCTCAACTACACACCTGTAAAGTGTTGTGACTGCATCTTACAAGGTTGATGCGCTTTCGCCTCGACGTTATCTGTCCACAGACAGACAGACAGAACTATAAACACCTGGACAAGTACTCACAAACACAAATCACTGGAATAGGCTCAGGCTTTGGCTACACGGGTTATATACTTGCTTGTAGAATTGGTCTTGGTCTTTGCATATCATTTTTAAAAGAAGTTAAATATTACGCCAAACCTATCTTGTAACGTAGCTGTTTTATCTTTTTGTTTTGTTTCCTTTAAAGTGGTTCTAACGGATCCAGTAATATAAGGAAGTGATATAAGGTGAGGGTGGATTGTGGTGTGATCTTTTACACAACTCAAATTATTCTTCATGGAAGATGACAAAAGATTGCTGTTCATTTATTGAGAGAGAGACATTAGATATTACAGAAATGAAAACAACATACCCACCATACGGGTATGCTGGGTGCGATGAATGTCAGAAGATGTGTAGCATGTAAATGAAACATGATATCATGTTTGCTGTGCTGTAGGTGGGAGGACGCAATCTCATTCTGACTGGTGCATGATGGATGTTCCCCCCAGAAATCCAAGGATTCAGCCCTGCCCTGTGTCAAGTTCAATCCCCAAAGAGGTGACATCTCTCTCTTTCTCTCTGCTGCCTTCCTTATCTCTGGCTATATTTGTGTCTTTACATCTTGTGTCTTCGTCTTTCTTTCTTTGATTTTCTCTGTGTTCTTTGTTCTCTGTATTTGTTTTTCTTTGTTCTTCATCGTTGAACCCATATGATCATTTAGAGTGAAATATTGAAATCTAAGACATGTTTTTAATAGCGTCCCCATCAAGAAAGAGAAAAGTTTTAAAAGAGATTACAAAACTTCATTATGAGTAAGACCATCTTGGTCACTCTCACTTTGTATTTTATTCTTTGTCCTCTGAAAGATTAACATAGCATCACAATTCATTCCTTTTCTTCCTCTCTCTTTCTTTCTCAGTCTATCCAGCTCTGTTAATATTCTCTCCAGGGGAGGCCCTGCTGCCGACTTTGTACTGTCCAAATGTTATTTCATCTCATTCATCAGTGCCAGCTTCTACCCTCAGCGGAGAGGCAGGATGCTGGTGAGAGGGAGGTGATGAAAGCGCTTTGATAGACAAGCTAAATTACAGACAGTCCCAGTTCCCCCTGGACCCGTTTCTCTTGGAGTCCTCGAAATCTGTAGTTCCATAATTCCACTGTTATTCAGTGTTTTCTTGAGATGTCACATGAAATACAGCAGCGCTCAAAAGGAAAAAAAGAAATCACACTTCACAACAAGAATTGTGTTAAATGGACATTGCCCTCCTGTTTGAAGTATATTCACACATTCCCATTGCAAGCTCCAAATCTTCTACATTGTGCGAAGACAAGACTGTCGGTTAATGGTGTCTTCCATCGTGGCACCAGTGTGCCCTGTTTGCCACCAAAATAAGCTCATAAGAATGATACAATATTTATGTACTTTATGAAACTTCTAACAATGATTTATGCCTAAATATCAGATGGAGTATGTACCCAAATGGTTCAGATTTAAGTGTGATTGCGAAATTAAACAAGCATTTCCATCTGCCGCTTTTCTGCCGCTTTTTCAAATGGTATCATAGAACATCAGAGCTGAGGAAAACACTAAAGCATTGGGACATGTTAGCTGCAGGTTGGAAGTAACTGTAGTGGTATCATCCCGTCCTCCAGCGTCTGCACAATGACAAACTGTCCTTTGGGCCACATACATAAACATGCTTGTGTGCTGTTTAAATCGGCAAGCGGGTCATTTTGACACATCTCAAGCCAGACACCAAGCAATTAATTTCTCGAGATCAAAACTGCTATTCATGGGTGCATATTTAGCATTTTCCTGCTGTTCCTGGAATGAGGCATTTATGTCAAACCATCTGTGTAAAGTGGTGACAGCAGCCTGCCAACTGGTGTCCCGTCTCATTATCTCACACCTATCTTGAACTCATGCCGTTAAAAGAAAAGTACCTGACATCCCCAAAGTCAGATAAAGAGACTTTACTGTCAGATTTACCATAGCCGACTTGAAAACATGTACAAGGTCTAAAAAGTCCAAAACGAACTGCAAGGAGAAAGACGTCAACGATTTTGAGTGGAATTCATTCGGAAAACAAACTGGCATTTCTAAACAGGGACGCACACACAGCAAACATCAATCAAAACACATATATACTGTACACTTTTTAAGTGTCCAATACAACTTAAACTTTATATGCTGCTTTGTAAATACTATCGACCATGTTGGCAACTCTGTGAGTCTGTCGCCTAGTTAGGAACGGCGGTGCGTTGAGGTAAACGCTAACGTCAGCATGCTAATGTGAACCATAATGCGACCATGCTGGTGTAGCAGGTACTATATCGTTTACTGTGTTCGACATCTTAATTCAGCATGCTGACATTTTACTACTGAGGCTGATGGCATTTGTTTTGCAGGTATTTGGTCGTGAACCAAAGTATTTGAGTCAGATGTTGATCTGATGATGACGCTAGAGGAAAAGAGAACGCTTTAAAGCTGTTATGATATTTCAGTAGTCGAGCAACCAACCGGCACACAGACTGACCAACATTGCCAGCCCAGCCGCCAGGATTTTTTTTGGGCATTGTACATTTTAACTATCAAATCAACTTTAGTCTCAATCTTCATTTTGTTGGACAGCTGTGGAGCCTAGTGAGCCCTGTTCAAGCATTTGTCCTTGAGCACCAACGCTGTTCTGTACCTGTGACATGTCCGTGGTGTTAACCCATAAGTCTTCATGAAAAAGGTCTTTGGAGGGCTGAAAGTTCTTCTTCTCAGTCAACCTCTGCCCTCTCTCTCCGCCGTGCATTTTCAGAAAAAGGTTAGAGATGTGAAGTGGAGTGTTCAGCCATTGTCAGTTTGTCACTGTCAGCTGGGCCCACCAGAGAGCTTCACCCTGTGAGGCGGGAGGGGTTTGACACAAGGAGGTCGACGTATTTCTAGTTTCTCATCTCCCAAAGGAGGAGGCTTCATGTCAGAAAACTGCATGAACAGAGAGACAAGAGAGAAGACACTCTGTGGGTGTGAATGATGCATTTTTCATTACACAGTGTCCTTGTGATCCTGTTTAGCTGTGCAGGTAGAAGATTGCACTGCAAGCATTTGAGACTGTGTTTGCTCCCTAGTTCCAGCTATACTCGTTTGAAATCATCGGGACATTTTGAATAAAAGCCTCGACCAGCTATCAATGTTGGGTTGTGGAGATTGATTTTACCACAGTGAGATACAAGCATGTGTAGCCCGATGGCTATTTTCTTGGATATCATTTTGTTTTGTTTTGTTTTTCGGCTGCAGAGACAGAATTGGTGACACTTCTGATGTATTTCAGGCAAGTGCATTTTTCAAATGGGATTTCTTTGTGGTACTGGACTTTAAATGGAAATCCTTAAAGGTCCCTTTGAACAAAATAGGCATTTGCCATTTCCTTCCAAAATAACTCATATCACTAAAAAATGTTTGGTCACATCCCAGATTTATTTTAGGGCACAAAAACTCATTTTGTTTTGGTAAGGGATGTTTTGTGGTCATAGTTAAAATAAATGAAAGTTAGCTGTTGGAGACAGGATTCATTTTACAATCTCTGAGTCAAAGTCAGACACGTTACATCCGACCATCAACCCCAACATCTTACATTAGATTTTTTGCAGTGGGACCTTTGCCTTTACTTCTAAAAGACAACAGTCATTATTCAAACAAATATAAGAGGTCAGAAAATCTAGATAAAGCCTTAAAGGTGCTGTTTGTAGTTAACAGTGCTAACAACGCAAACAGTGCAAACTACGGCCACAGTGCTGAGCTGACAATGTTTACCAGAAGAGGACCCAGAGGGTGGGGGCTACGCTTCCGTGATGACGCCATCAATCAGGGCGGAGTTATCAGCTGTAACCGCAGTAAGATGCAGGGAAGTGTAAGGCGGCAGCCATGACTGAGCCAGCTGGGCACGCTCATATGCACTAGAATCATGCACGGACAGCCCGGCTACGTCACCAAAGCAGAAAGAAGCTCAGATCAGACTTCATAAGAATCCCACATATTGCACCTTCAAGCATTTGAACAAATTAACAATTATGTTTGTCATCTGATGAGAACAGTCTCAAAACCATCACCCAGGAACTCAATATACACACTCTAATAGGCCCCTACAGACCTGTGTAAATAAATAAAAGCTCTTTATTTGCACATCATACCACAGGCACGGCACATTTCTACATATTAAAGAGTACTTACATTCTCACATCCATCTATTTCTATTGAATCTGGATGAACCAATTTGCTTAATTTTGTTCCGTCTCAAAACAGCTCATTTTCTTCACGGTGCTTCTATAAAGGAGCCACTAGAGGGCGGCAGAGTAGCATTTTTAAAATATCCCAACATCTCAGAATTCCAGTGCTGCTGCCGAAGCAGCTACAGTGAGCTGGTTCAGCTTCATCAAGGACTCCTGTTCACTCTGCCACATACCAACAACGAGCTCATTTAGTGTCAACGGACTGTGGTATGCAGCAGCATCAGAGGCACATGTTGATATATTTAACGTGGCTTGAGGATGTATTAAGCTCCACAACTATCAGTGTTGGAGAGGATATCTTTATCTGCAGCTGTAAATGCAATGAAAAGAAGCAAAACAAACAGGAACTACTGGTTTGAAGATGGAAAACCTCTACTGAGGCTTCAGGCAGTCAAACAGTAGTGTGTGTGGCCAGATCTGTGATGTGGTTTTGGATAGATTATCTGTTTGAAATGCTCTCTAGGTGGTACTGTTGTCCTGTGTTTGTAAGTGCGCTCACACTGTAGAAGACTGTTCGGTATAGAACAACATTGCCATTCATGAATTGACAATTCTACTTTCAGTTATATCAAACAATGCATTACATGTACATACATACAATCTGGTTTGCAGTGGTTGCCAGGTGTATTATTTTTACACGTCTGTTTTACTTATCACTACTGAGCTGCATCAGCGGTTCCATTTGGCATCAGTTACTCATTGATACATCAGCTGATCGACTATCAGTTTACTGTAGTAACAACTAATCATATGCATTCAGGTGTATATACACTGACAGTTCTTACTATGTCACTCTGCTGATGCCGTTGTGCCAAATCTGCACTTGGTACTAACTTGTCAATCAACCCAGCCTCCTGTTTATGTGTTGAACCACTTTGGTATTGTTACCTTCACTGACATCTGATGTGCATAAAGCATTCATCATAGACTCATTAAATCAGTCAATGATTTAATCAAACGTTATTTGTACAGCACCTTTTGTACGGGTTATTGCAGTCCAAAGTGCTTGACAGATGACTGATAAACCGAAAATAAGCTTGAGCTAGTGTGGACCGTGAAAACATCAGAAAAGACAACAGCATTTCAGCAGTTCAATTTGTGAAAAAACAAAATGATAAAATTGAAATGACATGAAATGAATAGCCATAATAACAGTAAGCATAGTAAAATAAAAGCAAAGATAACATTTGAATAATTATAAAACAAAAAATTACAATAAAATAGAACACATTTTTCAACTTAAATGTTAAGAAAAGTGAATAAAATAAAAATAAAAATTTTTATAAACCATTTGTAATCAAAGGTCAGGCTGAATAGTTAGGTTTTAGGTTGACGTTTAAAGATTTAAACACTTCAGAGAAACTGTTCCAGCGGCTCAGAGCATAACAGCTAAAAGCTGATTCATCGAAGGTTTCAGTCCTGCACTTTGGATCAACTAAAAGTCTGGTGTCACAGGGCCTGAGAGGCCGTTCCGGGCCAGACACTAAAGCATGAGAGACAAGAAGAAAGAATTTTATAATCAATACTGAAACTGAAAGGCAACCAATATAGAGCTGAGAGAAACTAATTACTGACTTGGCAAGCAACTGAAGGCATACAGGTAATCAAACATCAACTCAGAAGACAGACGGTAAGTTTCAGTCGGCCGCTGTGTATGAGTCAACACTTTTGAATCTTCCTGTTCAACATTTTCTTGGCTCGTGATGCCAGTTTGACCGGAGACTGGGCACCGCTCGACCCACTTGATTGACCGAGCCGCACCCCGAGGCCGGTCTCAGTCATTTCCTGTCTGGCCCGCTCTGTGTGCCTGCCCAGCCCGGGTCAGGCTGTTCCTGTTTGGATTCCTGCAGGAATGGGTAACATTCACCATGGAAGATTTTGTTTGGAGAGTTGCCACAGTGGTGAGACATTTTTTCCTCTTACTTCTTCACACAGGCTGAAGTGGTGAAACCTCATCAGAAGATTCATGTGAAGCGGAAGATTTAAATAGGAAGCCAAACATCATGGTGGAAATTGATTCCATCAAATTTCCAAAACTATTCCTCTGCTTCACGAAGCACATGTGCTTCCTGGAAAAATAAAAATAATGTTTTCCAAAGAGTCTGAAAGAGACATTCATATTGCCAGCTCCAGGTTGGTAGACCCAGATTATCACTATTTTCATGTATGCATAATGCTCTTTTATTGTCATTGTTCATGAGTGCTATTTAAATTAAAGATGTGGCGGAAAGTTTGAAAAAAATATCTTTTGATACGAACATTCAATCTTAAAATATGTATCATTAGCATTTCACTGAAAGTGATTTGAGTTCTTTGAATCGAACAGAAAAATCTAATTTTGAATAAAGTGTTCCACCCACTGGATTTATATAACAGCTTGCTTTAATCTGATAATAAGCAGTGCAGTCATTTTACCAGAGGAGCAACAGCTTTCGTTCAGTTGGAGGTCTCAAAGTCACAGTGACCCAGAGAGTAATAATAATGTTTAATTTCTTCCTCTCAGACCAGTCTTGATTCCTTTCTTAGAAAACAGCCCAAACAGGGTGAGAGATAAAGTCTGAACTCTGTCCCTTTCTTTCCATAATAACATTCTTTGTATCTCCAGCACAAACTGTTATCAGTCATCACATTCCTCATTTCCTTTGAAAACAGTCGAGTCATTGTTGTTTGCAAAACTAATAGTGTGGCAAGTTTAGATTGTATGACCTTGAGAGTCCTGCTCTGACCAAAGCCACGGTATCCCCGTGTTCATTGGATGCACACAGCTTCTCATCTATGCAGCCAGAATAGCATCTTCACCGTAAAGACTGGCATAGCAGGACTAGCTTTATAGCTGTTGTCTTGGAGGTTCGTGTGTGAAGATTCTTTTGAATAATAAATCAACGGCAGTCGGACCTAACAGTACTGTATATGTAAATGTGTGTCTGTAAAATAAATGTCTGTTTCTTAACTTGTTTTATTAGCTTATCACAGGTTTATGAAAACATGTACTTTCACTGTCCAAAACACTGACAGATTGAGGGGATTCAAAATGTACAGGGAAAAAAACAAAAGGTTTTCTGCACATGATATGATGTATATGTTTGCTGAAGTAATACTTACTAAGAAAAAAAGACAGTAGTAAGCACAATAAATGTATAAAGAGGCAATTCCCAGTGCAATAACTGAGCAGATCGATGAACATCACATCACAGACGCCTGCTGTGTATTATTGCACAATTTGGAAGCAGGATGGGCAGTCACATGCAATGGACGGCCGGAGTCAGCAGGTATATATGTGAAAAGCCAGAGGGGAGAATGTATTCCATGATGTTCCCTGCTGTGGTCTTTACTCCCCTGCCTCTAGGGTACGCCTTTACTTCCCATCCCTGGTGTAGAATATACTGTAAATGCCTCCTCTATGACTTCAGATCTTTCTATAGCTCATGATTGACGCCCAGCCAAGTTCAAAGTACTGCTGCTGGGACAGTTTTGACCTCGGATAGACGAGTCAGGAATGGGGTAGGTGAGGAATGTTTGGCGTCTCTCTCTTTAGGCTGTTCACACCTTCAGTCAGTTACTGCACATGCTTGTGTCAGTTAAATAGCGGAATATACTGTCAGTGTGACAAAGTGGCTTGTGTTGGACCAGTTTACCTCTTAATGGTTGTTTCTTGCCTTTTTTCCCCTCCTCTGGGTCCTCATTTGTTAGATGAGATGTTTTCCACTATGAGTAATGGATAATTGGTAAGTGGGGAAAGGCACCAGCTGAGTCTGCACAGTCCAAAACGGGACTCGATTCAAGCTAAAGACCCAACAGCACATGTTCAGAAGCTCTTTGGCACATGTAGAGTGTTAAGTGTGGCAACATTTAGCATTTTTCTATTCTTACACCAGGTTTTTATTCCAACCAAAAGGGATTGGCTCATATGCTCTGATTTTGTACTGGGTGCCCATAAGCACATAATCACTCTAAACATGTCTGACCTACTGTTGAAACCTGAAAAGTGGTAGTTCACTCGAATCTCACGACCAGTAATTTTGGTTTGAGATGAAGGCTTTGTCTGCCAGTTGCAGATATTATCACATGCTCACGAAATGCTGCCAAGAAGAGCAAAGGAAGTATTGCAGCTTTATAACGGCAATCATCATCCTGCACATGGAGTCATTCAAATTCATTTAATATGCACCGGAAAAACAGTTTATCATCAACAAGTGATTACGGTTTTACCTCGTTATGTTTCTTTCTTAATCAGGTTCCTAAAAATAGAAGAAAAACATTTTCCGGTCATGTGACTCATTGGCAGTTAAGGTCTTAAATCATTTCGGCGCTCATCCCGAATGGTCTCATTCAGAGTCTGCTGCATGCTCCACATGCCACACCTCTCTCTTCACAAGATCTCTAAATATAGAATGTGACATATTCAGCCCACAACTGTTTGATTGCCCCGTATATCTCCGGGAGCAGATGTTTGAGATGCCAGTCCATGGAGATGCCTCACCCCGCTTTTCAGCTTGAGCTCTCATCCCTTTAATCTAGCGCCAGTTGATGAATCAACTAAGGTTCTTCTCTCACCACTACCTGTAAAGCCATCGGCAGAGACTACAGAAGATGGGGTCTACTACCTTGACATGAAGAGTAGTGAACCACAGAAGAATTTCATCAATATGAGTTTTAGTCATCCTATCACCAAGTGTGTCTGGGTTAGTTCAGAGAGCATTATTTAGAGGGAATACTGAATGTGTGTGGAATTTGGGAATGAATTATGTTAAATTAAATTTAAATGTTAAATTGCATGTCTCATAGCAACTACAAATCATATATTTATTCACGAAGTTTACTTTCTGTACTTTAAGGCTAGATTGCCACCGATATGTCAATTAGTTTGTGATAATTTCATTAATGCAATTTGTCTTTTAATATTGTACCAATACAGCACGTTATAAGTCAACGTCTATTTGATCCCCAATGAGGCTTTATCTTGTAGAGGAGCCCTGAGTTTAAAAAACAAATGTCAATAAATGTGTACTTCGTCGAGCTACCACTAAGAGGCAACCTCCGGTCCTGAGAAATGAGGCCAACGCAAAAGTACCAAAAACAGCAGTTCATCAAATGGTTACTTGAGGCTGGCTCCAAAAGTGTCTCCTCTGCCACATCATCGGGGTCAGCCTCAGCCCCACCAACGATCCACCTTTTTGCCCATTTTTGGATTAGCCAGGAGTTAGGCTGTTTCTTCACTGACAAGATGGCGACGGCTGGCACCACCCACGTTTAGCTTCACAGCAGCTTTTCAGAAACCTATGCGTGAAGTCACGGTGACAACATCCATTTTTTTTATAATGAAACCATGAAACTGCTTCCGTCTCAGCTGCAACTGAATGGAGTAAACTGACTGTATTGAGGAATTGGTGCAGTAAAAATGAGCTGTCATCAGCGTTAGATGTTGACAGGAAAATTACTCCGCTAAACGTTCTTGTGGCAGTTGCTAAATAAAAGCAGGGTAGAGGAGTTTTTGGAGGAGCTGCCTTATAACCAGAAGGCATCCTCCGGTCGTCTCTACCACGGCGTCTCTCGTCCACAGCCCAAATATGGTACCAAGTACAAATATTGAGCTGGATGTGCTTCGATGCAATCAAGCATGCAGCTTACAGCAATAAGGGAAGTTCCTCACTCTCCTTCATCTTGGTCTGTCACAGTTGAGCCAAGCTATTAACCTTCACCTCTTCACATAAATCAAATTCCACATAATAACTTTCAAGCTGTTTAAAAATCCAAATCCTCCAAATGGTATCCGAGTGTCAGTGCTCGGGTGAAGTTAATCTCGACCCACTGCTTTCATTAAATCGACTTTTAAAGATCATAAAGTGTCCTTACATCGCCTCTGGCAAGACTGTTTCACTCGGCTGCATTCTTACCTGGCAGAGAGCCTTCTACTTCAACAGGCTGTGAGCTGCAGCTGTAGATTTAAGCAAACTGTTGGTGGGATGATTCAGCATATTTACTCTTTATTTCTAAAGAATCAGCTGACCAGAAACACAAAAGCTGCCCCAGGAGGATTACATTTTTCACTTATCAGAATTCTACAAAGAAATAGTCACTAAAGGTGAAACAAACAAATACTCTGCCCTGAATTGGAAATTTGCTTTGAGAATACAGTAAAAAAAAAAAAAACAGAGCAAATAGAGCACAAAGAGGAGGTGTCTTTTCAACTGACAGATGATTGAAACCCGAGGAGTAAGAATCTTTAAGTCAGGACAGCTGATTTAAATCCCCTAAAAACTTGCTCCCTTTCACAGAGAGGGGATACGATTACAAAATCCTGGTAGCACGCCAGGCCTGCAAAATAAATGTCTCTCCGTGTTGCGAAAGTCATCAAAAAAGACATCACTCACCATGTGCCCTGATTCCATAAATCTTCAAACTAAGAATGATGTGGTTATTTAGTGAAACAAGCAAGCTTTGACATGAGTTTGTGTGATGTGTTGACATTCTTTCAATATCTCCTCTAAAGTCCTTATCAGCGCAAAGACAACTTGCTCCAGCAGTGTTAGAGGCAATGTGGCAGGACAAAAGATACTCATTTTGGTTCTATGTCTTCCCATGTAATCCACCTCTGCAGTGTTCTGACAGTGACCACCCAGGCGCTGTGTTGTTGAAACACTCCGAGAGACTCGTGGCAGTGTAATGTTCCAGGTGCTTCAAAGACTCCATGGTCCAAGAATTAGGAAGGCCTTTTAGAAAACAGAGAGACCCGTAAGTGTCTAACAAAAAATAAAGCAAAATGTCAAAGCAAACAGGTATTATCAGAGATTTTTTTTTTCTTTTTAAGAAAGATGATTCTAATGTTGCTTGTATGTGTTTACACAGGTGACACATTTTAAAGGAGTAGTTTGACATTTTGGAAAATATCTATTTTTGTTTTCTTGCTGAACGTTAGATGAGAAGGTTGATTCCTCTCTCATATCCGTCTGTTGATATAGTCAGCAGTATGTTAGCTTAGCTTAGCATGGGGAAAATAGCTAGCCAGGCACATAGCCCCACATTAAACCACAAATAGTTGTTTTTGCACTTTGGTTTTTGTCGGAACAAGATAGTGACCAGCTACCTGAAAACGGTCCTGAACAAGTCCTGCTGACATTCTGTTAAATGTTCTCTGGATCAGAGATGTTTGCAAAACATTCCCTGATGTTGATAATATGTGAAGTACTTTGTGAAGCTACAAGTAGAACACAAAAGATAGAATACAAAGTCAAAGCATTATTGAATAAATGTCATAATAAAAAAGTTGCTCTGACCAATATAGCCAGCAGGCACATGGTTTGCTTACTTTTTAATCACAGTTCATTGAAGGTCACTTGCAAACTCTGAAGGGCAGGGAGTGGGAAAAGTGACATCATGGTAAACCAGAGTGATTATCAGCGCTCAGCTGAGGTTACAAGAATAAAGAGCTCCTCTGTTCGGAGGCTGTTTGGAGCCTGACCAGGCAGCAGCCAGCTGGGAACAGCTGAGAAGGACTGTCCCAAATTATTCTCATCCACTGCCTAAAAGACCAAATCTTCTCAATTTCTTTACTCCCTTGGAAACAAGAAGAGCAAAAATGTGAACAAGGAGAAGAAGAAAAGCGGACACACTGTAAAGGCAAAAGGCTCATTATCCGTGTCAACTAGGATGAAAATATCAGGCCTGCCACGGAGAAAAAAGAAAGAGTAGTTCTATACATTTCACAAACCTTACCTAAAGCCAAACCTTGTGAAGTTTCTTGAGAACTGATAAGATAATCCAATGTACCATCTTATTCCACAGTGCTCAAGCCAAAACCCGCTTAACAAAACATGGAAACTGAAGTTCAAAGCCCTGTGCCTTTAAAGGTATTTAAGTTGAAGTGGCCTGCCTGAAGACATATGATTTGCAAACATTGTATTTTCCCTTAACTTCAGAGTAATACTTTTTATTTTTTCATTTTCAACTTTCACTATAGATTTACCTAAAGCATTTGTTTGTTCAGGATCAAATGCAGTTTCTATGTTTTGCTAAAGGGACCTTAACCTAATCACAAATCTGCGAGAAGGTGCCAAATTGTGAATGGATGCAGCCCAAGGCACGCTTTATCTTGCTGTGGCTTGTCGGCTCTCTTTGAGCCTCAGTACGCCGAGGGACGGGACAAGGCGGCGGAGTTAGACCTGGGAATTGGTACAGGCTGCACACTCTGCTTATTGGCTGGGGGTTACACCCCCACGTTGGGTCCAAATTATCTTTGCTGACTTTCAGAAGAGTCCTTGACGCATCAAAACAAGAAGAAAAGCGAAAATACAGGTTGGAAAAGCTCGCTGTCTTTGGGCTGTCATCTGCGACAGCATCCAACAAAAAGATGCTTATCAGAGACATGCTCGAGAAAGTCAGAAACCTAGTATGAAAATATTTTGGCATTGTAAATCCCATGTTACTTTGGTGTATACTTTCACCACTTTAGCAAATTATGCAAATTAAGACTTTACCGGGACATTTTCATTCAGCTACCCAGATAGCTGTTAACACCATACATCACGTGAGACAAGCTCACACGTGCAACTCTTGTTGCTCTGCCATCTTGGCAGTAGTTTGAACATCATGTCAGTTGCCTCTCTCCAACAGTGTGGAAAGGGCTTTCATGGATTTTGATTGCTGGATTTCTTTGGGATGAGTGTTGTTGCTTTTTCCCATCAATACCTGCAGTGCATCTTTCTGCTAGTATTCAATAACGCTGCAGAGAGGAATTTCACTTTATTCATTGGCAATATGGTAGAATAACATTTATCATTAAGTGCAAACTAACCCTTGGCTGAGTGTGTCCAAGTTGACCGACTAAGTAGCTGCTTTTAAATGATTGTATGTCAGTTTGGAGTGCAGCACTTGACCTACAGAACACTACACTGCTCTATTTTCACTGAGTGGGACAGTGTGGGGGGACATAGGGGGGCTGTCAGGAAAGGTCCAGGTCATAATGCTTGCCTATGTGTCTGTGGTGTGTGTCTTTACATATATTGTGTCATAACAGTCAAAAAACAAAAGTCACCTTTTGTCCGTGTGTGTTATCGTGTGAGAATATGTAAGTAAGTTCTGCTGCAGAGCACTCTGGGAACTGGGGAGGGTTTTCTAACACAAACACACAGAGGCAAGGACTACCCTGACACACTAATGCGGGTGCAGAGGGGTTAAAAAAACAGCCGAGTGAATGCCCGGCAAGGACACGAGAAAATAACCCACAAAACTCTCGAGAGCACGCTGTTTACGACAGCATGAAAAGTAGAACCCATGCTCTGGCTCAGATGTCAGAGACACAGACTATTTCTGTACATGCTTTGACGTGAGAAAAAAAAATGTCTGTGCTCATGCATTTTTTAAAGATTGTCTCTACTTTAACTAGTTTTTTATGTCATTGAGGACAATTTAAGCAGCAAAAGTTTCATACAATCACAGTAAAGTAGGGATTTACAAATGACGTGCTGTCATTTCTCGAGCCAAAATTCAATACAAGCCAAAATTTGTAATCAATGACTGAAAATTGTGCTCATTTCCTTCGAACTAAGACATTATTAATCAAAGCTTAAATATTTGCCAAATAAATGCTTTTATTGACCTCCTTCTGATGCTCAAACATCGTCAACAATTTAAGAAGAAAGTAAAAAATAAATAAATACAGTGAAAATGGTTACAGCTTAAGGCGTTAAATTGAAAATAAAGAGTGCGTATAAAACAGAATAACACCATCTGACTTCTCATCTTAAAGTTCATCAGTTTATAAAGTACAGACACAATGCAAAGCTGTTTCCATAATAATATCTTGAAAATGTTGAAAACTTCATTAGACTGTACACAAGATTAAATAAGAATTCATTAGAATGGAAAGTCAGCGAATGTGTCGTCCCAATCTAGCCAAGTGGATCTGGGTTGTGGCTTCTTAGCTACATTAAGAGCCTTTATCCACAACTTACTCCTGCACCACACTTGAGGAGTGCATTCCAGTATCATTGAGTGCATTCCAGTCATACACAAAGCAAATTACACTTAATGCGAGGCCTCAGGAGGAGCAACGTTATAACTGCAGCATATTCTGTACACGATGATGGCCGAAAGAATTATTTCACCTTGATGAGTTAAATTATAGCGTCTCTCAGGCTCTGATGCAAATGACTGGTTTCCATTACGCAAAAGAAGCTTTCTATCACACAGTTATTAACACCACCACAGTGCTATTTTAAAAGGGTCGTGCCATTTATAATAAGTCCTTCATTAGCGATGTGATAATTGTTACTTTACGAATAATTAGAGAAAGAACTCTCTAATTATTCATTAATCTTGTTAATTTTTTCAATATTTCACGGTAAAATGATATGGTCGTGACGATTAGGACCAGTTTCACTTGACACCATTATGCTCACATTTTCTTGTGATAGTTCATATTAAAGAACTTGCAAATGACATTACATGATGACATCAGAGCCACTTAGAAAATGTAAGTGGATTAAGCTCCAGTGTCTTGTAAAAGGACATTAAGTCACAGAGATCAAGGCGTTATTCTACTTTATCTGTGTCGCATTATTGAGGTCACTTGACTCTCATCACACATTCATTGTGATGATTTTGATCCCGTGAGCGTTGACGTAGGTGAGGAGGACCTTCGCCCGCCTCTCAATTACATCGATGAGCTTGTCGATGCCCTGTCGGCCGCCCTGGCTCTCCCAGTATGTCTGGTCCAGGAACAGAGACTGGAGGAGCTTCTCCCTCAGCCTCTTGTTCTTCAGCACCAACACCGCCTGCTCTGGCAGCCTGGGGAGACAGAGAGTGAGTCAGGAAGGGCAAGTATAATCAAATTGGAGTTTTAGTTTCAGGCACATGTCTCAGAGGAAGAGCTGCTCTTGGCTGGGAGTAGAAATAATTTGATCCATTCTCAATGTGCAAAGCTACCCTGTTATTATGGGTGTACCAACATGCTGAACATGGTAGGTATGAACCCTCAGGCAAGAGTGCAGCAAACAACACAAGCTGTAGGAATAGAACAACAAGGGCATAGGTGCACAGCTATGCAGCAACTTCCAAAAAATAAAATACTCAATCAGATCAGCATTAGTTGTCTCTGAGGACGTTCGTACAACTACATTAAAGTGACAGCATTAAAGTTAGTAAGCATGGTATTTTGTGTGACATTTTAAAGTGGGTAAAGGCTCCACTCATATACATGAAATATCAGCAGAGATAGAAAACAATGTACATATACACATATATATCATGTGAAGCTGTGCCGCACTGGCTTGGAGCTGACTGCTATCCTATGTACTTAGGCTGGTAGATGGTTGTTAGTGAACTAAAGTGTATTTGCTGCTTGAATCAGAGACAGGTTTGTGCCTTGCCTCGCTAAATTTTGAATGGATTTCATTATTCCCTGCAGAGGCGTTTTGCCTCAGAGAAATGTTTGTATATCAAAAATGAAAAACCACATCAGAGAGAGAGAGGGGGGGTACATGGCCAAGACTTTGAAGATGACTGGAGAAGAGCCATGGAGAGATTGCTAAGTGGTTGCTGACTATGTTTATGTTTTCAAGCTGCTCTGAACTTCCAAGAAACTGTGATACTGCATGTTGTATATGGAATAAAATGTCAAACTTTGATAAAAATCAAAAGGATAAAACCATCTCAGATCTACAAAGAATTCAACATGAGATAAAAAAAAAAGATCGATCATCGAATGACGTCCTGTCATCTTGCAGCGTGAAGTCATCTAATAGCAGCTTAGACTTACGTTGCCTTTATATCCCATTTGGCAGAATAGAAGCTACATATTTGATGTGGATCACAAGGATCCATGTTTGGGGAGACACACAAACAAAACTTGCCAAACAAAAGTCTCTCTTCTGTCCCCCCACTGGTATCACGGTATCACAGTGATTCATCGATCAAAAGATGGATGAAAAGAAAGCAACGTTTTGGCAGTGTGGTTTTCAATCACAGATCCACACAGACTGGTGGGGGATGAACAGAAAGAACATTATTACGCCCCAGAGATTCAAATCCAAAGGAAATATTTACTTTATTGAGCCAGATCTAAATATTTTTTGCAATAATATGAGGTTTAAATGATCAAAGCGGGATTAGAAAAAGTTTTTGTTTGTAAAAAACTGCTTCATGCATGTGTTTGCAGAATATTGTGTGCAAAATATTAATTTCAAAGTTGCTCCAGAAGCCTTGCAGAGACTCAACACACTCCTGTCAGATATGAAAATGAGTTTTTTCAGCTTTTTTTTTTCAACCATGTTGTAAAAACTTACTAAAAACATCCCAAGAAAGACAACAATCACTTGTGCTCCGACAAAATCCTTGCAGTGGACAGTTTCAATCATTTAACACATAGCCTTATATTTTGTAAAAAGGAAAACATTGATGAATCTGACAAAAGTCCATATTTTGATGACATTTGTGTGTACAAACTGTCATGAATGAGGCCCATTGTTTGAGGAAATATACATTGCTTTTCCACATGTCAGTTGTTGATGTTTGAAGCACACACAGCAAACTAAATATGAGTGAAACGTAATCTATTTCCTATATGCAGTATTTATCACATAATTAATGTTTTTGTCATCCAAACTTACTCTTTGATTCCTTCCAGGAGCCTGAAGTCCAGGTTGTCCTCATTGCGGTCGAAGAACCCCTTGTTGTTGGTAAAGACCAGGTGTCTGGGGTCGTGGCCCCTGTGGATGATGTTTGCCAGCTGTATGTGGTTTTGGTCCCCACATTCAGCGTTGTGTTTCACACACACGTCCTCCTGCCTGGGCCTGAATCCACAGCAGCTCGGATCCAGACGGTTGTGAATCTGAAAGAGAAGGTTAAATAAATCAATAAATCAATCACAGTTGTGATTGATTTATGAGTTTTCACATTGGTATTCATGGAGTTTTTCTCTTTTTTTAAGTGTTGGATGACTTATTTTGCAATATTGACTGGATCCCTTTTACATTATCTTACGGACAACATCATGATTTTGTTAGGGGATCAAATAAATGCAATTGTCTTACAGAGAAAAACTAAACGCATCCAGCAGGATGGTTTTTGTAGTGCATCTTTGGTATGAACGCTGTTTATTTGATTAGATATTGACATCAATTAGAGTGACAGGACAGCACAGCGGACTGTTGATGGCAACTCTGGTTATATTTCGTAAATTTATACAAAAACTGTCATATCACATAAAATATGAAAAGGAGGATTTGATGACGTTGCCTTATTTATGGAAGGATAACCTCTAAAGTCTAAAGAGATTAAAATCATCACCAAGACAATCATAAACAGAAGTTAAGTTATCTATTGAGGCCCTAACTTCAGAAATATTCATAGATGTTTTTTTTTGTGAAGAAGGGTTTTCTCAACACACAGAAGAGTTCAACATTAGCTTCTGTATTCAAAGATGTTTTTTGTCACCTGGGCAAGTTTGGTTGTTTTATTATTCATTATGAAAAATCCAATATAATAACGTCATTATATTCAGGTCACTTGTGTCTTAGACAATATGTGTTATGTGTCCAATCTGTATGAAATCTGTTTTTCTTAACTGCACAATATGAATTTCTCTTTACTTATTTATGAATCTATTCATGAGGAACTTCAAATAAAGAACACAGATACATAATGAAAGCTGTGGCACTATGACCGCAATGGCGGATTTAATAGTTCTAAAGGTATCCAAACTATTGGAATAAAAGTATATATTTTCCATTTCCTCATTCTGTTACTTGGGATGAATTTTAAAGAATTCTTAGGAGATGTGTACCCAATGCCAAAATCTGATCAGAGAGCCGGGCCTTCCACACAGGAAACAAGACATCTGTTTGGCCAAAAACAGGATGTTTGCAAAAGTCATTCATGAAGCATTTTTGGAATTCGATAAAGAGTGGCTCTAACTGCACAAAAGCAAACAGAAGGACAGGGAAGCTGCTTTTTGTTCACATTCAGAGAAATGTGGAATTTATAAATCAGTCTTCCATTATGATGGTTTTCAAACAGCTTCTGTTACCTGTAACAAGAAGTCAAACAGAGCCAGTTTACTCCACTCATAGTGATGAACTGTGGAGCAGCCAGAGTCCGGCTTTGGGTTGATGTTTTTATGCCAACATCTCTGTTTCAGGGAGCTCTGGTACTCCCCCCATGTTAACCTCGTGGTGGACCAGCCTGCAGCACGGCCTTCTGGGTAGAGAGATGCGTCCCATAACACCACTGGACAGGGCTGGCCATCTAAAGAGGGGGGATAAAAGGATTACATGGCCAAGTTTCAGCAACTGTTCCGTCTCAGTGACTATTTAAAAAAAAAATGTTGTATCCAGGAAAAGCTTACTGAGCAACGGATACTGCACACTTCATCGGTGGTTAACATATACACACTTGCACAGCATGACCTCATTGTTTACCTTGGTTACTTTAGCAGATCAAAACTGGACTACCATTAATGGCGCTAGGGATATTTAGAAATATTTCTATTCTTTAATTTTGCAAAGCATTCATTTTAAACAGTTGCACCCCAAAATAAAAAAAACATAACATTTCCTCTGTCGTGCTATATTTATCAATCTGGACTGATTTTGTGTCAGTTGCCAAGTTATATAGTTCCTACATGAAACTGCTCACAACAGGGTCTGTGGATTATCTTGAGTGATGATTGGTCATGATTTCTGTAAAGAGACACTGCTGTTGAGTTGTCACCACAATGTATTTTATTGGCGCTTTGAGCAACACAAGCCGAGTGCCATCTAGTTCCATTATATACGAGATAAGGCAGACATCTCTACAGCTGGTATCTCTAAAACAATCTAGCCTGAAACATAGCACTACAAGTAAGAGGAAACCATTTTTATTTTGGGGTGAACCGTCCATTTAAATCAGTGTTTGAAGAAATCACTAACAAATCAGACTCCCAGAAACAGGATGTTGTGTTATCTGACTCACAGTGGAAAAGTTTCTTGTTTCCTTTGTAGGCGTAAAAACAGACACAGATGTTAGGCAAAGATGGAATATCGGTGGAGTGAAGAAGAAAGGAAAGTGGACAGCGGCTCTATGTCTCCTGCTGTGTTTGTGCCCCTAACTTCCTAAATGCACACCTTGTAAGAGTGTGCTGCCATTCTCAAAGTTCTGGTAGAAGTTTGAATTTATACCTAAAACAACCTGTTTTATTGCAGTAGTATTCTGCCATGGAAATATGTGCATATTGTGTATTGATGCGTTTGTTCCTGAATATGTCTGGACTGGCTCTGATCTCGAAATAGTCCTGACTCATGTGGTCCTGACAACAGTCCTGCTCACACAATGTGCAGAGTCTCTTGCTCAAAAGCACATGGCTGTTTGATCTTCAGCACCCATCTCTCTCAACACTTGACTCCAGAGCTTTAAGAGATTTAATGGATCCTTCATTTAATGTGTGCATGACATTCAGTGACTCAAGGGTTGAAACACATTCAAACGGTTTGTACTGTACCACTCTGCATTTGAATGGCTTTGCCTTCAAAATACCCCAAAGGAAACGTATCAAGTTAGAAATTACATTTATTTTCCTCAGATATATCCATCCCACCTCCCTACTGCTCTATCTTTCTTTGTTTCGGTCAGCAAATGGGGGATTTTGTCCTGGTGTCTGTGAACATACCGTATAAGAAGCTGAACCTTCTGCTTACGGCTGGCAATGTCCTATTGAGCCCCAGCACCCTGTCCAGATGAAAGGCAAAGACCTCAGTGGTGTCCACGGGGCTGCTGATAACTCCACACTGCCCTCCACATACATTGCTCCGTTGTGTGTGTTGCAGGTTGGTCGTTGAAACGCTTGTCTCGCCCTCAAATACCAGAAGTGATGGAGAGTATCTACGAGAAACTTCTTTGATGCGCAAAACTTTGGCATCCGCGAGAAAGCGCATGTCTTTCACGTCATGTGGGCTGAGCCACGGCGGTGCCGTCTGGCTGTATATTCGTATAGAACTGATGTGAGAGTCTGCCTGTGCGTCCGTATGGATTATTTCCAAAGATTTGTAATACACATCCCTCGTTTCTCCCCGTGAAGTATTGGATGCAAATTCGCGCTTAGTTTGGCCAGCGTCCCGCTCCAAAGTGCCAAGTTTATTCTGCGTAAAAGCTGAATAAGCCTCATCCTTATTCCTCCTCACTTTTCTCCTCAGTTTTGGTCTGATTGTACCCCGAATATGTGCTGGTTTTAAGCGCTTAGACTTAAGCGTTATGTACACCACGTTGGACCGTGTCGGGACCACAAAGCTCGCACCGGTCTGCAAATCCACAGAGTCTGTAATATCCAAATTATACAATCCACGGGTGTGCCGGTACTTCTCTCTCTCAATCCTTCTGTCCCGGTGCTGCTGCGAGTATCCGACTTGTGAACCCACCACCAACAAATAAACAACACATGCGCTCGCAATTATCAAACTCCTGTTTGAAAGAGGGCACCTCCGAAAGCTGCTGGTCAGTCTTAGACAAGGGAAGAACAGCCAGTGAAAGCGAGACTTCCCCATTAGAACTTATGTTATTATCATGGTTGACTGTCTTTTTCGAGCCAAACTCAAACTAGGGAGGAGCACACAGCTCCCGAAACTCATTTTGGAAGGAAGGATGTGTGGCCACTAGTGCACGAATACGACTCCGTATTTATGGGATGGACGGGTTGGGAAACCACCCTCCAACCCAACGTAAGACTACTCGAAGGTTTTGTTTTTTTCATGTCTTCTTTTAGTTATTGCTTTAATCCTCTGACATATACAGCCTGATGAGCACAGAGGGGCTTTTATATCGAACTTCATTACATTTTCTGCAAACGTACTCAAGATATAAAAAGTAGCAAATAACGTTGCCATATACCCTAATATTGTGGAAATCCTCCCACGCAACTTTTTCAGCATGAATAGGAATATTAGGGAAATCATAGCCGTTTTGTATTTTTTAATAGCCTAATTATTGTTTTTACTGAAACAAAAAAAATAAAACTCCTAGCTGTTGCTAAAATGTCACACGAATCGTAGACTTTATGGTCATATTGTTTGATTAAATCAAAATACAGAGTTTTGAGGTGAAGGTCATTATTTAAGTTGAAGTGCTAAGAACATTTGGTCCATAATGCATCACGCGTTTTAGGCGACATCTGCTGGTCCTTAATTCTTAATTGGCTGGGTGCAAACTAACTTGGGACATAATAGAAAAGAATAGAATAGAATAGAAATGTGAAAATGGAAACAGTTAACAGCAGGAAACAAACATTTCCTCCGGTGTAAGGGAGATGCAGGCTGTAGGCAGCAGCTACAGGATTTCCTGACCCCAATACCAACATCTTTAAATATAGAACTATTGTGTTGTGGCCTATAAATACTACTGATGTCCAGATGAGTGCTGTCCTCCTCAGTCAGGCAAATTAGTCGTTAAACCTGCAGAGGTGAAGGAAGTACTTAGACCTTAAAGTCAGGCATTACATTTTTTACTTAAGCGTTAAAACATGTATTTAAAGTGCCATGTTACTTTATATACTGTATGTGCTGGGCAGCTTAGCCTGTACTATGTATCTATATATCATATTTTGTAATATTAATTCGATTCTACAAAGTAACTACGTAATCAAATTGTAGTTGATAATGCGTATAATATCTGAAATGTACTGGGGTAGAACTATGAAGTAGCAGAAAATTGAAAATAAGCAAAGTATAAATACCTCGACATTGTTGGGTACAGTACTTAGGTAAATTTACTTAAGTTACTTTCCACCACTCTGAACCTAAAACACTAATATTGAGATCACTTATTTATATATTTGTGTGTAATGCTTGTTTGAACTTTACAGCAATTCATCACATTTAATAAAATATACACATGAGTTTAACTACAACTTGTAATTTATTTGCACTGTGAGATGAAGCTCACAAGACTTTATTTCCTCCTGCTTGCCGTGTATCCACTGCAGCATGACGTGTAGGATTGAGTGATTACATAATTGGCAGCACCTGGCTGAGTGTAGCTCCTCCCCACTGCAGACACACGGGGCCTCTAGCTGGTTTATTAACACCGTGCACCAGCTACATCCTGGAAGACAAATATTTATTTTAAAAATGCTTGAAGCAAAATACCCACCTCTGCTTTTATTTGTTACCACATTATTGCTGATGAGCTGTCATAGCACTGAACATGCTGCTGAACAAGGTACGGGAACTATAATTTGTATGTGAAGGAGAAGCCTGAGGCTATTCTGTTGTCCAATACTGAGTGTTTTGTTTTGCTTGAAAATAGATCCAGGTGTGAAACATGGCGAAAATGCTGGAGCTGGCAATTTGGAAACATTTGAGTTCACCTTCAACTCAACCAATATGACTCATTTGGTCTATGGAATTGCTGCCAATGTGGTTGCTGTGCTGTTGTATGGAAGCAATTTAGTTCCTGTAAAAAGAATAGAGACAGGCGATGGTAAGCATACAGCACTTGCTTTTCTTAGAAAAATATTTATGCAACAAGTTGTTGACTGTTCCAGTGAAATCCACAAGTGGTGTTTTCTAACCCTTTATGATAATTTGTCTGTGCTCTGGTTCCAGGTATGTTCTTTCAGTGGGTATACTGTGCAGCGATATGGATTGTATCTATGTTTGCAGACTTAATACTTCAGTCGCCCAAATTCCACCCTTTTGCGATGCTTGGAGGTGTCATCTGGGCTACAGGTAATTTCTCATAAAGCAGAACACCAAACCCAAATTGTACGTGCTGTTTTTCATGTGGTTGAATGCAGACTGGTCTCATTGGAGCAAGTCTCCTTCAAGTGTGGATAGGTCTGACTTAAAACCTGCTTAAAGGGACTTAAACACTCCATCTGCTGTAGACCATCTTAAAAATGAATCTTAAACTGATGGTGTTGATACTGTTCCTGTGAGATATGACAAACTTTAAAGGACACTTATTTGTCCCAATCTTATACTACACTCGCCAGTTTATTAGGTACACCTAGCTAAACCAGTGTTCAACTGTAATGTGCATAAAGTATGCCGAGAACCTTGTGCACTGCATGTCTTTGCACCTGCTGACTCTATTGTAGACATTTGTAGACCATCACGGGTCTTTAAGACGTGCATGTTGCTAACTTTTTCTCCCGTGTTATCTACAGGGAATATAGCAGCTGTTCCAGTTATTAAAGCAATTGGCCTCGGTCTTGGGAGCGTAATTTGGGGCTCTTCAAGTGTGTTGATATGCTGGGCCAGTTCATGGTGAGTCAGATAAATGTATGCTATATAAATGTATCTTTTTACAAGTTATTTGCTGGGTCCTGTAATGGAGATGTCAGCCCAGGGTTACTGTAATTTGGCAATATATTCAAATAAACTGAGTGCTGACTGTCTTTCACAGGTTTGGCTGGTTTGGGAATGCTCAGGATGTTTCCAGGCCGATATTAAATTATTTGGGAGCTGGGTTGTGTCTGCTCAGGTAAACTGTAGTCTCCCTTCTTCTTGCCAGTGCTATAGTTTAATAGTTGCAATAAAACGGTGATGGTATTTCAGTTTGATGGCTATTTTGGACATCAGAGGACAGATGTATGACATTTGTTTGTTCCAGTGGCCTGATTTTTTTCTGTGTGAAAACGGACGTGGAACTGCATCCCAACTCTGAATCGATTCCATTACTTCTCGAAAGAGTGAGTACATTGATTTAGATGTTAGTTTACATTTCTCACCTCTTTTGTCATTTCTGACTTCAATCAATTCCTGCCACTTGGTTTTTCAAATTGATGACATTGTGTTGTTTAGCATGTTCTGATGGTGCAGTTGCTTTATTGGACAACATGACTTCATATTTAATTTTCTGCAGAGATCAAGTTCCTCAGCGTTCTGGATGGATGTCATCGGACCAAAGACCAGGCGGTTCATGTGAGCTCAACTCATTAGCAGTCAGTGAGCTGCGTGCACATTTATTGTTCTTGCAAGCTACAAGCATTGACAAGGGAAGGTTTATGAAACATGGGGTTTGTTTGGTCATCAATAGAAATGTTCCCCCAAGGAACAAGGATAGAATTTGAAGCCTTAGTTTCTACAGCTGCTGGCCTGCTTGGGTTTAAAATGTAACATGATTTGTCTCTTGGCTAGTGTTTCTTTTTGAGTTAACGTACAGTAAGCCTTTCTTTAAGTCATGACTTCAACTATTTCATAATGAAGACATCACTTTGATCCCACTTAGGAAATGTATTGCTGCCTTGCAACAGCAAATTGATATAGTAAGCAGGAGGAAATGTAAGCGCTTGATGAAATGAAGCAATCAAACAGCAAAAATCCTTAAATGAAGGATAAAAATAACGCTGCAAACCGTGTTAGACTTTAAAAGTGCATGAGAGTATAGCGCCACTAGTGTAAGAAATACACTGTCTCTGTTGACCACTTTTAAATTGTTGGCTAAAAATGAAATGGGTGTGCACATCTGAATATGTTACCATGCACATGTAATGAATCAATTTGGTATGCAATGGTGAAATTCAACAATGTGTCCAGTAGAGTTTTAAAATGCATCCATCATGTCACTCTGGTTAGAGGCTGCCTGCTTGCTGCTGTGTCGGGCCTGCTGTACGGGGCCTCCTTTGCACCCGTCCTTTACATAAAGAGCCATTCATCGTGCCCTAACAGCATGTTCCATGGAGCCAGTAACTATGGTATGGCTTTAAGTGTTTGATAACTGACCTCACTTTTACCTTTTTATATTTTTTTTATTTTTAAAGATGCTATCGATATATCTTACTTGAATAAAAACTGGAACAAAGATTAAAATGTGCTCTCAGGTTTAAGACTGTATCACACTGTTGGTCTATAAATAACACTGGATCCTCCAGCGAAACAGTTTTGATATCTAGTTTGCTGAGACTCTAAAGTCATTGTATGTGTGTTAGCTCAAGGATCGATACAAAGTATTTCTTCTCTTTTGTATAGCTTTAGCTCCAACTTTGATATTGGCTGTAATGACTTCTTAAAAGCAAAGAGGAAATTGATTTTAGCTTTTTTATTTTTTTTTATTTTTTTTTATTGCATTGCAAACCTAGAGGAATAAACACAAAACTACAAATTCTTATTTCAACTTCTTCACAGAGCTCGACTATGTTCATGCGCAGTGCTCTGGCATTTTTGTCGCAAGCACGGTGTACTTTGCCATCTATTGTGCTGCCATGAATAACAGGCCCAGGGTCTACTCCCGAGTCATCCTACCAGGTACTCCACACTATCATTTGTTGAATCATTATATTTATTAAAACTAATGCTCATTTACACTGAGTTACCACTTCGCAAGATGCACCTGTGCAATCGAATGTGTTTAATACTGATGGCAGTCTGTCAGGCGTTTTGCCATTTCACCCTGTAGGTATTGATGGCATCCTGAGTGCATGTGCTCTAGTGAGTCATACTAATGGTTCCCAATCTGGGGATCGGATCTATACGAGCTAATGCAGTGAGAATACCCGCTCTCTTTGCCAAGCTGCATGTGTAAACACATCCACTCGGGGGATGGTTAGATGTGTTGGTTCAGGGAAAGCTACTGTGAATAAACATGTCCATTCCAGCCCAAAAGCTGGCATGCAGTTAACTACGTTTAGTTGCTTGCACCTTTTCTCATCTTATTCGTCTTTCTACTTGAATATACCTGCATTGTGAACTACTTGCTTATCAGCTGTGCTGTGTGCGTTGTATCGTTCTCAAGTATACTTTCCTGTCTCCTCTTGCTCTCCAGGTATATTGTCTGGATTGATGTGGGCGTTGGCCACGTACAGCTGGTTCCTGGCCAATAACTACCTGAGTCCGGTCATTACCTTTCCTATTGTCAACACAGTAAGTGCAACATGCCCTGAAAGCTGAATGAAATTGAAATACTGTACATTTGCCACCACTTGAACTGAGCAGTCTGCCAATTTTCCATTTGAAAAAAACTACTGACTTTAGTTAGGTACAAGTACTCTAATTGTTCATGTTTTAGTTAAGTTAAACATGTCAACATCCCCCTATAGCCTGAATTCATCAGACACTCTTAGTTGGCTAGCTGCAGAACTTGGCAGACCAGCATGATAAATTGGTCAGTTCAGACATGTCTTTGCATCTAACTGAGCGGTTTTCAGCCAAGCATGATGCATCTGAGATTTTAAGATGTCTGTCTCTGGTTGTGACGTTGCCCAGGTGGTGCTGCTACAGAAAAGCTTATGGAGTGTCCAGAGTAATAAAAAGTTAATTTCCCATAAGAGCATCACTGCTAAGTAAATGCTGTGGCTATCTGCATGTTGTATTTAGACTGTTTTGTTGCCTTTTTGCCCAATGGTGTAGCACAAAATGTCAACGGGACCAAAAATAAAAGCATCGAGATTCATCCTCTGGGGACAGTGGATATATTTGTTTTCAGTATAAATACCATGGAGAAAGGTGTTGGTCATGGGGAAATTTTTACCTGAATGAAAGACAACGGTCCAATCAATAGTTTTTATCTGGAGGCAATTTTAATCAACCTGGGTCGCCAGATGGTTTGTTTACGAAGAACCACCTGAGAAGCACACTCATTGGATACTGAAGGTACTTTGAAAAAAAACTTGGCAGGTAATAGGCTGAACCACCTAATCAAACGCTTAAGGAAGCGAGAAGAGCGAAAATGTATTTTCCATCGAGAAACACCTTCAGTGCCAATAAATACACTCCAGTTCTGATATAACTGATGCTTTTGCAGCATCTACCCGAACCTCTTTAGGAGCTGTTGCTTGATCGATATGTTGCCTCTCCATGTCGACACACACACACACACACAGCCTTTAGCTCCTCACAGGATGCTGATTGGTCCGTGCTCTGACTTACCGAACACAAACACATTATTTGAAGCCTGGCTAGATAGATTTTGTGTGATATATGATGCCACAAGAGTCTAGCTGCCATGCAAGATAACATTTTAATTGCACTCTAGCCAGACTTTGATGAGAGGATGAACCTGCTGTTCTTGGGCCATGGTGAGTCAAAACCAATGCCATCCTGCGTTCCCTCATACTATTGTGACAATAATGCATTTTCCTGTCTTGAAAGCCCTGACGATAGAAAACAAAGTTTTCAGCATGTACTTTCGTTCAAAGTAACTCTTTCAGTAATTGCGTGTAATGAACATTGCTGCTAAAAAAGCTTTGGGGATTTGTCGTCTTGCTCTAATCCCCCACGAACGCAATGCAAATACTGTTGCATATTAAACATATTCATTAAGTAGACTTATGGAAAGGGATTAATCTGTCCATGCATGTTAAGGCAATATAGTAGACGATGGTATGCTAATTAACAAATAATGCACAGTAGCAATTATGTGCATGTAGAGCAATGGATGCATAAACTTTGTCACCGAAGGGAAATTTGTCTTGAGCACATTACAATCTGTTGCTTTAGATATAAAACGTAACAAAAACATAATGCCATCATAAAATAAGAGACTTCTAACATTGACAACACGGGCAGACTAAAGTGCAAAAGGGCATGTGTGTGTATTGCTCAATTTATCGGAGTTCAGCAGCTTGATGGGGGCTGGAACAAATGATGGGTTTAGGCTGTTTTTTCTCTTTGGCATGCAGTCTTCTCCCTGATGGCAGATGTTTTTGTTCAGAAAAGAGGGGATGCTGAGAGTACAATGATTTCCTTCATAGCGGTTTTGTGCATGCTGGTTGCCAAACCATGCAGTCATTTCTTATCTTAGGATCCTACAGCATTATTAAATAAACTTAATTAATTAACTAACTATTTAACCAATTGCTATACCTTTTGTGTGTGTAGAAGAAAACATGTTAGTCGTTCTGAAACTGACTTAAAATGAATCATTGTTTTGTTCTCTATAAACCGTTAGTTTGGTTTCTTTACTCTGTAGGGATATGGTCTGGTTGCAGCACTGTGGGGAACCTTGGTGTTCAGAGAGATTAAGGTAAGTGCCACAGCACTAATCATGTCCAATGATCTAGTCATTCATTGTAAATTAGCTCTAATAAATGCCAGCCTTGTTTAGCAAGTGTGCAGCAGCAGTTTACCAAGGAGAACATGACTTCACCCAAATGAAGGTTCACTGGTGAAATTGCCGCCCAGCTGAAATTTCAAACGAGATGCTTTGATGATTGAATTCCACTGAAAAAATACACAGTAGCCACCAAACATCTTAAACTCATGTTTTTCCTCTCAGGGTTTGGTCAACTGCTTAATCTTCACCTTTGCCTTCTGTGTTGTGCTGACCGGCTCCTTGCTGACCGTCCTCTCAAAGCTCTAATAATGCAGAAGATTGTCGAGTGAAACCAGCTAGTGATTGTAATATTTTCATTATATACATGTACACGTATACTTGTGGTTGAGCCGAACAGAAAGCTATCTTTTGTTTGGTTGGACTGTCTTAAGATGCTGCACATTTCTATTCATCACTGACATGGTGGTTGTTTGTGTGTTACTGTTTTGCTTTTTGGACAGCAGAACTAAATTATTCCATTTTGTCTGCACCAAGAAGCCTTTTAAAATAAATTGCTTCATATAGAAATTTGTCAGTGCTTGTATTTCTTTCAACACTAGTGGTTTTCTCGCAGCTCGTGGCCTCACTCATGTCTCCCCATACAGATGAGTTTGTGTGACATGAAAGCAGTGTGCCCTTGATTGACTTGGTTAGCGCATATGAGAGAACATGGATGAAAGCACAGAGTTGAAAGCAGGGTCCTCTCTTATTAGATATATGGGGCTAATTAAATTCCATAGGAGGTGGCGGAAGGTGTGTTACTGAGGTTATATGTTACACAAGTAATCAATTAAAAGTGACTCGGTATTAAAGATAAAATGAAAAAAATAACTAAATGTCTGGTTATTAATCCGATGCTTGATACAGACAGTGCTGTTACTATGCATGAAAGTTAAAATGTTAATAAAGAACTTCGCAAACAAGAGCCTAGGCCGCAGTATTGAAAAACAAAAGGAGACCAGCAGCATTAAGAGATGCATTGGTGACTGTATAACCAAGGTTAATTGTAAATGCAATACAATGGTTGGATTTATTTCATTTGAAAATACAAACGTAAAGCCACTCAGTAGGTCAAATGTTGGTGCCCCATAGTGGCAATCTTGGAGCATAAAGCCATGCACACAGCTTAGATAAATGATTAAACATTGTTTGCTCTGGATATTGTTCAACGGTTAAGACCAATAAATAGTTCAGATGATGGGAGCTTTCAGTGTCGACCCATGAACCAACAATCATGGATGAGGTTGTGTTGGATTGGGGGTGAAAGTTCTTAAGCAATTAACATATTTTTCACCCATGATTCAGCAATTTACCCCCTTTGATTTCAGTTCACAGTGCTGACATCATTATCAGCACACTTGCAGCCCAATTTACTCTTTGCAAATCAAATCAACAGATGCCACTAAATCAAACCATTGGTGTCGGAAATAATAAAATTGTGCGTAGAGATTGACGGGGTGCTTTTTGGGCCATTTTTTTGTTTTCAAATGAATTGCCAAACTATCAATTTTATACTTCACTATAATTATTTTCTTTGAGTAACTGTGGCTTAGATCGGCTAAACTGGTTAATAGGGCTAGAATATCACAACTTTATAACAGTGGAAGGTTAAAGTATGTAGCCTACATCTTTTGAAAAAAAACCTAATTATTTGAATGCTCATGGCTGGATTTTTATAGTGAAGGAAGGCTGGAACTATTTTGCACCATGCCCTCATGGGATTCCCCCAGGATTTATGATGAAGTGCCCTTTTTGTAAACTATTTTTTGACATTTACGCTTCAGTAGCCAGGTCACAGTGACGAGAGACGGACATCATACAAATGTGAGATGACACGATTTCCTGGATTAGACATGTTTTTACGGAGGGTGACATTTAGCTGGAAGAACCCAGACACTCTTCCTTTGTTTGTCCTTTCTCGTTTTTGAGTTTTCATCAACTTTAGATCTGTTTGTCCATGGCAGCAAAGTCATAAAATGTCCTTATTGCTGGTGATGTGAGAGCTCTGCTTGATAGTTAAAAAGAAAACGCTTTTTTTTTTTTTTTTTTTTTTTTTTTTTTTTTTTTTTTTTTAAACCACGGTTGAGATGTCTTAATAAATTTCCAGTTTAGCATAATATAGTATTTAGTGCTACCTTGGCATCTTTACTGGGAGGATTCGTAGAGCATCAGGACACTTGAAATTTAACTTTTTTTTAACTGATTTAAATCTTTCATATCTATTGGATTTTGATATCCATTATAGCTGGAGCCCATGCTTGTTTTCACACAGCACCTATGTTAAACTTGGCAGACAGCCATGTTCTAAACACGGCTAAGCTAACTAAACGCTAATTAAAAGTAACAGCCAACTCACACACATGATGATGTGAGGTGACACGAGATGCTCAAGGCCGTGAAGTGAAGAGAGGAAGTTCTGAGCTGTTTTTCCAGTTGATCCAGAATCCAAATAAACCCATGAAGAGGTTCTGAGCAGTCTGTTCAGTGCAAAACATATTTTAATCTCAAATATTACTGACTTGCTGTTTTAGTGCATAATAAAAATTTTCAAGTTAAATGAAAGCATGAAACGGCAAATTAACTTCACTTTAACATTTTGTTAGAGTACAGAGAGGACATAATAGTTGGAATTACCTGTTGGGTTTCTTTAACAAAAAAAAGGATCAATATATGTTCGGACAGGTAACTAAAACGTGGTCGTCGTGCATGATAGTGGACGGATCATCCTCGCTTGCAATGTGCATTCAAAGCCAAATTCTGTTCCACCTTTGGAGAGTGAGGCATAAAACTGAAACCGACTCCCGTTACAACTAGAGCAGTATTTGTGAGGCTTTGTGACTTTATAGTGAAGAGCTTTAGGTTGAAAAGAAAATCTGTCATAATGGTGTTGTCCTCTTAAACAGGATTAACACAGAGATAAATCTTTCCTTTTTAGTGATGTTCATTTTGGATAACACAGTGGCAGTACAATGTTTTGTCAGCTTGTTAAGACATTGTAATTTTGTACATAATTAGTGTGCAGTGTATGCACGCATGACTCAACAAGGACTAGCTGTTTCTAAATTAGGCACTGCACAGTAAAGGTCTGTTAACTCTGTACAAACAAGGCAAGGTATTGGCTTTGATGTTTTAGAACTAAAAGCTTGGGTACCGTGCTGCACATATTGTACTGTGAGGTTATTGAACCACTTTTACTTATTTTTCCAAAGAAATACATATTTTAAAAAACACATTGAATTGGGAAATAAGCGTATTTGTGTTCTTGCTGAGAGTTGGATGAGACGATATACAGCACAGTAACTTACTGGTCTTCTTGTACTGTTTTTACGCTTTGTTTTTGTACAGATTAAACAAACAAGACTCAACCAACTAGTTAATCTGAGTTTTAAAGGTGTATAGGTGGATTTTGTTACACTACTGTTGGACAGAACCAGACTTGCTGTGTTCCCCATTTCCCGTGTTTATGTTTGCATTGAGTAGGCACCCCATGCAAACAAATCCAGAGGATAGCCACTAGTCAAAAGAAATACAGACTTTGTGGTTTGTATGAATAACACGGATGAATCGGATGAAGAGAGAGGATATAGCAGCTGTCACCATGACATTAATAAGGAATGAGGATCTTATATATGGATCGGTTACACTGTCAAATTAAAGATTAATGTGAGAATTCAGCACACTATTACAGCACATGTAGGAACATAAACCTTCATGGACAGTCTGATACCTAATTTATAGCTCATTTTAAAACAGTTTCGGAATGACGCTTCGACCTCTGCCATTCTATCAAATGGATGCTTGGTATTGGATTAAAAGTCGAGTGCAGATTCACATATGACATCAGTCCATCACGGTGACGGGTGCATGAGATACTGAGGATAGATGTCATTCAGTTCAACTTTATGGTCATCAATCTCCATATAAACCTGTCTACCTATCAGCAATATGTCTTCAGAGGCAGATTAAAGTTACAACCCACCAAAGGTTGGATTTAGACGTAGTGGTTTTGAAAAATGAAAGGATTTCATTGATCTGAAAGGCTACATTTGTCGACAACTTTGAAGTGGCACTGTTCCGGCACATCAGTGTATTGAATAGTGATGGAAGCAGTAGGCCTGTGTTAAATATAGCTTCCATATCGTGTTGTAACAGAGTCCCTGCTACCCGGTGGGTCTGGTGAGCACAAGGATGCCAGCACACGGTTAAATGACGGTTTCAAATGTTCTTTATTGTCATGGAATCTGACTAGCTTGGCCGTGTGCTCTCCTGCCTTGCCTCCGAGCACACGCCGCGGGAGGTTTGCAGTCCTCTCCCGTCCTGTCCGTTCCAGTGTCTCACTGTGCTCGTCCCGAGCTGTCCCTCTCGCCTCCGTCGCTACTGTTGATTAAATACAGCTGAGAGTGAGACAATCAGGATCAGTTTCAGCTGCGCCTAATTAAGTCTCTTCCCGGCACCGTTCCCTGAACCACTCCCACACTCCGTCCCCTCCACAGCTGAGCCACCCACGCCCGCCACCACACATGTGTTTTGGCAAGACTGTCCTGACCGGGGATAAGCCAATCGTGGGTTATATTCATTCAATCAATCACATAAAACAGGGGTTGTTGCAGACACACCTCATGGAGATGTGCCCTCTACTAAGTGTATTTTTCTAGTATTGTGTATGTTTTAGAATGAAAACCAAAACACATGGCAGACAAGACGTGTTCAAATGCACTGTGAATATTTGCATGTTTTAATTTAACTGGGGTCATTGAAGGTTAGCGTGTTCTCACTCTGGTCAATGTAATAAGAAAATCTTTTTTTTTTTTTTTTATGTGTCCGTCTTCATTTTATTTGATACTTTATGAACTTATTTCACACTAACTCGAATCCTAATATTATAATGATGCAATATTTCAATGAGTGCAATCAGTTATTTTCCTCAAACTCCCTAATCAAGAAAGCATAACTGTGTTGATCTTCAGTGTAGTTGAGCTTTTCTTAAATGTTTCAGGGGTATTACCTATTTATTTTGGCTTCCATTTGTTGATGATTTGGCAGATGCTAATGCATGTTGCTATAATGCATCACACAAAACTCAAAGAGTGAAACAATTACATTTTAGAAATCACAGACGTTATCGCAACAATAAATTTAATATTCCGTGAAATCTTGACTTAAACGGGGTGTAAAATACCTGGTGCACTGCTCTCTAGCTTTTTAGCACTAGTGGTGACACCTAAGTCAGTTTTCTTTTAAATATTTGTTCTCACATCACTGGCTTATGGCCATGCTGTATGTGCAGTCTTCATGAAAATATCAGCGCAGTTTTAAAAGCAGTTTTACTTCAATGAGGCGGCTAGGGCTTATATTTTTAACTGCCAACATTTTTGTTGACATTCCTCCGTCATGCGTTTCTTCTCCTCCCTTTGAATCTATCTCCAAAACTGTGATTTGTTAGCCGTCTCACCCACAGCCTCTTGTTTGAGGTAGAAATGTTTTTGAAGTGTGAATTTCTAAAACTCATGTCACGCAGGGCTAGTTCTGCTCTGTGTGAATAACATCAGTGTGTGGGCAAGCTTCAAAAAGGTTTAATTAAGAGGAACAATTTACTGTTCTACTGATGTTTCTACTGAGTCTTATCTAAAGAGCACAAGTCCTGCCCCAGTATTACCTCCAAGCTTGTATTCACTGTATAAAGACTTCCATAATTTAACAGACCTTTTAGTATATTACCAAAAGTAAATTTTACCCACAGAGAGCTTTGTTCTCCTCCATAGCCCTTCTTTTATGTCATCACAGGACTTCAATCTCTTGCTGAATCAGCTACTGAGGGTGTCTCTGTGGAAACAGCGACTGTATCCAGGGTTTCATTAAAATTGTGATATTTCTCTCCCCTCATCTCACGCTCTCTTCCTTAATTTCTCTAATAACTCCGCTCTTTATAGGACACAATCGGGCCCCTCGTGATAGGGTATCGTGTCTAAAGCTGCCGTTATAGTTTGTGAATCCATGTAGACTCATATTTGCATGACTAATGGTAACTTCAGTCAGTTTTAGTAATCAGAATGATTAAGTGCCGTGATAGTGATGTAAAAGCTTACAGTGGCCTCAATTCCCTGAGTGCACCGTTTGTCTAAAGCATGCTATTAGATGTGTTTTTGCATGTGTGAGTGCCTTGTTAGGATGGGACACAAATAAGGTTAGAGTCATAACTGTATCCCTACATTAGGTGCTGATTTAAGTGCCAAAAAACAATATGTGTTGAATTCTGCTTTACGGAGGTGTATTACAGTGTGCATTAGTTAGGCTAGGCAGTAACGGTGGAAGTCACACAAGCATGAAACCACTCCAACAGGTCATGGTCATCTCAGGGATTTCTGGGAGACCAGGTTGTTCCAGGTATGTTGTGACACTGTGCACCAGCCACAGTGCATTCATTATTGTCCTTTCACTCTGCACTATGAGACAGTTTGTTACAAACACAAAATGATTGAATATTCAGTACTCCTGAAAAGGTGCTCTTCCTTAGCATCCACTTAGGTGTGAGATTGGTCTAGTATACAAGGGCATCCTTCAGCACGACACTTTGAAATGTGGGGATATGTTTTTATGCATTTTCTGATTTCACCTCGAGTCCTCTTAATACTCCTGCCCTCCTCCACTTTAGCTGGTCCATCTCGAGGCTGAGCACTTGTTGCTCATCTTGATGAGCTGTCAGCTTTAAAACGTCATATTGCGTGAGGATGAGACGAACTCGACTCAAATCTAAAAAAGCCACCGCAGGAGCTGAAAAAGCAGATGGTGGATGTAGGGGATTTCATGCTGTTATAAAGCAGCGCTTTGAATGGGTCTCATCTGCTACATTTTATTTTGTTCCTCGCATCTTTCCACCATCATTGTTGCCATAGCGTCACAGTATATTTAGTTTGTTCAGTTGAGTGTAAAAGATCCCATGCATTTTAGCTTTAAAGCTCACCCGGGTAATTTCATGTCGGTGTCTTCAAGAGGCAGAATGTATGAAATATTTGAATTTTGAGTACTGTAAAGCAAAGCCATTCGTTGTGCGTTTGTTGGATCTGTAACTGCTTGCTTGTGTGGACGGAGTTGGCGAGAAACGGCACATCACATGCTGCTCTGAGTTTTTCTATTTCCATTTTCCCTTCATTACCTCTTGTGCAACAAGTTCCCCATCAACGACCACACCCAACACACTGTTTTTGTTTGATTTCACATATGTGATTAACATTTTAAACACGTTGCTGTGTCTGAACGAGTATTTTGTAGAGCAGCCTCAGTGAAAAGCTTTGTGTGTACTTTGAAAGTAACTACAGCTTCTGTCCATCAAAACACTGACGCATGACAAACTATTAACCTCGAATGCAATTTTCCCTTCAATGTGAGGAACGAAGATGTCGTGACCTTTTGGAAACACTCAATCGAGGTCTTGCTTTGACAATCTATACTTTTTTTTTTTTCTCTGAGCTCTAGTGAAGGACATGTTGAAATCAATTGTTCTCAGCCTGTAAAGTAACAATACAATGTCCATATATACAATGTCCATATATAGTCGATGAGCTGCAGCCTTTAAAAGCCCACTAGGCAGATAAAATGCTCCGCTCAGAGCCCCGAAGCCCCGGCTCCATTCCTGCACAGAGCGCCACCCTTTGTTTATTTAAAGTTTAATAATATTGAATGCGTTTTATGTCCAAATTATAAAGTTTAGGCTGCTAAATTATTTATTGATCATCATAAATAAATACTGTTTAGATGCCTCCTTGAATATTGCAGTTGCCAAGAGCTGTTCTCTGACTCATGTATTCATTTGTTAACGTGTTTCGTCGTTTTGCCCGTGGTAGACTCGAAATGTAACATTACGTAACTGTATTTCCTCTGTAATACAGTGAAGCAGGCGTAAACACAAAAATGGACCTGAGGCAAATGTTTGCAGTTACTGCATGTTATTGATATCACATACTCATCAAGTGTATCCAATAAAAGGAGTTTGAATATTACCACTTGCTAATAACAGCAGAATAACATTTTCAAATAAATAATTGACCTCGTTCAGTTAAGTTATAATTCAAAAGATGTAAATTTTGTCTTAATGTTTTCTCAGAGATTCTACTCTAAAACAAGTGTAACAGAAAGCTGAAAAACATGCTTCTTACCAAATATACTTTAATTGTATTAAGTAAAAACAAATGCGAAAATGAACCGGTTTTATTCTTTATTTTATTTTTATATCAAATATGTCATGTTTCTGCTTCCTGTTTGCTCATCTGGCAACGAATAAACACACAAACACTACAGACACAGCTAAATTTGAAATAATCTTTCCCCGCCATCAAATAAAACTGCCTTTACTACAGAGCGTAATCTCCATGATGACCACCAAACCAACGCCGGCAACCAACTTTATTTGTACAGCTCAGTTCAGAACAGAATTTGCAAGGTGCTTTACAGAAAAGGGCAAAGAGTGACATAAAAGTGAGAGAGAACAACATGTATTTTGAAAAACCAGCACCTTGACGGCCTTGACAGGAGGTTGAGGAGATACATCAGACACACCTGTGGGCTGGGGGAAGAGAGAAGAACTAACAGAAGTAGCACAGAGGCAAACAGAAGAAGTGGCTAAATGAGAAGATAACTACAAGTTCAATCCCACGTTTCTGAACATCTTTGCTCAAAAGACAGAAGCAGTGACGTACATGAAAGTAGAGCCCTTGACTTCCCTGGACAACAAAGGGCTGCTGGAAGTGTGCTGATCCCCAGAGCAGGTAAGGATGAATATTGTTCTACTTCTTTGACCTGCTCAGATGTAGCTGTGGACTTATACAGAATGTTGAGATCAGTTTTCAACTCTCCAGGCTTCTCATATTGTGCTGCCTCAGGTTAATGTGCTCATCTTACCCTTCTCATTACCATATTGAAGAGGTCTTAACACCATCCCCACTTTTGAACCAACTACCAACATCAGTCTTCGGGTGGCTGTTTATTTTACACATTTCTCATCACTATTTTGAGTCCTTAAATCTGATCCTCAACGAATAGACAGCACGTTCCGCCACAAATTCAGCTCAACTCCCGGGGGTGAAACATTCCTCAAGGTTCCCCTCATCTTGAGCGGACACAGACGGAGAGGGAGCAGATCGGGGGCAGCGGGAAAGAGATGGACGGCCTGTCTATGGCTAATCACACACATGGCTGGAAAATCTTGAAAGGATATGCTTTGATTCAAGTTGGAGGAAGATCTGTCCTCTTCAGCTTTAACAAATTGAACCCTCTCTGGACATAAAATAATCACCAGTCCCTTGAAGGCTCAAAGGAGTAAGATTAAGCCCTCTGAGGCAAATTTATGATTTTGGGCTATACAAATTGAATTGAATAGAAGGAGGCAACATATATACGGTAGACATATGATGAGATACCTCACACATGTTTGATGCATCTTATTTCTAATACAACTAACTGAGTGCTAAGGTTTAGGTCATCATTAGCCTGGAGTTACACTGTTTCGTCACTGCTTGGATGGCGACGGTCGGTTCCACCCACTTTGAGCTTTACAAAGGCTCTTCAGAAACCTATGGGTGACGTCACGGAGGCTACGTCCATATTGTATACAGTCAGCGATCCACTCATGAGGACAAATTTAGATGTCCTCTCCCTTTTTATTCACCAGAACTGAGCTGTGAAGTCTTAAAGTCCTTATTGTTTGGGAAACACTTTAATTAAAGCACTTGAACTCATTTGCTCAAAATGATAGCTTGTATTCCAGGTCCAGTTTGTGTTAGAAAGTGTGTCTGTTTGCATTCATTTCAATTCAGTTCCCCTTATCTGACAGTGAGGACAACACAAATGTCTCTTATCTGTTTTGACAGACGCAAAGTTCAACAGATGTAAGCCTTTGCTGGGTGATGGACATGACACCAGCCGCTCGGAGCGTTCCTTTCTTTTATTTCATTTATTTGAAAGCCTTAAACAGACGAACACGATGCAGCGAACATCAACATCACAGAGAGACTTAACAACCTCAGAGTACTGATCGTTTTCTTAAAGCCTGAGGACTCATTTCAAGAATGCTCTCTAAAATATAAACAGTTCATTCAAATTAAATTTAAAAAAGTGTAAAAACTATGAGATCAGGAATAACACATCTGTCAGGAGAGACATATCCATTCACTGTCCCTCACTCTACTGCCATCTATTACTGAAAATATCACTCTGGTGTCCACTGTGTCCCATACGGATGTCCTCCTCTTTCACTCGATCACCTCAGCAAGCACTTAATGTTCAAAATGTGGGTGAAAGTGTAGCAGGCTGAAACAATGAGTAAAACTTCTCTTTGACCTTTACCTTCCCATGAGCTTTATATGCGATGGAATGAGACATTGACCACATGACCATGTAAATACTGATGTAGAGACACATTTCTCCTACTTTGCCTCAAGATCAAACTTTATAAGTTAGCCCCACTGAGGCCTAATTGGGAATCTGTTTTCTGCAGTTGTACCAATGCATTTCCAATAAATCTAGACCCATGTCTGCATGAAATAGTGCAGACTGAAGTTTAAAATGCAACCGGCCTAATTGCAAACATTGCAATGCATGCAAAACAACACAGCACCTAAACATGCAGTACCACAGACATGAGTATACAATAGCATCATTGTTTTTCCTTCCGCTGTTCCTCCTCCAATCTCCCTCCGACTCATGCTATCATAAAGAGGAATATATCATTTGCTATGCATACACAAACAATGACAAAGATTATGATTACCCTCATGCAATTTGCAGATGCTCAGACACATGATACAAAATGAAAGTGTCAGATTTACCAATGTTGCCCTTTAATTAATTAAAAAGTCGTTTTTTTCCTCCTTGATAAATGCCATGCTCTTTTCATGAGTGAAGCATACAGCTGTTTATGTTGCTCTTGAATACGTATTTTTCAGTCGGCCTTGATGTTACCCAAACTATGTGTGTATGGGGGCGACTGTGGCTAAGTGGATAGCAGGGCCGTCTTTCAATCAGAGGGTCAGCGGTTCAATCCCCGGCTCCGGCTCTGCTAGTCGCATGTCTATGTGTCCTTGAGCAAGACACTTAACCCCAAAAAAAAATTGCTCCTGTAGCTGTGCCTACGGTTTAGAAATCTGAATTGTAAGTTGCTTTGGATAAAAGCGTCTGCTAAATGACTGTAATGTAATGTAATATGTGGATAGAGGGGACATTGACACTACTTGACCGCTATACTATGTGGATATGATTTGCTTTCTTGCTTTTACATTCTTTTTCATATCAGGATTTCATTTCACTCAATTTAGTTTCGGTTGACTATTGAAGATTTCTATTTTTAACTTCCATTGTATCTAATTCATACTGGTTTTATATCCAGAAAATCTTGAATAGGGGAAATAAAGCAATCACCAACATAATTTGTGACTCTGAACATTGCAGCTATTTTTGTCCAGTATGCCACAGTTTCTTTTGAAAACCCGTGTATAGAATTTAGCATAACAAACAAAAATAAATCAATATATTATGCCACCAGTCCTCTCTGTCCCCTCTTATCTGCACTGGCTGTTCAGCAGCTTTTGTCAAACACATTACAGTCTCCTCACTGACTGCCGTTTGCCACTCATGCAGGCTCGTATTGTCAGCCATCTTTTGAGACGCCTTTTATCATCTCAGAACAGAACCTTATAAAGCAATTGAGGTGCAATAATTACCCATTTAGTGGGGTTTCCTTTTGACTCCTTTTGACTCCTTTTGAAGTCTGCTGCCAGATGGGACAAAGCAGCATTTTGTATGAATTCAACAACAAACACTCGTCCAAAATACCGTCTCAGGTCATCGATTCTAAACGTGCGCTCCTTTGTATCTGTTCATATGGTGTATTTTCACCGTTCATATTTTCGCTTTCATGCATTTTCCTTTTTGTGTGCGTTGATGTAACGGTTTATGGCGTCCGTTTGCTTGTTTTCTTCTCTTTCTTTGCGCTGGAACTGAGCTACCATGCTCTTCTAAAACCGTTAACACCAACACGGTTGCATTGCAAAGCATCTTGTATCAGCTCAAGCGAACCGCTGCAATGTTTGATTATCATTGCAACCCACACTGAAACCTCTTCAGAAGGACTGGCCTTTGATGGATGTACATTAGTAGTAGACAGTGAAATTAAGATAAAAAGTACCGTATTTTCCGCACTATAAAGCGCACCGGATTATAAGGCGCACCTTCAATGAATGGCCTATTTTAGAACTGTTTTTATATATAGGGCGCACCGGATTATAAAGCGCATAGAATAGAATAGCGTCGTAAGCGTGTCTCTTGAAAGGTGCCATTTTGGGGTCTTTATACACACAAGTGGTGTTGGACTAGGAGTAAGCACAGTACCGGTGTTTACCGCGGTGCGGCTTTGTAGTTTACCAGTCGCACTGAAACATTTTGACAGAGCGCCGTGTACAACCAGTATGGATCAACCAATTAACCAATTGATCCATATATAAGGTGCTCCGGATTACAAGGCGCACTGTCGTTTTTTGAGAAAATTAAAGGCTTTTAAGTGCGCCTTATAGTGCGGAAAATACGGTATATGGATCTTATAGGCAGAGATCACAAGTAAGACAATTTCAAGGCAAAAGTCAAACAAAATTAAAAAAATGTGCCAGCTGATCTTATTTCTAAACATTTCATTTATGCCCTCTTTTAATTCTACCTCTGAAACAGTAAATACTGGTGTTCATGCTTGGTATTTTAAACTCTCCGATATGGTGCTGTTGGAGCATGCCATGAGATGAAAATGCAATATATTGCAATGTTGGACAAGCTCCACAAACTACGTTTAAACCTACAAGAAAAATGTTCTAATACCACAGTTCCATAAATGGCACAAATGCCCTGGATCATTTAACCGCCTACCAACACCCAATCAGAACAGAACATTCATTGAGTGTGAAACAGAAGTCACTCTTCAGGTTTTATCAGTGGACATTCAGTACATGCAGTGGCTCTCCTCCAGCACAATGGACTTCAAATGACACTTGACTTTCAAGCGCTGACTCTCAGCTTTGCTGGTCTTCTAAGAAGAAGATATATATACTCACTGAGAAAATGATTTGTTGCATTTTCTGCCATTGAGTGTGTATAAAATGTATTTATCTGATGTGGGTGTTAAGTTTACATCCTCAACTTAAAGCTGAAGCCAGCCCTGTATCCTCATAGTCATTAGCTGTGTCCCAAATCCATCCTACATACTAATTACCTTCAATGCTACATACTTATTTTCATATTATACAGCTTCATCTGTCAATATAAAGTGGTTAAGTATGTTCAATTGTTTTTATAATAACAGGAAGAGATACGATACGTGCGACCTCTGACATCCTATAACGGCAGCAGTGAATATCTTGGTGTTAAAGGGTGATTGACAGTATGACTGATTTAACTGTTCTTCAGAGTGTCTGCAGGGAGAACATGTTCCTGTGTCTAGTTTTGCTGTACAAACATTTTGTTCAGATTAAATGAGACACAATACAATAGAACCAAAAACTGTAGCTTTACTTGAAACATCAGGCTATTCATTCCCACACGTAAAACATCAACCAAAACACACCATCGTCATCTGTTTTTCTGTATCCTGGTTGTGGTATTATCAAGAATAATGGAAAAGTGGTTTCAGCATGTGATCTGTTGTAGATTATAACCACCAAGTACATGGTATCTTTTCCTCTTTGTAGTTCAATGGATGTCACATACAGTGCTTTGATACAGTCATGACTGTTGACGCAACGACATGATCAGACACCTCGGTTCACACCTTGATGCTTGTTGTCAAGCATTTTTCCTGCAGGAGCATGTTGGAAGAGGAGTACACACAAATGGTATTACACTGTGACAAGTTTTTTTTCCAGACATGAAGAAGGAAACATTTCAATTGTGATAAATCTTGATTATCATCAGATTTATTCAAGCTGGTTTGGAGAATGATTCAAACAGCAGGTGAAAGGAACTCATCAATATTATCTGCCGTTTAGCAACTGTTAATGCCCCCTCTTAACTGTGAAGATGGCAATTGTTGGCAAAGTTGGGGCTGTTTTATCTTTTGATCCGCCCTTTGCATAAATCCCCTTTTGTTTTTTTGCATGAAATAACTGTGACGATTAGGTTTATTTCAGAATGTGATGTAGCATAATTAAATGATTGATATCTGCAAGCCACAAATAATTGCACTGCATCTTCCAAGCTGTACTGTCTGACATTATCTCAGGGTTTTAATATAGTTTCTTTTTATTTGTTCCATGAGAGCAGTTTCTTCAACGAGTGGATGTTTCATTTTAGAATAGAACTCATCATATATATATTTTTTATATGTATTGCTTTTTGATCCTCTTATTCTTTCATGCTACGACATTTTGTCTATAGCCAAAATAATAAAGTAGCACCAAAGCAGGTATTTACCACAATCAGTTTCTACTCCACAAAATAAGTCCAGCTGTCCTGATTATAGAGTACATTCTGTCTTAGCCTCTATGAACGTTTTATAATCAGAGAGCATCATTATGTTAATGCAATCTGCAAGATCTTCTGCAATGCTACAGATCACTGCATGAAGATGAATTCACGACTGATTAGGTCGCTGATCACGGCCCCGGTGCCTATCAAAAATCTCATATTCCTCAATTCCCAATTCCAGGATGTCCTGCATCTCTGCAGCATTTGCTAACATACAGCTAAAATATCCATCTTCCACCTGTGCTTATTCATGAAGTTGTGAGGTACTTTCTAATTTGTTTTATAAAGTATTGAGAATGCCTTTTCATTATGGTTAACGTGTGAACGCAAATTTGCAATAATGTTACAATTCTTTTGATGCATTGATGCAGGATGCGTTATGACAATGCTTTGCCTGGAGTCGGATGGCAACTAGCAGTAACAAGAACCATCAGTAAAAAAACAATGTCGAAATATGATCGATTATTTTAAAAAAAAGTTAAAAGGCAAAATAACCGAACTGTTGAATCTACATTATTGCACAAAGGAACTATTGATATTGAACAGTTTAATTGATATACGAGTGACTTGTTTCTACTGAAGCAGTGTTGATTTTTAAGTGTGACAGCAGCAGGAAGGAAGGCGCTCCGGTTTCTCTCCTTCATACAACAAGTGACGCCGCCTCTCACAAAAGAAGGTCTTTATAAAGCCTGCATGCATCAGAGGTGTACAATTCATGGTGTCGTAGTGTGAGTGACTAGTCGGATTGTATAAGCACTATAGTTGTCTTTTCCTAACTCCTCACAAAGTCTCCTTCACACCTTTCTTTAACCCCATGATGTTTTCCATGGAGTTCAAGGAAAAGTGGTTAGGAATAGACCTTAGGAGGTCATTTTTTGACATTTTTGGCAGCCAGGGTAACCAGTGGAAGCATGGAAGTCGGAATAAAAAAGGTAAACAAAGAGGATGGCACATGGGTGTTCAGCCTGGCATATTAAATTTACCCATGGTACATAAATATACATGAAAACAGAGGAATGCAAGCAGAGACTATATCTCATAGATTTATTCATCAAACATTTAATTTGGTTATTGAAGCTCTTTTGAAAAAAACATGTAAATAGATTATTTGTCAATTACCTCTCATCTCGTAAGGCAAGCCTGGAAGACGTTCAAATCGGAGTACAAAGTATGAAGTAAATATCCACAATTGTACATAAGACTTGATGATGTTGTCATGGTGCTGTCCCATTCGTATTTACATGATTTCAAGCTTTTGCTGCCTCTCACACTCGACCATTTGAAAGGTGAGTCAGTCATGTCACAGAGGGTTCAGGGTTTAAGACTTTAGGGGGGACATTGGGATTGGGCCTAAGTCTTGTGTCCCAGTCCAGGTCAACAAATAATTATTATGACTATAGCCGGTAAATCCCCAGTATGTTTGTACTCCTCTCGCTGAAGATGAAGTATGGAGGCAGAGAGCGGTGTGTGCTGCCTTATATCCCGTGGGATCCGCAGTTATTTGGATAGGCACGTCCTGATGAGCAGGCTCTGAACAAGTGAGAAAAATGTGACAGGGACCACTTATGTTGGGCAGGAAGCAAGCAATACAGGATTATCCTACAGCTGAACTGATGTTGATTTAAGCCTAATGCACTGCTGCATTATTCTATTTTCTGTCCTGCGAGACCATAGTTCAAAACCGGTGCCTCAAGAAAAAATATTTAAAGTTAGTGACGTTTGATATCCAACCTTGATGTTTTTCCCAAACCTCTCAGGTGTTTTTTTGCCTAAGCATAACAGTAATGACGTGGCATTAAATGACACTGAAATCCTAAACTGCCTAATAATGACATGCAGAAATGTCATGCTATTTATACGCCCTCACATCTGGTTGTCTATCTAGCTGCCATGTTCAGAGCCACAATTTCGGAAAGTACCAATTGTACGGAAATTCCTACTATTTCTGTGACCTCAAATGTATTATATAACCTAGGGAAAGGATTAAATATAAACTATGAAACATTCTGAGCAATACAGTCTTTGTAAGACTGTACTTGTTTCTCTCAAGGTCTCTGCACAAAGGGTCACCACATGAATTGAATTGTACAAGCGGACAATTTGAAGCATAACGTCGCAGCATTCATTCACACTGATTTGAGTCTTTCTTTCTTCAAAAGACCACCTTTCCATTTCCCCTGCTGCGTGTTTAAAGAATCAGTCAAAAAGATTGGAGGCAAATATATCAGCAGTCAGCAGGGTCCTTCTTTTGTCAAAGTTTCAGATTCCCACAAACTATAACAGATTAGAGCTGTCCCAGATAAGATAGTCTATTATATTCAGACAACCAGAGCTTTTCAGAACATTAAACACTGGAACCAATGGCAATAGCATGCCCCCATTACTCTGCAGCTCTATCTTAATATTCATCAAAACATTAGCTGGTGTCATCGGTGGCAGGAACTACACTTCCTGACCAATAATTGCACAGTTTTCTAATGAAACAGCACATAGGGAGACATTTCATTTTCTTATTTAAAGGACAGACCTCCTTCTCTTTGCTTATTGTCTCACTCTATTTCCATCTTATACTGTGTATCCCAGTTATTATTTTCACTTTTGCATACAGATTGTTTTCCTACTATTTCCTTTATTTTTAGAGAGTCAAATCAGGAAAGGTTTTTCATGGATTTGTGAGTATTTTTACGTGATACCTCTATACTGCACACATGCATCTGGTGATCCAATCTGATTGTTCAGTAATTCCACAACATTCTACATTATACAAGAACAGCCTGCAGGGTCAGATTCAAATTCATGTTGTAAGCTGTGATTCATTCTGTGATAGCATGGACTGACAGTACACTGAGAAAGCAGGCTCTGAAGTGAGATTGCACACTTTTCAGTACGCTCCGCCATCATCGAGGATCTTCCAATCCCTGAAATGCAGCTCGAGGAAACGAGGAGCATGGTCAGAGGAGATGAGGCTTCTCGAGGAGCTGACAGCAAAGAAACACCGGTGTATCATTTTCGGCACCTGCGACATAAGAGGCCGGATACACACAGCTGAAATATTAAATAATTAACCATGGCAGGATTCTACAAATGTATCCGTTCCTTTAGTATAACTTATAGTTATTTATAATTATCAAATGTGCAATCAATCTTTCTGCCCTTAATATTTAATATCTTAATGACATTTCACCTTAATATGATTTGTGTTGTTATCGTTGCATGCAGGCTGCACCCAATTCAACTGCTCTAATTGTGACAGGATGTTTACAAGTGCAAACGGCTGCTGATTTGAATTGATTGGGCCTGTACAGTTAGCTCTTGCATTCAGCACTAATTTGCTGTATTTCATGTTGTCGTAGGGAGACAGGAGTGAGTTTGTGTGTGTATATAATATCACTTGAATCATATCATACAATTCACTCTTAATTTGGAAAGTATAGTTATTTTCATGCAAATGTGTGTAGTGCTTTACACAATGAAACATAAAGGCTGTAATATATATATATATATATATATATATATATATATATATATATATATATATTACATTTTATTTTTTTTCTCACGTCTCTTCCTCGCCTTCTCAGCTCACGTCTCTCATGGGCAGACACATGAAGTGGAGGTAAGGAAAGGGATCGAGGAGACAAGTTATTGAAAAGGAACCTCTGTTTATTTATTTTCACTTGGCCCCAACTGTGACAAGTCAAATGTCAGCATCAGATTGCTGGTTTGACATTTTCAGTCAATGGTGAATTACCTTTGACTTCACATGGCAACCCTCTGCTTGTTCCTGCTTCCCAGTTTTGGTTCAACCAAGATAACACATTCAAATCTTGCAATACCATCTCGCCCTCAAGGACAGTCCAGATGTCCTCTGGTTTATACGTTGGTATCCTGGTCTTTAATAACATGTATCCTCACTGTGGTCTCCTCAATGGAACTCTGGATGAGATCTTCATGATCTGTGAACTGTAGAATGCACATTAACAAAATAAAATGCAATGAGATCACTTCAAATACATTTATGCACTATGAATATTATACAAAATGTCTGAATTCTACATAAAGTAAAATATATAGTCAGGGATGTGCACTGGCAAATCAAGGGAAAACGGTACGAAGGACACAGACCATGTCCAAGAAATAGAACCATATAAACAACGCGTCAACCACGACCATCCCTATGTGCACGTGTGCAAATGCGTCCACCCTCAGGGGTGGATCGTCCTGCTGTGCCAGGGACAACCAGAGTAGGTAGTGGGAGTTGCATTGGTTGAAGAACAGATCCACACAAAAGGCCTTGTCTCTATGTTTCAGAGAAGCAACAATCTGAGTTTGCATTATGCCTTGCTCATCTTTTCATCCCGATCTTGGCTTTTGCACAAATACTACACCAATATCTAGGATTCGCTCATGACCTCAAGGATGGATTTTCTGATGTGTCTGAAATGGAAAAAAATACATAAAAGGTTCTTTGTACAAAAGACGGATTGCCTGGTGTCTATAGCTATCTTCAGAGGATCAGTACTTGTGCCGATTAAGTACAACCGTTGTGTAAAAGAAATGATTGTGAGGAGTTGTCCCTTTATGCAGCCTTGCAAACAGGTTAATCAGACTCATGATTTAGAAGCGATATAGCCAATGTTTGCATTATTTTGCATGTAAACGTCACATGCTGACGCTAATGCGTTCAGTTCATTTGCATAAATAGAGCTATTTTGCTACCATGGATCAGGAATGATTCGCTGTAGAGCCATTTGCTCCAGCAATTCAGTTTGAGGGATTCTTTTTATTTTGTTATTGATGACCCTGAGCGGAAATTCCATCTCACTGGCAGAACAATTGTAAGACCATATAAATATATATTCACAAAAGAAAGTGTGTGTTCTCTCTGAATTGTAGCATGCTGTTCTAGTAGTTAGGATGTGCCTTCTGTAGCTGTTCAACACAGAGTGGAGTTTCAAATGAAGTGGGCCCGATTTGGTTTTGTAATTCATGAGATTGATCCCGTTCAATAATCTGCCTCTCCAGTTTTTGCATGCTAATGCTTCCATTCCTCAATTTACATTAGTCAGGCAAAGGGTGCTAAATGCATCCTGCTAAGAATAATTTCCATATAAAGTACAAAGCGCTTTTGCAGGGCACGCACAGAGTAGACATCTGGAGCTCTATACATTACTGTCACCATAACAACTCAGAGATTACATCCCTGGACACCCACCTGCTCACGGTTGGTAGCATAAGTGTCAGTATTGATCCATGCAAGACCATCTATCAAACACAAGTGTGACTGAACTTCAGCATGTATTAGTCAGTGCCTGTGATTATTTATTTTTTGTTTTGCTGAGAAGGTTATCGTTGATCGAATCAGCCAGCTGGAGCCCTGTCAAGGCTGAATTTCATTGTTTAGGATTCAGGCTTACATTTTCTATTTTTCTATTTCTGTATTCCAAGGAGTTCCTGGATAGATTTAATCCATCAGCAAAGCATGAGGATTAAAATGACATTTCCAGCTATTTATTTCAACCTTTATTCATATTCAGCACACTCAGGAAACAAGTGTGCTGCAGATCAAACAAGACACATGCAACATACTACACGAGAACTGTGCATTCTGAAGCATAAATGTCATTAGTAAAATGTTCTCTGTAGAGGACGTGCCTATGAAAACATACTGATGTTAACTCAGAAGTTTGTGATGACACACACACATACAGACGCTGCTGCACTCACTCAACACTTGCTGAAAATACATTTTAATTTTCACTCGACATCAATGTTGTCCTATATGTCTTTCAATTATTAATCATTTTTCTAATTCATGGGTTTAAGGAAGCTGTAACACAATGTACAATTTATTAGCAATACTTACAACAGACAACTTGATCCAGTCATGTTCGCTTTTAAAAATCACTCCCTCTCCAATCTCTTTCTCCTGCAGCATCTGTGTGTGTAGGTGTGTGTGTGTGTATATATACTGTACATATATACACATAAAGGCTTATTTTCTGTCTATGGCTATGCACAATCTCAGGATTAAATATACGTATATATATATATATATACATATATATACAGTATACATGCAACAAACTGAAAAAGCAACTAACTAAATTAAATATGCCTGCTCAGCATAAAAACTGCATTAGCTTTGGAAAGTCTGAACTCTTTTCAGCTGATGCTGAGTCTGCGGTATTATTCTGCTATGTTTTCAGTGTCTTTATAATATGTTATGTTATGTATCACTATCAACAGATTTTCTTTTTTTTACCTTCAAACCACCTTTAGAGCTACAAATGTTAATCAAGGAGTGGAAGAAGACAATCCTTTAAACAGTAAAGGTATCTTTATTAATACTGAGGTCATGAGTTCAAGTCCAACAAACTTTATCATTTGCATTTTTCATATTTAATTTATTCAAACTGAAATTAATTCCCCAACTCCTCCGCCATGCACAATGTCAGGATTACAGTTCTGGTGTAGAAAAATAGATTCTTCATGGAGCTGGGTTTCAAACATAAACACTTTTTGAATACTGATCTAAATGCAAATGTTGCAAAGTGATGATCGAAAATCGAAAATCAATAACTTGTTTGTAACCCTTTAGAATGACACATAGGATTATTTCTGTTCTGATTCCCCTATGGACAGAACAACCCCGTCTGAATGCATTTTTATTAAAGTAAAAATATTCTACTTCATACGACCACCATGCACCCCAACATATACCTCCCAAAGACTTCCATGCATTACAAAAAGCAGCTCCATCAAACACAATTGGGATTGCAGCACGTCTATATTCCACAAAAGAATGTATTGTATTGATACTCAGCCCTAATCTTTAATGTATTCCTTTACTTATTGCTGGTATGGTTTAACTAAAGTATGTATCACTAATGTATGCATGTATCACTGCTACGTCTGGTGTACACATTTCAGCCAGAAAGAAGATGCTTGTAAAGGCTTAAATCGAGGTGAAATTCTGCTGACATGAATCGGGAAATATTAAATAATCATTTATCTTCAAATCTCAGAGAAACTCCCTCCACAATTTTAATCTGTAAAGTCAGAGCTCTAACACGCATCCACCAAAAATAACTCTGCATACTAAAGCAGCAAAACCCCAAAACAAACATGCAATCCCCTTTTACAAGAGCAGAGACAAGATTTGAAGATGTGCTTGAGGATGCCTTCAGGGGTGTAATTCACTGAGAGTAGATTGCCAAGCACCCACAGGGCTTGTTTGTATCTAATGATCTGACTGTCTGAGGCTTGTCAGCGACTATAAAAACAAACAAAAATGAACACATGTAATGTTTTGAAATCCAAGTGTTTTATTATTTTCAACCTTGAAAAAAACTCATGAAATGTTTCATCCTAACTTTCAGATATCTGGACTAAGGTCCAACATAGATTCACATCCGAAGGTTTTTAGACTACTATGATTTGAGGTGAAACTGTTTTTCCAGTTCATTGCGTATGTGTTACTTATAGGGATGTTATGTATGTATGCAAATTGTATTGATTCTTTACGATTTCTATTGCATTTATAAATCAAGACATGCCAATTTAAAGTAACAACCTGGCATTACCGATTTGCCCGTGTATTTCCCTAGAAAAAGAAAAATGATTTTATGTCTGATTCCCTGAGAGGCAGTAGTGCATCCATGCATTTACTGTTTACATTCCAAGCCAATGGTTTAAATGAGATATAGGTGTGAACCTAACAGATTCTATTCCTATTCCTGGCCCCTGCAGTATGTCAGAGTGTCCCTGGGCACGATACAGAACCCCAAATTGCTTGTGTGAGTATGCATGTGACTGTTTGTCACTCCCGATGAGCAGGTGGCACCTTTGAGTGGTCGCTACAATAATCATAATCAGAATAGGAAACGCTTTAATTGTCAAGTACGTTTGCACATCTTGATTGGTGCGTGAACATAATTATATAAGAAGGCTAAAAATAGCCCTGTATAAATGCAGTCCTTCTACCATTTGGATACTTCACTAAGTTCTTTTTTGTTGAGAGCACCTGCCTGCTGTGTCTGGAAATGACAGTCAAGTTACAGGCCCTGAGCTGAAAGACACAAAAATGCTCCATAGAGTGGTACTAAATATTGATCGATGCGGCTTTAAACCCTTAAGCATTTTTAACCTTTCCATGGTTACACTAGATAGATAGTATGTTAGCAGAAATAACGATACGATGAGCCAATACACACTGGGAATCCGATTTTTAAGCATGGATCACCCTGCCTGTCAGAATAAAGCCCCTGCCTGGGATCAAGTCATTTATTTGAACACATATATAAACTGACAACATCCTCTGGACTTTCTCTGCTGCTTACGACTTTGAAGATTCAAATTGTATAGAACTGGAGGGAAATCTCTCAGGAAATCATGCCAGGATTGTTTTATTCTATTCGAAAAATGAAACATGACAGCAGGTTTGCAGCAATTGTTTACGATGCTCTTAAATGCATCAGTCCTCTAATATGGGGAGAGGTCCCTTTTACATATCGTCTGCAGGGTTGACACACTGCACCTTGAGAGTTTACTGCCGACAAAAGGCATGTAATGAACGCAAATCAGCAGAGCAGGAGTTAGAATTAAGTGAGTCAGAGAAGCAATTTCACATGGCGTGCTGTAAAAAGATAAAAGTAAACTGCGAAAACAGAGCTTTTAACAAAGAATGGACGGGCTGTTATTTGTTCATTCTTCCTGCTGGCGCTATAAAACCACTCTGTCTCATATGTTCAGATATAAAGCGCCAATGTGAAACGCCACTACCAGACCAAACCAATCTTTTGAGCAAACATACCCACTCCAATCTGAATTGAGGGCAAGATGTAAAGATGTGTAGAGATTGTTTCTTATAAAGTTGTCTGAGACCGTTGTGATGTGAAATGGGTCTAACAAAAGAGAAGAACAAAATCATTTTCATTCATTTTTCTTAAATCAAGCACTTCCTTTTAAGATGCAAGTTTTTCAAAAGTTATTTTTTGTGTATTTTATTTATATGGAGCTCTTATTTTACTTGAAATGAGAGAACATTTATTTATATATTTCTATGTATTATTTATAATCCATCCAGTTAAATTTGAAAACTGAGAATAATAATTGTTAAAATATAATTGATGTGTACTTTCTTTATTTGATTTGACAGTTGTTGACTACACAGAGATGTCACTACTACTAGGCTCCTTGAATATATATATATATATACACTAAATAGTGCAAATTACATATTATTGTAATGTTCCGGACCTTTGCAGGAGGATATTTTCTCAACATGGAGCTTTTGGAATTTTAATTGAATACCCCTGCTTTAATGCCTTGATTTCCCTCCTCTGCAGAGTCCCAGATAGATTCCTCCCCCTCTCTGTTCTCTCACTCCCACCCCTCCACGCGCTGCACCTGTGCTGTCACTGCTTCTCGCGCGTCACACGATGCCAACTTAATCATTAGACCTTCCTCTCAGTCGGACTGGGCGCAGACCGAGTCGACCTTCGAAGCGGCCACAGGTTCTCCAGGTTCTCCTCCTGCAGCCGCTGTGTCTTATCTGCACGTGTTTATCACGCAACGGAAAACTTTTTTATTTTTACGCGCAGGTTCCCAATTTTGGACGATCAGCTCAGGACATCGCGTCTCCGTCTTTTCCACCACCACCACCACCACAACAACCTCTTGATCTTCACAAAAACTTCAAGAGGGACCATGCACGTGTATGTGGCTGTGGTACTCGCTTATGGAGTGTCGGGTAAGTTCAGCAACGTCTCTTGTTGACGAATTTAGGACTCGTTGAAGCTTCAATCTCTGCCTTTTTAAAAAGCCAACGCGCACAATCTGCGCTGTCTGCTCTGGTTGCTCACAATGTATTGAACAATTGGTTTCAAAGAAGCCTTGCGGGTTATCCGAGCGATTTAAAATGATATCTGAGATTACGAGAGATTTATTTTAAGATTGAGAGATAAATATATATATATTTTTTGTTGGGTTTTCTTAAACTAATGTGGAGTTCATGTGGAGCAAAATTAGATCTTTGTGTTTTTATCCCCTCTGTATTTTATGTGAGTTAGTGCAGGGCCTCTCGTTTTGTCTGTAGTATATTTCTGAGCAGTGCATCCATCACACTGTAACAGGTAATTAAGTGAGCTGTCATCAGTCGCTGTCCAGTAGTGCTGCGCGCATCCTCTGTCAAGGGCAGGGTTGCAGGTCTGTGTGAAGCCCACACTGAAATAGAATTGACAGTAATCCCAGCCATTATTTGCTCAGCAATTATTTGCAATTATTTGCTGGGTCAGAACTCCTCACCAAGAGCCGTTCAGGTCAAAATAATGCTTTTATTTCACAGAGCATAGGAGCTTCAATCCACTGTGTGAATTTGGTTTTATAAAGCACGTCAGTTAACTCCATAAGATATGCTATGAAGGATATAGTTTCAAATCCTGAGCAAAGATGGAGTCACAATTAACGAGATTTTTTTCTTTGGGGTGAATTTGAAGATATGTGCTCTAATCTTAAGTGATAATTGCATTATTTTGTTTGGCTGCAGACCAGTTTTGCTTTGTGCATTGAGGTGCATGCTGCTTATGCACTCATGATACTGTAAGGCTCTGGTGGTCGAGGCAGGAATCTGCTGCATAACTGCTTGCATTCTAGCCTGAACCATGCACCCAAGACCTGTGGAGAAAAAAAAGCAATGAATGAAAGCCGTGACGGGCCACACTGTGTGTCGTCACCTTGTGAGAAATTGATCTCCTGCAGCGAACAATTAAGATTCTATCTTTTACATTGTCGCAGTCAACAGATGATAGGCAACGCTCCAGAAGCTCACAGAGCAATGCCCTAAAGCTCTCGGATCCCGACTCACAGCCAGCCTGCCATAAGGGGCTGTTGAGCCTGTGGTTTTTTGTGATGCACCTGTCACTGCTGGCTCTAGTCGGTCCATTTCAGCTTCTGTTTGTTAGACTCAGCCTACTGAGTCGGTAGCAGAGGCAGTCGGTGAGACCGAGTTATGTGAGTGGCCACTGAAGCGAATCATTGTTTCCATCCATTTAGTGTGGAAAACCTCATGAAGAGCAACTGAGGAGGGAACCTTCATCCTGTACAGACAGACATGCAGACAATAGATGGCATCTGTACAGAATGACCAGCATAATAAAAGTACAGTATAGGAGGACAACATCGTACATAGAGTGTAAACATATACGAAGAAGTGCCCACAAACACATCTTATCAAAACGGCTTCTTACTTCATATTCTAAGCAAGATAGATAACCAGTGGTGGAAAAAATTGAGAATATTTATGGCCGTTTTTCAGTGAAATGAAGGCAAAATAAAGTTTTCCCACGAAAACAATGAAGTGTACTTCTTTATTTTTTTTTTGTCTTTTTCAATTATGTTTTTTTTTTTTTTTTATGATTATGAATACAAATGAGTTGATATTTCCTCTTGCGCGTACACACAGCCTCGATGCTTGTTGGCAGTTAGCTGTCCTGTGTTTGTGTGCAACCTTTAACTGAAGATGCAAAGCATTTGATCAGGTGTCTTTGTCGGCACTAGTCATCAGCATAGACCCAACAGTAAAGGAACTGAAACATGAAGGCGGTGGCCCAACAGCAACCGTCAGCCAAATGTCAGCATGGTGTGTGAGAGCCCTTAAACAGAGCAAATATACCCTTTTAAGTTCAGCGGTTTATTCGAAATGTAAACAACACTTGCGTTGTCTCAGGTGGACTGAATATTTCTGTCTTGACCTTGCATGCAACTATAACAATATTGGTTGAACTGCAGTGCTGCAAATGTCTACAGTACCTGTGCTGTATGGGAATACTCTGCATAATAACACAGTATCACTAAAGAAATATAGACGACATAAGACGTTATTAGAATATGTTACACCTTTATATAATCCGTACTGCACCTGTAGTACGTTTTTTTTCATTTGTGATATATTTTCTTTATCATGCTGAGAAACGGGGGAAGTTAAATGCCAACTGCTGCACAGTGATCCAAGACCTCCTTTGTCCTTTCTAGTCTTATCGTTATGGTCTCCTCTGTCACCCTTAACTACAGTAAGTCTGGGAGACATGACCAAAACCTTCTATCCCAATATAGCTCATTTTATATCTCAATAACGATATCTATCACGATATAGCATGTTTTCTGATAACACGATACATAAATATTCTATATGAAATAATCCCATGGTTTTATATATTGTGTCAATTAAATGCTTGAGAAAATAAAAGAGCTGCGTGTTTTCTCATTTATTTAAGATCTTTGCTGCAAAATAATCAGATTTTCTTTGAAAATTTTAGTTGGCATATTATCAATTTATAATACATAATTCTGTTTCACTATATCTTAATATATATATGTTTTAATCACAATATGATTTCATTGAATTGAATTTCTTGCAGGCTACGTATTTGCACATATTTTTTAATGACGACATATTTTTGTCATAGCTGTTGGTTTTTCCTTCTTTTCTCCCCTAGTCATAAAAATATCAACGCTTTCCTTGTGCTTGTGTATTATGTGAAGCAGAACAGCCATCTGCTGCGATGAAGTGTCTTAGACTGAAATCATTTTGCATGTTGATGTAGTGGCAGGCTTCATGAATCCCACACATTTCATATTTGTTCATAATTAACAAGTGTGTACTCCAGGAAATGGTGATTTCTTTTCCTTTTGTTTCAGAAAATAGACCTCTTAAAATATGCTTTCCATCTGGCGTGGAAAGAGAGTTGTCGTGGTGCCGTTCATTAGTAAGCCTACTGTCAGGTGGGAGCTTCACAGTTAAGTCTCTGCACTTAACTGTGACATCACCATTGTAAATATGATGCATGTCTAAAGCAAAGCTAAGATCTCTTGTGCTGTAATTCAGCATAGTATCCTTTATAAGAACAAATAGTCTGAGAGTATAGCGATCAGAGTAGTCTTATTATTTTGCAGATAAATTCTGAGTTTTGTGACAGATGTTAAAAGGTGTGACCCGTTCTCAAGAATGCACAACAGATACTGTACTTTCTTTAGGCGTCTCAAGAAGTTTGGTATGAGCACCAAAACTCGAGGGAACTTGTATCACTGTACCATGGATAGCGTTTGGCAACCTGACTGTTCAGGACTGCAGATTGGCAATGAACTGCCACAACTTCATAACCGCGGCTTGAGACGTCGGTAACCTTTAGTTCCTAATTACGGACAAAAGGTCAGAACATGTGAGAGGTCTTGTTGAGACATAATGACATGATGAATCAATATTTTAGCATGGACTCAAGTGCCAAGTAGATAATGAGGTGAATCATAAATTATATTCCCTTCTTAATTGGTTCCAGAGCGGAGATGCCAGATAGCTGGAATATGTATAATCTGCAACTGGCTTGTTGTTGCCCTGTGTCCTGTATTTTGAACCACAGGCACGATGAGGCAGATACACTATGGCGCATGAATAAAGAATGTTAATAATCAAGACATGGGTGAGATGAGGGAATGATTAATTTCCTCTTCCAGCTTCATGGCATATGAAGTATGTTTTACATTCACAATATATGTCAGTCTGTATTGTTTGTTTATGGAAAAGATATAGTGGAGTAATGTCTACCTGAGCAGAGAATGAAGTTGCTCTCCCTCTGTGTCTGTTGCTATCTGAGCTTCTATGTTCTTTTATTGACATTGAAGGGCCTCGTCTCACCATGTTGAGGGCCGTTGAGAGGCAATCAAAACCCTCCCAATTTCCTATCATGCACCTTTCAAAAGAAGCATTGACTCATGAATAGTACAAAGAACAGCTCTCTGTGACTAAAACCTTTGATGTGGGTTTAGACAAATGGATACAAAAGCTTCCTTAATGAGATGCAGAAACTCCTCATGAGTCTGTTTAGAACACGTCTTATTTTACTGCTGCAGGGTCTGACAGAGGGACCAGTGGAGCAGCGAGGTAAAGCCCTGCTCCTGGCCGGAGGAGGAGATGCTGCTGCTGGGAACTGAGCTCTCCTTCTCCTGCCGGAGCTTCCAACTGCAGGTTGAAAGCAGCAGCGAAGCCGGATGTGGGTCTGTCAGCTGTGGGCTGGTTTCTGCTGGAGGCCTTGCTGGGGTCTAATCTGAAGGGCTATCTGGTGAACCGGCATGATTTCATCTGAATTTGCGTGTAATCTGACCCGGTGGCACCAAAGAATTACTATGTAGAAATAGCCGATCTTCTCGCTGATGGTCAGGTTTACTTATGTAGGTCATACAGAGGCATCAGTATTAAATTGACACTGATTCATAACCAGTGAAAAGTTAACTCATATCTCTCAAGGGCTCTCAATGTGTCTCTAATAAAGACCCGTGGCACAAATGCTCCATTCATAATCATACTCTTGGATTTTCTGCTTTGTTTATAGCACTCAATATCACAGAGGAGAAGGCGGCGTGCCCCCTTGGATATTTCCCCTGTGGCAACCTGACGATGTGCCTCCCTCAGGTCCTGCATTGCAACGGCATCGATGACTGTGGAAATCAAGCAGATGAGGAGAACTGTGGTAATTCATTGTTTCTAGAACAAACGTTTATGACCATGTGCTGTTTCACTTCATGCCTACAGCAAATCTACAAAATGCATTTGTAGATTTGTAGTCATTAGTTCTGTCGGGAGACATTTCCTATGTTTAATGGCCATAAAAGAGAGGGATGCCAAGAGAGGTCTTGCGTTTTGAAGGTCTACTCTCCCCCCGAGGGGTTGACTTTGTGACTCGTGTTGTTATTTCTGAGCGGAGTGTAACAAAGTATCTCAGAGGAGGAGCAGCAGCATTATGAATGATCTGGAAGACTAAGCAAACATGTATTTTATCGTGCTTGTCCAAATTTTTAAAAGGTAACACATTATATTTAGTGAGTATACTACGGTTTTAAAATGATATATCTATACCACTCACGCCAGCAACAGTCCCGTTATATTCTATCAATTGATTCTGGTCCCTGTCTATAGTGGTTATTGTTACACAGAGAATGTAGGCATAAAACAAGAGTTAGTATGTTATTTCTGCTAAAATAGCATTTTTAAGTAAGCCAGTTAGTTTGTTGGAACAGCAGGTAAGGTTGGGGGGGGGGATAAATGAGCACCAGGGACTGAGCATTAATGATGGAGGGATGAAATTGAGCATATGATCGAATCGGGTCTGATGATATGCCAGGATTGTCGGGGTGCAGGAAACCCAGGGAGTGAGACTCAGCGTGGGGGGCTTGTCTTGATGTGGCTGCATTGTTTCTCCTTTAGTTCCCGTTATGAGATTGTTGTGTTATTGTATCAAAATGTCTGTATTAACAAGGCATTTGCATGACTGACGCAAGTCCTGTCGGCAGTGTTGGAGAGTCGGCTCCCAGTTAACGGTGCTGACAGAGCTAATGGTGTTAACCTGAGGGGGAACAGCAAGGTGGGCGCTACACTTCCAACAGCGTTATGAGCTGTAATGAGCTAACCTTTGGGGGGCACGCTCACATGCACTAACATGCACTGGCTATGTAAAGAAAGCACAAAGAAGCTCAGAGTACAACACACACACAGAGAAAAAGCGACATTGATCTCTGCTCAGGATGAAGTTACTCCTCTATATCTTGATATTACAAATAGTTGTTTGTTGCTTTATTAATGCTCTGAGTATGGTAAAGAGAACCTTTAAGTTTAGTTAATACCACTAAAGATATTTATTCCATACAAGGCAACATGTCCCAGGAGACATAAAAACATATATATGATAAACTACTGATGTGTATACAGAGTAACCCTAACAGAGGCCCTCTTCATGCTCATGGATCAGTTTTTAAATATGCTAATTTGCCCAAAAGTTCTTTGCAGGTCCAGTTTTGCAAACCCATTAATGCCTGCACCCACAAAGCTTACCCGACCCAACCTGCACCCATAGTTGAATAGGCTCAGCGCTGCTTGCTGGCACAGGCAGTATAAATATAACCTTCGTGCATCTGGGTACTGTAAGGGCACACTACGGCCTGGTGAAAACAAATAAATGATAAGATCATGGTCCATGTTTTCGATGCATGATGTTCACTTGTGGTTCCGTCTTGTTAGTAACTCTGGTTGCACTCGTACCTCTGAAATCCAGTGTGTTTTTTTTGCACAGTGTGAATACCTTCATTGCTTATGCCTCAGTACCAGGAATTGGCAGCAGCTGTACTTTTCTACATGCTGGTGAGTTGTTCTCAAAGCTGTTCAGTTATGTTGGTAAAGATCAATCTAAAAGACTGCTATTTCTGATGTTCTTTAATCTCCCCATTTCGCCTACAGCCCATCTAATGAATTGTACTTATTCAGTATAGATACATAATACATTTTTGGATTTATTCAGTAAGTACACCAACACTGCAGCTGCATGACTCAAATGGACATTGTGTCAATTATGTTGTTGTCAACAAAAAAATAAACACTTTTATACCCCAAATATAACAGGTAACACTTACAAAGGATCCTGTTATTGAGGCTTCCTCACCTCTGCTGTTCCCCAGTTTGTGAAAACAGGCTCATGCATGACTGATTTCCTGAATTTATCTTGAGGAGGAGATAATTATTCATGACTCCTGTGCTGAAACAAATTCAGCTCATAAAACAGCTGTCAAATTATAAGAAATGACAGTTGTAAATTCCTCTGACTTTCTTCCGTTCCCCAGGCTCAATTTAGTCCCCCTGCAGGAAGGTTTGTGATCTGATGTCAGCTTCGGTCCAGCAAAGGGCTGGTCCTCTATGCAGTCTTTTTGACGTTGGAAGCATTTCACTGTTATATTAACAGAAAGAAAAGTTGTACATTGCTGGCTAATAACTTGTTATTAGACGTGCAGCTTGGTATTGTCTGTCTGACTAAACAAAGTTCTTACCTCCAGCAGCAGACAAAGCTGTATGACGCTCGCACGCAGAGAGGGAACAGAAGCTAACAGTTCATGTAGTCCTTTTATCATCCATGGATGTAACCTGTGGCATGAATATATGCCACAGGTTACATCCTATATGAATATTAACCCATGTTACACTCTCCAAGTTAAACTCCTTGCTTTCCTGATCAAAGCTTTCCCCGCAGCAGATAACACTGAATGTCAGCAAGTTCGTTGAGGACATTGCTGTTTGCTCGTGTTTTGTTCATAAAGACAAGACAAAATATGATTAATAATACTATTAACAAGGTTAGACCTTTTTAGTTTGAGAGAAAGAATGAATCACTGGGTGAAATGAGAGCGCTGTAGCTCAATTGGCTGTAGCAAAAAAAAAATATGTTTCCCTTGAAACGTTGTGTGGGAACATAATTTGTAGGAGACCAGGCTGCTCTTACAGATATGATACAGATACTTATTACCTGAATCTGCAGATCTCCTCGGCTTCAAAGACATTTCAGCTAGAAATGTTGCTATTGAGAAAGCTGATTTAACAATCTGAATCATAAATAAGTTCACTTTTAATTTCTGGGTCAATTTCAGTATTCAGAAACATTGGCGGCGCATTTTGTTTACAACTCTAACAACGTTAGCGTTATTAATTAGCTACCGCTGTGATTTGCGCCTCTGACTGGCTCCTCCAGAGATAGCAGCCAGGGCTCATGGGTATTGCAGTATTTATAGATGTCCACCATGCCAAGATGATGCACACTACCATTTTTTTCACAAACAGTTTAAATAATTGATACTGGTGATCATAACATGTGATCGTGACGTTATCTGTTTTTTTTATGTTAAGTAATGATGACGATATTGTGAGGAAGCGTGTTTATCTTGCTGCAGAGATGTGCACCAGCACACACAGTTATGGCAGAAGATTCAGGTTGAAAAATAATGACTAGAAATACAGGAGTAGTTTTGGGAATTGCTGGTTTTACCCTTAGGGGGAAGGTTAAAAGGGGAAATGGAGTGAATATAAATGTTGGTGGTGTAATATTATTTTATACAGAGTGTATTACAAATGTTAAGAGCTTTTGACAAGAAATAAATTAAACGTTTGACATGTCAGCAAAGCATGCTAAACTTGAAGTGTGTATAGTTCTTTAGATTTAAAACCTGATACCTTGCCTCCCAATATGATTGCTTCATCAGCCAGAAAGTTGACAGAAGGATACTGTATCGCCAATCAGGCCGACAAGATACTGAGTCAGATGTTATCCCTGCTGACAGGAGCGCAGTCATCTTTGCTTACTACCTATAAGTTTGCAAAACAAGCGGGAAAAAAACTAATGTAGATAATCATCTACTTAATTCACGTGAAAAGCCGTCCCTATTATTAAATCTATTAAAAACACTCGTTTGGAGCACATTTAAAAGCATACCTTTAGTAATGTCTGCTTTTTCGCCCACAACAGTCCTTAGATTACCTCGGTTCCTGCTGTATTCACCGTACTGTTTGGCATGCCTCCAACCGATAAAAAACTGAAAAGCCAACTGACCTTGTAGTTTGGGCAGATGCAGGAAGAGTCAGAGAGATTAGAAATGTTTTATAAAACTGCAAACAAAACATGCTATAGCCTATTTCTGTGTATAGGTTTAAGCACCATAAACAGGTTGGTGTGGGAAATGTTTAAAAGTGTGTATAACGTCAGTGGGAAAATATATAAAGCAGATCATCAACAACTTATATTCCTCATCTGGCCTTTCGCTGTCAAGACTTTCACAAACACTTAAAGTGACTCTACAACTCTGCCAACCATCACCGCACGTTAAAGCAACACGGGTCAGGAGTGGAGTACGTCACTTGAAGGGAAGGTGTAATTGTCTGTCTGTGAGAGAGAGAGTGCGATAATGTTGAGGTGTCTGCGCCTGCATCTGTGGGAGTGTGATAATGTCCTCGCTTTGATGAAAAGTATAAACAAAGTTTCACACTAGTAGATCAGAGGGAAAGGTTTTAAGTGGTTTAATTAATTCAGAGGGATCACTAATTGGATTAGATTGCCACTGGAAATGTCTCTGTTCAAGAGACAGTTTTGTGAACAAACAGAACATACTTTAAAATGTTTTATTTTTTTTTTTTTTTTTTATTGTAGCAGAGTCCAGGTGTGTTCCTTTGGTTACTTAGTTTTGCTGTATGGTGTATTTCTCCTGTAAAAAGCCATTTATTTACAGGAAACCATATGTCTGGCAGACATGATACTATGATACTCCTGCAGAGTTTGATAACAGAACGATGTTAAGCCTTCATATTAAAAATGTTGCTCTGGAAATGCGCACAAGCTTCCAGCAACCAAAATTGAATTTCCAAAACTCGTTAATTCAGAGCAGCCTGCGGCAATTACATTGAATATCAAAAGTCTCGCTCAAGTATACGCCATTAGTGCAAATGGCTGTACATGTACCTAAGTATAGTCTCAGAGTTTCTTGTTTTCTTCCACATGACCCCTTCTGGCTCTTAAGAAGTTTTAAGGTCTTTGTGGACCAGATTTTCAGTAAAGATCGTTTCTTTGATTCCTCGACATAACCTTTTTAAACTCTTGTGTCCATCACAGGTGGTTTTCTCCTGAGTTCAGCCTTTGTGTAGGAGAAATTAATAGCATGAAACTATAGTAAAAATGTTTTCTGTAGATGGTACCAGGCACAGGAAACGGCAAAATACTGCATCACAGAGCGCATCCTATATGTGTCTGTCTTTGGCTTGTTCTTCCTCTCTGCCCTGCACAGACTGACAATCTTGCACACAGAGCAACAACTCATTATCTGGCTTTCTGTCAGCATGGCTCTCACTGCACCGACGGAGGTGAAGATCCACACCCGCAGAGAGCATCTTGGTGCTGATCAGCTCCAGACTCTCATCCACTGATCGTACGAATTTCCATCTCCTGTTGTCTTTGAGTGTTTTTCTCTTTCTCTGAAGATGTTTGTTAACAAGGGGAAAAAGTACATTTTTTTTTTTTTTTATCCAACACCAATACTCACCCTGGACACAAACTGTTCATGCCCCTTCCATCTGGAAGACCTCACGCCACACGAACAGTTTCTTACACTTACATTACACTTGTTTAAAGTACTGTTATCTGTTTGTCTGTGCACTTTATTTTATATTCTTCTATATTATATTGTAAATTTTAATATGTTTCTATTTCTTGCACTTGATTGTTTAATGTTATTGTCTAATGTTATGCACAACCCGCCATGACAAATTCCTTGTATGTGAAACATACATTGGCAATAAACGGTTCTGATTCTGATGAACATCAGTGCAGAGTTTTGCTTGACTGATGTGCAGGTGTGGAGCTAATAGCTTGTTTGAATCACTTTCTTCCCATCATATTGCAGAAAAAAAAAACTATTTCCCTTTACTAATCTCAAAAACACGATAAATCAGTGAAATGGATCAGAATGGAGATTAAAGCCATTAGACTTGGCCCTTTCATGCTACGGCTGTTGCCTCCCATTTGTTGGTGGGCTTCGGATGTGCAGTTTCAGATGAGCTGTGGCGTGATCATACTCAGACAATTTTAGTTTTGTTGGCTTCCTCGACTTGCTCCGCTTGCACTGGCACAGTTGGTCCCAAAAGATAAGAAGCTGTCACGGGCCGATTCCTCAACCAATGAGGGCGGAAAGCATAAACTCAGAGATATCAACTGAAATGGATCTGCTAAAAGCATGATACTGTGAGACTTCAGAGTGAGACATGAACCTTTACAGACATGCACATTATATATCTCACGTTATGTTAAAAGGGTTAGCCTGGTTATGAGCAGGCCAGCCTGCACTCAAGATATAGACCGCTTTTTATTTTTTTTTACCGAGAACAAATGGCGTATTCAAACACATTTTCCTCCATCTGCTCAACAATGTCAATTTTGCTATGTTCCCCTGGAAGCCCAGCAGGTAGCGGTTGCCATTCTTACTGATTTAATCCTCTCTACAGGAAGCCATATGTACTGTACATCACAGCAGCACATCTAAGATGGTTTGTCTCTTGTAAGCTTTCCGCAAATAGCAAGACAATGATTGGGAACATGTGATTTGAAACATACCAAGATGATAGACTTATTCTGAGCCTGTCAACAATATTTTAGTTGGAGCAATACATACTATAAAAAAAATCTGTTCCACACTGTTTTGTATAATGATGTTAGAATATGCATCACAATTTAGAACTAGAAAAGTTGACTCTGTAGAGTGCAGATCTCCACCAGGTGTGTCTGGTCTGGGGACATGTTGGTGGGGAACAGGGAGTACAGGGCAGGCTGTGTGTCCAGCCTGTATGCGTGACAATGATATGCAGGTTACATAATTATACTGTATGCAATTTGTTAGTATGTAATTTATTATCAAAGCAATAATAATGAAATACTTCAGTTCATTTATTTATGTATTTTATTTTAGTCTTTATATTTCAAAACGGTAAAAAAGACTTTTCAATCATTCCCATCAACCCTGTGTGTGTCTAGAGTGGAGGGTGTCAGGAGCATTTTTTTACTCGCACATCTACAGATGTGTCCGCAGAAAAGTGTTTTAAACATTAAAAAAGCCTTTCCAAATATTTCATGAGGAAGGAAATGCATGAAACACATTTTAAGGCCTCAAGGATACATACTCCACATGGTATGTTTGAATTTTCTCTTCATTGATGAAGAGTGTGGCGAGTGTCATTTAGCCATCTCCACACTGTAAACTGAACTGCATGTCCGAGCAAGTTCAGGTAAAGGATTTACATCACCAGAATACAAAATTGTGGCTCTATATTAAATCAATACCTTGCCCAGAAGCATAAGCTATATCAGGTGTTACTTTACAGTCAATAAGTGTTGTTAATAACACCCGTGTTATCCTTTGACTGGTGTGAGACATGAAGAAAAAAAAACAGGTTCATCACTACTCAAAAATATATTTTTAGCATGTGTCCAAGTAGCTTGTCCTACTCCCACAAGCGTGGCTGTTTTCTGTATTTGATTCCACTCTCCTGCACACAATAACCACAGCAGACTGTCACAATAAGCTTTTCTTTTTCCCTCAATAAACTGAAGCAAGCGGCACAAACTGTCTGAGCAATATGGCAACATTTCCAATAAATCTTTCAGTGTGGCCAGAACTTTGTAAAAAAACCTGTATATATTCTATGAAGGACAGAATGTATTATGCAGTTGTTTTTTTCATCACTTCTCAGAATACTATAGCTACTGTTCTTTTGTTTAAACTACCAGAACAACAACTCTATTCCACGGCTACCTTTCAGTATAAACCTGCTTACAGGACTTGTTAGGTCAATTATATTACCATCCTAATTTTGATTAATGCGTCTTATTTCTACAGACCTTTGTGTTTTTGCTTTAACTAGTGCCTTTTCTAAAATACTCTTCCGTGTATGATTAATGTTAGTTTGTGCTCTTTTATAATGAGATATGTGTTCCTGCAAGAAATATTGCACAAGCCCCAAACCAAAGTAATGATCATAGTAAATAACCATCTAGGCCCCATAAAAGTTGCTTTTGAAAAAGTTATTACGTTTTTAGAAAACATGAATTAATCACACAAATGCTGACTGACAGCAGCATGTATGGGCCCTGTGGGTTTACATGGCATTTAGATTTAATGTCAGCTCGAATGTGCTCAGAATTTTCAGGGCATTGTGATCATGTCTCTAGTTTTTGTAATGTTATAACTGATGTCAGAAACTTCAGAAGATTTTTTTTGTTCACATTTTCACTAAACAATACTATTACCAGCTATGGCTGACTATATATAGCAAACTCTCAATCTCCATTTCGGCTCAGGATTTGAAAGGCTTTTCAACACTGTATCAACATTGGCTTCTGTCAGAGTTTGCAAGACATCAAAGCCAGACATCAGACATCTGAAAGACGAAATGCTGCTTTTACTCAGGGAATCACGGAGCAAAGAATACTTCACATAGGCTCAAAGTGAGGAGGATAAAACAGGTGTGTTGTCTTCTGCAATGTCACAACGATGGAAGCTTTTGTGGAAAAGAAAAAAACAAAACATAAAAGGATGATGCGATGGTCAGAGATGACGTCTGATCACCAAAAGGCTCCAGGTTTGATCGCAGCAAACACAGGGTTTAAAGGAACAGTGTAGAAATGCAATATAATATTATTAAGAACGTTTTCTGTTGTGTTTAGTCACCTGAGAAGGAGAATCGTTGTGTTTTCATTACCTTAGAATGAGCCGTTTGTATCTACATACTAGAAAGGGCCATTCGTGTTCTCACTTCCGCAGCCTTAGTTCTCCTTCACGCTTGGCATGCAGGAGAAGTTTCAGTTGTTTACAATCTGCAACCTCACCGCTAGTTGCCTCAAGATGCTACAAACTAGACCTTCCCAGAGAAAGATGAGAAATACACTGAGCCCCAATCCACTCATCACCACACTGTGTAGATGTAATATAATAGATAAACACAACACATAATCACTGTCAAAGTAATTCGAAAGGGTATGAGCAGAAAAAGTTTCCATATCAGAAGAGCAGGCTTTCTTAAACAAGTTAAATGCTGCTTGACGATAAAATGACCAACAGTTGTGAGGCCGTTGATTAGTTGAAGTCTCTGCTTCGTCTCCGTAGCATGTATTTGTTTCATTTTAAAGCCACACAGTTGCATCCCCCCTGGGTTGTAACGTCACAAAGGCCAACATAATATTTGATTCAAATTCACAGCTGCTTCATTAAGTGGGCTTTTGTTCGAAAAGCCAATGTTGCAGGCAAAAACAGCCTCTCATTAGCTCATGTTAATAGAATGTCGAGGCCCTTAGTCAGTCTTGATATGAGCTGTGATTGTAGTGCCAAATGAAAAGAGCACTTATTGATCAATAATGAATGTTTCATTACGAAAATTAGATAAAGTCACTCACTCATTTCTGTAATGAAACACAATGTAACAGTGGGACTGTTGTTTGAAGGTCTTTCTTCACCAAAGTAATTATGTTAGTAATAAAGGTGCCCTGTGGAGCTTTATTGTGGTTACTCACCAAAATGCATTCGTTAACTAGCTTCCCTGCCCTTGTTGGCAAATTGCTGCGTTTCTTGGTGCATTACCGTCACATGGGGACCCGCACAATTAACCATTTTCAAACCTCTTCTTGTACTGCTCCAATCAAATGCTATGCAGTATGAAATTTGCCATTTTGTGTCATATAAACTCCATTGTAAACATGACCAGGAATGGATCAAATCAGAAACATTTCTGGATTAAGCTTAATGTGTGAAAGGGGCTTAAGTGCAAAACCTGGTCTCTTTAAGTCAATCTTTGCAAACACCCGCTGTTTATTTGTTCCAAACTAAATTCCTTTTTTGAGCTAAACCGTAATGCCGGTGGTGCAGTTCGCTGGTGTGACACTGATCTTTACAGGTTAATCCTGTATCCAGGTTAATCCTTCATTGAAGAATGAGGAAAGCCATACAGGGTCAACTTTTTCCATTTCAAGTCCATTGTGCAGTGAAATTGAAATGAACATCAAAGACTTAAGGTGGATGATGTGTTTCCTGAGAATTGATTCATCCAACCATTTGTTGCAGTGTAGCATTCATAAAGGCTTTCTCCTGCAGCGATTTGCATGTAATAGAACAGAGCATGGAGAAGGTAAGGCTTTTCCAAGATAAGGTTGGAAATGCATTGGCTATCAAAGATGTAAGTGCTCTCACTCGCCTCTGCCAGAAAGGAGGTATTCCTTTCTCCTGCACTGTGAGTTACATTCGGTATGGCCCATGTCTGCTGCAGAGCATTGAGCATTTGCTAGAATAGCCCTCTGCCCCAAAACAAACTTTACATGTTTATGTGACTAAAAGCTGCATGTATCACCTGTTTGCCCCTGAGAAAACCAGAATTCTTCACTGAATCCTAGAAAACCGGACAATCATGATAAGAAATGGTTACGTGCATCCTCTGTAGTAGCACTCCTAGCCCCTGACGCATACAGTTGCACTGCTGATGTTCTGTCCTACCAACTACCTAATTATATTAACTTGGCATCCCAGGTAGTTCCTGATTAGATGTTTCGAATGAAAACAAGTAGAGGATCCAGGTCATAATACAGTGCTGATATCTTGTTTAGGATGCTTCTAGGAGCAATGTAGGTCAGACCTGTTGTTTGAGATCATACTTTATTTCTGTACTCTTTTGATAGATCTGAAGTGGGCTCATTTAGGACATTCACAACAACGTGTCCCAGCCCACGGAGGAGCGTGAAGCCTTACTCCACCTTGTTTAAGTCACTGACAGATGGTGGAAAGGTTTGGGGTTGTTGTCAGAAAGAAATGAAATGAATTATTTCTCTAAGTCCTGTCTGTGTGTTTGCAGGCGTTTCATGTCTATCTCTTTGAGTTTGACTTCCAATAGTGTGCAGCCTACATCACAATGTTCCCACAGTCTCTCCCCCTCCTCCTCCCTTTGTATCACTGTGGCATTTGATCTCTGAGCCGCAATGACGGCATCAATTTTTCAAATATTGGTTTCATTGAGCATCAGTCGTTTTGTGCTATTTAACTTGTGTCTATCATCACAATGATATAATGAGTCACAAATGAATCTGCCTTTTGAAGGCAAAGTTCAAAGTGACTCAGTGAAAGTCTGATAATTTCACTTTCATGGTTAATCAAACCGTGGAATTACATTGATGGTTTTCTTCCCCTCTAATTCCACTGCTGACTGAAAATGATATAAACTAAATATAATATTTCAATGCATTGGGTGGCAGTGACTAATTGCAAAAAGCTAGATTTCCCGTGTGTGGTGTCTTAAGTGTCTTAACCATGCATGGCTTTCATAAATGTAGGTTACTTCCAGACAAAACAATTTTGAAGACTAAGGAATGGATTGTAAAAAACACCCCAAAAAATATTAAAACTTTCTGTCTTTTTATGATGCAATTGAAAGTTGGCTTAAACCCTCCCCTCACTGATTGTCCAATTGTAGCTTAGCAATCGTAACGAAGCACAGCAGGTCCAACACCAAAAACACATGAGCAAAAGTGTATCGAATGGGATAAACGGTGTTTGCCTGCTCCAACGTAAGTTGCAAACATTATCTACCTAACTACATACGATAGGAGGATTACATTTCAGCTCAATTAGCACATAATTGCCGAAATACATACCATACATACGGTTTGTGGGTTTCCATGTTACTTTGTTTTTGAAGGCCACATTCATGACTAGAGTGTTCACTGTGTAGTATTTCCCCATTCTGTTTAAGTCAATCCTGGCTGGTATCACAGTTTAGGCTAGCGTTAGCAGCTCTGTCTTGCTAGCATCCAAACAAGGTTATGTAAGAACAAAACAAGTCTAACTACTTTAAATGCACAAAACTCTACTGTAACTGTATTATACTTTTGTCTCTGTGCACTTATTAAAGCAAACAGTTTTTAACATATTTCAACACATTTTTCACATGATATGTCTGCTGTGGTGCTGCGCTGTCTGAAACTTTGTGTGTGTACTTCTCTTTTTGTCTCTCGTGATACTGTTTGATTTCTATATAAAGCAGTCGCTGTACTGCATTGGATTGCATCAGAAAATCATCATTTCGTCAACAAAACAAACGCTGCTTCCATCAGAACAAGACTAACCGAATCCATAAAAATAACCTTTTTAATGCAATTTTTCATGCAGCATAGGGATCCATTTATCATAGCAGTTTCCATCATAGCATTCATTAATTAAACTGTATAACAAGTCATTACTGCCAATACAAAAGGCAATACTATGTCCAGGGAGCTATCATAACATGATCAAATAAGAAGTCATATTTAAAAGGAGATGTGCTTCAAAGACATCAGGAACTAGAGTCCAATTTAGCCATGACAACATTATTAAATCCTACAAGATGAAAAACCAGCACATCAGGGGAGGAAAAAGGAAGGGTGGACTAACATGCCATCTTGTCAATCAATAGCGTACTCACTTCTGAATTCATTGAGGCTTCTGGTTTCATATAGAGGCAAATTGGTCACAGCTTATCACAAACTGGAGCACCATGAGCAAAACTCATGCAGGCACAGCTAGAACATGCAAACTTCCTTATCTTTGTTTCCCACCAATGTCCAAAAAGCAGAGTTAATTAAAGTCAATCAGAGTTTGATATCTCTCAATTCGGTCAGTGTTTGAAACTGGTTTGTCCTTTATCCAAACACACACACATAGCTATGCATGGGAAGCTTATCATGTCTTTTTATCACCGCAGATAGAGTGCATAATTCAAAGCAACTGTGCTTTGTGGGATTAGCGTTTCACATCCAAATCTGTAAGAGACCTCCTGTCTCCTTTTTAAAGTTCTGCTGCTCGCAGGTCGCCTAATTGTAAAACGCTAAACATAAATGCACAGTGAGTGACAGAGAGAGGGCAGGGTTTCACTACTGTGGGTTTGATCACAGGCCGCATGAAAATAGGTAATTTAGTGTGCAATAAATGCGTAACTATGATGCGCTCTCAACATGTGATGCAGTAAAAATTGCGAGAGAGACCGTTTATAGTGGGCTGGTAAGGGCATAGATGGGATTTGTTGTTCTTTCCGTACTTATGTTATGTTGTTTATGTATTTTATTTAGTTGACATAGTTTTTTGAAGCCGAATCATGTTGTTTTTCCGAAACCTAACTCTGCGGTTTTGTTGCCTAGACCTAACCACGTATGTTTCACGGTAACGAGGTGGTGTTAAGTGATACGCAAAAAACTGTTTTTGGGTCGCGGACCCGTTTTCAGTGGGTCGCGGGCCTTTGCCTGACAAAAAAAAAAAAAAAATGTTGTGATTTTATTTTGAAGGGCATTTTTTATGCAGCGGAATTATTCCAGCATTTACGGCACTTGTTCAGCGGTGCAGGGAAAACACCGACCAATGCGTTGTGAGTCACATCACGTGATGCAGCTCAGCCAATCAAATATGGGCATTCTGAGAAGTTTCCTGACTTGAGTGAGATGTACACACACCCTGACACACGGGGGAGAGACGAGGATATAGAGAGCAGAGCAGGACTATTGAGGTGTGAGTTGTGAAAGTCAAATCATAGGACGATTTCCAAAAGAGAAAAATGTCCAGAGAGACCAGAGTCATTAGACCCTGACTGGACAGACTCATATTGGTGAATTCTTCCAACACTAATTTCTCTTTTTGGAAGATGAGAAAAATATAATATCGAGGCTTTTTCACTTCACCCTGAATGAACTGAATTTAAAGCTGCAGGGCAATTCAGTGAAAATAATTTTTCTAAAATGAATTTTGTTACGTAATTAATTTTTTTATCCAGCCGTTATTTTACTTGAAATGAGAAGAACATTTATTTATGTATTTCTATGTATTATTTATAATCCATCCAGTTAAATTTGAAAAATGAGAATAATATTTGTTCAAATATAATTGATGTGTACTTTCTTTATTTGATTTGGCAGTTGTTTACTACACAGAGACGTTACTACTACTTCTTGAATATAGATATACCCAAATTGGGTCGCGGCTTGTCATTAAGGGGTGATGGTGGGTCCCGCAGCCAGACCAGTTGAGAACCACTGCACTAGAGTCTGATTAGCGGTCTAATGAGTATTGTTATTATCGCTGTGGTTGATATATTACTCAAGGAAAATTCCTCTTTATCTTAAATTTGAGCAAGAGCAAGATTTTCAGGTGTATTCATTTTTAACCCCAACAAAGTTAACTTATGTTGCTTACACATTAACTTCCACCATATATGTACGATAGTAATACATTTGACAGAATAGCAGAGGCTTTGTGAAATGGCTGGCTCATAAAGATGAAACGACAGTTACCTGAGACACAGCAGCACAGTGACTTAAGGATTAGTTCCTGGCTGAAGTTGAAAGTCACCATAAAGCACCAGGGTTTGAAGAAAATTGATGGATAGTTGGAAAATCACTTGTGAGGAGTCTTCTCTGGAATCTGGACTTGGGTGTGACGAGACTGCCTGGGCAGGGTAAAGGGTTTTTACAGCAGTTTGGTTGGACCACCTCAAACGCTGCATCAAAGTCTCACAAGGATTGAAGTGGAGGCTGAGTCGCTTCTGTACCGTCCTGGAAGTAGCACACCTTGAGTTGAAAGATAAACTCTGTGGTGTGTGGCATTGGTTTATGCTCCATACCGATCCCTGTACAAATAAACATCAGAATAAATGTTTGCTGCTGCATTATACCTCCATTCGTCATAAAGCAACAGAACATTCATCTCGCCTTTGTGTTGCTGTAGGCGAGGTGAAGGTCATTCTGTGAATCACAACGGAGTGAGAGGGACATTTGGACTACCTCAAATTATACTTCAAAAAAGATGTTTGGTTTTGATGGAAAAATGATGGGTTGTAATCGCTGACTTTGTCTGTCTTGTATTCTTTTCCAGGAGATAATAACGGGTGGCCCAATCTCTTCGACAACTATTTTGGAATGCCCAGCTATAACACTGGGACCAAGTCCGATGTGTGCTGTAAGTACTGCTCTGTTTCTAAACTGCATTATTAAAAGATTGGTCAATTTGGTACTCCTGAAAATAACTTTTACCTGTCACTGCTCTGGCAGTGATATAACTGTCCTTGATTTATTTTTCCTTTCTTTTTGTTGTCATCGCTGCTGTGTTACAGATTGTTTTCTTATAAAATGAACTCGTGGGCAGCGCAAGAGCCTACAGCAGCCTGGCTTTTATCACCAGCTGCTGTTGAGCTTCAGCACGGGTGCCTAATCACATACAGTTTGTGGGTGGGAAGCCGGTGAGGGAGCGTGTCATAGTGACTTGGTTTGGTTGGTTTCCTTTGTGGAGATGGGATGGGGGCCGGTTGGCGACAACTTGAACTTCAGGATGCATTATGCTCTCATCATGGAGCTTCAGATAAAAAGTAACAACAAAACACAACAAAAAAAGAATTAATTACAGCTACTTTGAAGGACTGTGATAATGTTTAGGAAAGAGGTGCTAACTAAAGGTAAAACTTCTTTAAGCAGCCTAGTCGGGATAGGGTCTAAGAGACAAGTAGAAGGTTTAGAAGTAGAAATTGTTGAAGTCAATTGGTCAACGTCGATGGGAGAAAAGCCATCACAATATATATCAGGGTTTACAGCTGTTTCTAAGGTTCCTATAGTTGAGGATTGATCGGTACTGGTTGAGGGCAGGAGATTATTAATCTTGTTTGTAATAGTTATAATCGTATCATTAAAGAAGGTCATGAAGTCACTACTACTGAGGTCTGTCAGCCTGGCTACGGTGCTGAAGAGAAACCTGGGGTTCCTATTTGTCTCTATTATTTTTCTCTGGCATTACGGAGGGCCTTCGTTTATGTTTCAAGACTATAGCACCAAACTACCCGAGATTCTTACAAATTGGTGGAACGCCATATCCTTTCAAGTTGTGGTGATGTTTGCACCATGGAGCGAACTTCCTTGGTTTTATTATCTTCTCTTTTAGAGGGGCAATAGAGTCTAGTGTCATTCACAGTGAGTCTGAAGCACTATCAACAAGATATGTGTTCTGCAGTTCCCCCTTTGTTGATCCATGTTCATCTTTGTCTGTAAGGAGACGGTTATCTTTGTTTTATTAGATGGCAAATTGGGTTTATTTGAAAGTAAGCATACCTGGAGCAAAGAGTTGTGCAAATAATGGTTTTATTCAGCAAATATCTAATTATCAAAAAATACCTTTCCTTTCGTGTGGACCCGCTCAGGATATTCAGATCTTCTTTTTTTTTTGATTTACTGGCCTCAGTAAGTAGTTACTCTGAAAACATCCAGTTCGCTGGGAGGGGAGCTAAACATGACTTGTCTCAAATGTGTAATAATCTCCGCAAAGGAAAATAAGTTTGCCTATCAAAGTGAAGCATTCGGTTAATACGTATGTGCCCTCAAAGATAATTTGCATTCATTGGATTCAGGAATGCCTGGTTAGATAATCATATCTGCTCCATTTCATCACATCTTGCATATCCATACTGGGATTTAATGAAAGATAATCAAAGCTGTCTTAAACCAGGAATACTCAATATGCAATATTGAGAAACCTGGTTGTTTTATCAACTATTTCCAACCTGTGTTTATCCTCCAAGTCACTCTTACTGAATTCTGCTTTTATTGTTTTCTCTGCTACTTTAATCTCAGGACTTCTTCCAGCAGGACAAAGTTGGCATTGAGCCAAACCGCTCAAGTCTCGACACTTTGACGGTGCATGACTAGTTGATTGAAGTGTCCTCTGATGTCCCATCTCTCTCCCCTCCATTTCTCCAGTGCTGGGTGCCATTCCTGAGCTCTGCCAGTGCCGAGACCTGGAGCTGGACTGTGACGGCACAGAGCTTCAAGACATCCCAGTGGTGGCGATGAATGTCACCATGATGTGAGTTTTTGTGGTATCTTAAAGCTCAATCCATCCTCAGAAAGCCTCCATCCCTGGCTGTGACTGCCACAGCATGTGAGAAGCCGGATTTACTTGAAGCCAGAATTACAGATGAATCGCTGGTGATAGTGACTAATGCCAACCCCTCACATTCAGCTGATGAGTAATGTACGTCCTTGAAAGACTTATGAGAGCCACCCTCACACACTTGGTTTCTTACATCTGGAGAAGTTTATATTTCAAGATTTCATTAATTTGGGACAATGGTACAAAATACTTTTTCACATGTAGACAAGGACATGTAACCCTGTAGTTGTTACAGAGTTTGTCGATGTTTGATGGAAGTACAATAGCCTGTTTCCGACTTTATGGGGCAATTTAGGCTGTTTTTATGTGGCCTGGAATATCAAGGCAATTACCAGGCAGATTGGCCTGTCCTCATTATCTCTTACAAAGTGTCTGCTTTGTCATTGGCACGGAATAATTTGCTTTATGGCATATTTGGGTGGCATACTATTTTGCATTTTTTCTCCCCTCTGAACCTCGCTGCCTAGAAATGGTCAAAGAGCCCGTCTCTCATTGTGAGTTTAAAGCGCAGCTGACCAAAGCAAGAGACTTTTGTTATCCATGTGAATTTTGTTTTAGAACAAAAGAGCACTAGAGTTCAGACTCCCACCAGTGACTGGTAATCTATGTGTTTATTTGTTACTTTCACAAGCAACTTGACTCTTCCTCATTGTGCGAAATACCCAGTGGCAATCGGGGGTCCCGCCTTCCCCGTGTTGTTAGTGAATGGGTGAATGCTGTCTGTTGTTGTAAAGTGCTCTGAGTGGTCACTAAGTGCAATTTGAATGCTGTCTGTTCACTCGAGGCCGATGTAAAAATCATTAATCACAGGACATTTATTCTTGCAAGAAGGAACAGAGTTGAAAGACATACAGAGTACATGGATCAAGGCTGCTCAAAGGTCTGCCTCTGAGTCTTTGTCATATATACTGCTAAACACAAGCAGTGTGGTGGTACAGGGTCATTTACGATAAGCTTGTCACACATGGATAACATACACATGTATTGCTTTTCACACAGCGCCATCTTCACAAAAGATTTGTTCTAGCACAAAGGTCATATTATGAAATCAGCAAGTCTTAGTAGCAAATCAGTTTTGTAGGACTATTTGTTGGACAAAGCAAGACATTTGAAGACGTCACCAGTTCAAGGTGACGTCTTCAAATGTCTTGCTTTGTCCAACAAATAGTCCGAACCCCAAAGATATTCAGTTCACATTAGAGGAAATCAAAAGAGAAGCTGGAAAAAGCAAATATTCGGTCCTTTTGCTTTGAAAAACAACTACTTGATCATCGAAATAGTTGCAGTTTAATTTTCTGTCAATCAACTTATCAACTAATCATTGCCTATCTAATGCTAATGATCAAATCTCTGAAACGCGCACTTCCTCATGAACTAGTGAAATTCATCAGGCTGAATCAAGGGATTTATGACAAGTCTGTGCAGTTTAGAGAGTTTGGTTAACGAGCAAACCTCACGGAAAAATCAGTACGAGAAATTTAGGATAAGAGTACTTTTAATGTTCTTGCATGAGGCCAGACATGTTTTGATAAGGGAAGTGGAAAACTTGTACTTATTAAGGTCAATCTCCACTTATATAGTAACTTGATGAGAGAAGCTTTTGGCACAGCATGTGAGCATGGACAGAAATATACCAAAAGGTTAAAGTAACTTACATTCACTCTGCCTTATACAGTGTAACCCAGGTCATACAGAATCACGTAGTACAATCACAACACCAGGGAGGAGACACAACAATGTCAGACACTCCCAAAGTAAAAGCATGCCAAGGGTGAAGGACTTTAAAAAGGCCTCTTACGTTATTTACCATGAAAGCATAAGTGTTTTTGTTTGTTAACCAATACTCCTCCGAGTACTTTAAGTGATGCCACAGAAATGGACCTTGGCCAAGAGATACAATGTTAGAGAACGGTGAGCCCAAGGAGACGGTGTTAACAGTGAGAAAATCCTACATTGCCCCGAAACTGTCCTCTTCCAAGTGTTTGACGTGGCAGTGTGTGAAGGGTTGAGCCTTTAATCAGCCTTTAATCCGTTAAAAGCTTTGGAATCAACAGATAAATCCACTGGTTCATCAGCTGAATCACTTTGAGATGATAAAATGGTATTAAGAACACCAGGAGGCCATATTTTGCCGTGTTTATAGATTTTCTGGTAAATGACTCTGGGTAATTTAGTTTTTATTTCTTTGCTGTGTTATCTAAATGTGAGAATATATTTAAAGTTTTGAAATATTATATATCTGACTGACTTATTTAATTGTCAGTCAGTATGGACATACTGTATGCTCATTTTCAGGTTCATACTTGTATTTTGTGTTTTGCTAAAACATGTTTACATGCTTTAATTTTAATAAAAAATGCTCTGTTTTAGCGCCTGTCTCTTTAAGCCAAGTCTTCTCTGATTGGCTTGTGAGAAATGATGATATGATGCATCTTTGCAAGGGTAGTTCTCAAGCCGAGGGTGGAGCTGCTCAGATGGTGGCAGATATATTCTGAGCCTGTATGGAAGGGGCTTGTTGAATCACACGTTTTCGGATCTAGGCAGCCCCAAAACTGACCGGGTTGTTACAGTTACACATTTCGTGGGTTAAAAGAAACTCAAGATACCCGAATGTCTGTGTACAGCCACTGATGAATGTGAGTTTTTCATGATGTGTTATAAAAGGGGGCTACTTTTGGATTTACAAGGGCTTGTCTTTTGCGACTAGGTTAATGGAAATGTGATCCACAGGCTCAAAAGCCCCATTTATTAGAAATTTGAATAATTCAAACTTGAATGTTAGAATTATAACCTTGACAGAGGAGGAGCTGATCAGCTGTTCAAATGCAACAGTACTGAATCGTGATCAGCGTTGTTTGCGGTGTAAACCTTATTTGATATTCTGATGTTGAGCCTCTTTCTATCCTTCAGGTCGCTACAAAGGAACCGACTCCAGAAACTGAAAGCAAACACATTCTCTCAGTACCAGAGCCTAAAAAAACTGTGAGTGTTCCATGAATTATGGATTGCATAGAAATACACACCATGTATTTTTTTAATTGTAATTAATTTATTGCATTTTATCCTTTATTGTCCTTTAGTCAGTCTTCTTTCTAGGTCTGAGAAGCACCATATATAATGAATAAGTATTTGTAGCATGCATGGGAGCCTACAACATTAATTCACCCAAACATATACTGCCTTGTTTGATACCAAAGAGCCGAGATGATGACCGCCCTTTGACTGAAAATGGAAATAAATGAGTTCCACAACTACAAAGCTGATAAGTGTATACAGCTACGAGGACTGCTGGGAACTTTGAATGACGTGATTGTTCTCTTCCGAGCATGGACCCATTCATTGCCGGCTTGCGTTGTTTGTCAACCTCACACAGTGCCACCTCCACGTGGCGTCAGGAGAACAAGACTAATCCTCCGCCAGGAACCCTTAGGCTCCCTCAGACTGTTCAGACTGCTCTGAATATTTCACCGGATTGAAAAACTTCCCAGAGATGTGCATAAATAAACATCAGAAATACTCACCAGGTGTGTGAAATACACAAAGAGTCAAAACACAGCTCTCAGCGGTGGTTTGTTGAACTCACAGTATGTGCTATAAACGAGGATGCCAGGTATTCGACCATGACAGTCGGGTATCAGATACAAATTTCTCTCAGCTCGGCTGAATCCCCAATTATGAATATTTCTTTGTGTAAACTTAAACAATCAACGTCAAGCATTGTATGTGTGTCTTTAATTAAACCAACAGGCTCAATGATTATCTAATGTTTTTCTTCATTGTTCATTTGGAATCCAAATGATTCACAAACAGTTTTGTGCTTTTGTTATATAGATATCTCCAGCACAACAGAATTCGAGATGTGAGTCCTGACGCATTCAGAGGGCTCTATAATCTAACAAGACTGTAAGTTTCTTCATTTTTCTGACACAGGCCATTCAGTAATAAAGTACTGATAGTAGTACTATTACATGGTACTTATATAACGTGTTTAACAACATTTTTATGACACACTATACTTTGACTTTTTAGGGCGGCCCTCCTTTAGTCGTCTAATGAGTCGTTCTTTTTGCTTTTTTTCATGCTGAATGAAGTTATTTCACACGAAAAAATGAAGAGCACATCTTTGGAAAACACAAGTTTTAAATTGGTTCTTTTGCATGATTTTTCGTGCAGTAATTCAGTTTTACAGATCTGTAGACAAAATCGTGTGTTAGTCGACTAACAATTTCTTAAGTTGAGGAAGGCCATAGACTTTTTTTAAAGGGTTTTTTTATGGCGTGGTAATAGTCATGGTATAGTATGTCATAAAATGATAGACTGTCACTTCTCACTATTAATTTGTTAGGTAGTGTGCAAGTGTACAAAACACTAAAACAGCAAATGGCAATGCTGCTGCATCGCCAACCACCTCCTTATGTAGTATGTTTTATATTACTGTGGATGTAACTAGCATGTGTGTTTATTTAGGGGAGAATAGTTCTCTGAGCAGAATCCTCACTGCTGCTTGGATTCTCTGAGAGCTCCCTTTTTTCTATCGACCTGTGTAAACATTTGCTAAGTCAATTCCTTGGTGTAAGTCTTTCTGACTGAAATGCTATATATACTCAGTATTACAGACAGGACCCCCCCCCCCCCCCCCCCATGTAAGGCTACATGGGGGGTCTGCTCTCACCAGCAAACTGCAAAGGCTGTCCAATCAGGACTAGTGCTACACAACACAAGAAGGGATTTTAAAACCCTTTTCAGTGAAGGATCTGTATCTAAACATATCAATGTTTCTTTACAACACCCTCAATGTCTTTACCTACCGGTGAGCGCTGAATGACAGCAGGTCATTCTGGAGTCAGGTTCCTTTGATTTCTCTCTGCTCTGACATTCAGTTTGAGACTTGTTGTCGAACCGTGTAGCCGCCTCTTCCCCGTAGCCTAGTTTTCTGAAGCCGTCCAGGAAAACCGCAGATTTTTCCTGAAAAGCCCCAACAAAACTGCAAATCCGTCTGATCCGGTTGAATTGTGAGATATGAGGCTCTTCTTAAAAAATGTAGGATGGTGAGATTTCCCATGTACTTGGCTGACTCCAGATGTAGATGTTGTTCCTTTCCTCTGTCAATATCCGTGGGCTTGGTAGTGTAGATTATTGTTCCTATATGTTTTTGGGACATCCTACGTTAGATATAGAGGCGCCTCTATTTAATTCTGTCCATATAGATATAGGCATGACAGCGCCTGGCTTGATGTTTTTCTTATGAGCTGGGAGGTTCTTACCTATATATTATATGTGTTTTTCTTAGTATACTGCGTTTTGTGTGGGTAGTGTGGTTCACAAGTATTATCATGTGACAAGAGTGTGCATTTAAAGACGGCGTATCTGTTGATATCACTCAGTCTGTAGAAGAGCATTTGCTCGAAACATCACTTTGCTCGGAACAACAGTGAGCAGACCTTTTTATTTGTGTTTTCATAGATATACAGTAAGTGCAATAAAAGCAAAAGGTTACAAGTTTTCCTATCAGTCTATTCAGCATGATAACCAAACCAAACTCGTCTTTCCTCTCTTAGATATCTGAGCTATAACAAGATATCTGTCCTCATGCCGGGGGTGTTCCAGGACCTGCACAAGCTGGAGTGGTTGTATGTGTATTCTTCACCGACAGATAAAGAATATAAAAAGCTGCATGCATAGTATATAAGGATATTATACTTTCTGTAAATATTGATTTGCCATAGGCATAGAAGTCCAGTTTTGTGATAAATAATTCATACTGATAAAGTGGATTTTGTTCTTACATATCCTGTTATTTGTTGTAGGATCCTAGAAAATAACGATATCCATCAAATATCGTCCTTGACATTCTCCGGACTGAACTCCCTCGTTTTACTGTGAGTTTTTCTTCTATACCATTTTCCCGTTTTGCTTTGATGTGATTCCTTGTCCAAACATCTACGTAACATTGTGGTTTTTTGATCTGTTGAGATTGAGTGAGTGTTGCTCCTTTTGAAAAGTGCACTACACGTTGTTACATTGCGTCTCGCTGATTGACAGGGTTATGATGAACAACTCTTTGGCAAAGCTGGATGACATCTGTCGGGAAATGCCAAGATTGAACTGGCTGTAAGTAGGATGTCAAGATATCAAAAGCTGACATGTCATTTAATGATCTGTGTGCGTGTGTGTGTGTGTGTGTGTGTGTGTGTGTGTGTGTGTGTGTGTGTGTGTGCAGTATGTGTCTGATAATTCCGCTCTGTGTGTACATTTCATAACATGCTCCTGCAGGGATTTGGAAGGAAATCTAATTGAAAACATTGGAAATGTCTCATTCTGCTCATGCAGTATGCTGACAGTTCTGTAAGTATATATTTACATAATTCAATCCATGGCAATGTTTTTGCTTCAAGATTTTGACTGAATTGTTGTGATATGCCTGCAAATCACTCTCCGTTTCTCAAAATGTGATAAGCTTATGAATGGAATCAATGCTGACAGTTAGTCATTAGATGTGAATAGGTAGATCAACAAGTATGATAATAGTATTTTAAATTTTAAATTTATTGCTTTTCTCCAGTGTTCTACAGCAGAACAGGATCAGCCATATACACGAACACGCTTTTTCAGTCCTACAAAAGCTTGGAGAATTGTAAGTTCATTTTGTTTCATTGTGCAAACAAACTCTATAGAGAAAAAGAAATCTCAAAATGTCAGAATTGTGCCAAAAAGAAGCTGATGCGATGCAATTTAAATGTGAAGCATTCTGAAGATGTGCTATCTGCAGAAAAACGTGTGAAAAACGCACTTCTAGGCAGATTGTAGATACATTTTTGGTGCCCAATGATTATTTTGCAGAGTGTCTGACCTTTGTGTCAGCCCCAAATTTCCCCTTGAAAAAGTTTCCTAAAATCTACAGGTTGAATTGTTGTTAAATTTGTTAGGATTATATATGGTCTCCAGAGGATGAATTCAGCAGGTTATTAAAGTTGGAGTTTATAATCTTCTTCAAAAACATTTTTTGTTACATTTGTTGAAATTCTCATTACATCGCGACAGCAATCAATGATCAGCCCGTCCAATCATTTGACAATATTACGTTTTCTTTTTGCCAACAAATCCCATGAAAAAAACCAAACCAACAATGAATCAGCAGGTCACCATAGCACTCTCCTTTTAAACATGTAACCCACAGCAGAATAGAGCAGCATTTACTGCAGAAGTGTTGTTGTTAGTGTGCCTATTATGGAATCCTCACCCTGTACTTAGGAAGAGTTACACAAGTTGGATTTTTTTTTAAGATCAGTGGACATCTGTCAGAAACCCAGCAATCAATATCTGTTTATTGTTCTGTGTTTTTGTCGAACCGATTGGATTTGTCTCGGCGTGCAGGGATCTATCCAGCAACAGACTGGTGGCGATCCCTCCCAATCTTTTTGTCTTGCTGGGGGATTTGCTGCAACTGTGAGTTCTGCTTACACAATTACACCATGATGTACAGATCTGTTTACAAGCATTGCTATTCCATGAATATTTAGCAGGAGTTTATTTTGTTGCTGTCAGGGACTAGCCATAGAATCGGAAGTATGTTTAGAGCAGATAGAGGTTCAAAGTGATTAGTAAATACAAAATAAACTCTCCTAGATTAGTACTGACCACGGTGACCAACACTTGTGGCTGCTTCACAATAAAAGCCACCATGTGTTTCCCCCAAGCAGTAGATGTTATGTTTGCATTAGCAGTAACTTAAGACATTGTAAAGAGAGTGAACAGTGTTCATTTATATAAAATTGCGTTGGATTACATGCTACATTTTTCCTGTGAACCCCTCATTCTTATGCAATCTGAATCCAGTGTAGGAATGACGGACTCCGCCACTACGTATAACAACTACTATCTAGAGATTTATCTACTGGTTGTTAATACATGAATGACTATTTCAGATGAGATGCAGAACATAAATAGTAACATAAATTGGGTTTAGATCTTGTGAAAATCAAAAGGATAACTTTAAAGTGTAGGAGTCTCAACAGTGTGGTGGGTGGATATTAAGATGCCAGTTAAAGAGGAATAATGCAAGGACACATCTTCAAGATATGCATGTGCATGAACAATTTTGACATGCAGAAATGATGTCAATAATAAATGGGATTTATTTCCATGTTATCTAATTGAGGGTTTCTTATCTTCTAGAAACATATCATACAATCCCATCGTGGAGCTCCAAGTTGACCACTTTGACAAGTTGCATAAACTTAAGTCATTGTAAGTATATGTTGCTACACACTGGACAACTAATTTAAAACGAGGGCACTGCCTAGGTGCCCTTGAGCAAGGCACCGAACCCCCAAGTGCTCCCTGGTCCATGGGCAGTTCCTTGCTCTGACATCTCTCTCTGACATCACTCAATGAATGCATGTGCTGATGTGCTAAGTGTGTGTAATGTCTAAAAAATAACTGCAGTATGTTCTTTGTATGGTTGTCTCTGCCAACAGTGTAGAATGTGTTTGTATGGGTAAAGGCTGACTTGTGTTGTAAAGCACTTTGGGTGGGAGCTAAGATTACAAAAGGGCTGAATAAAGGCAGTCTATTTACCTTTAGAAGAGCAGCAAACAATACAAATGCACTGGATAGGATGGGAGGAGGTAATTATTCTTGCAACCGTGTCCCATTTTGTTAGGGTCACAGCATTGGCTGCATGATGGTTCCTTACTGTCATTCGGATAGTATGCACTCTTTCTTCTTGTGACACAAGCGTCACATTCTGGATTAACAAATGAAAGAAAATGTATTTTGTCCAATTTCATTTTTTTTCCTTTTCAGTCCTTGAAAAAGTATTGGTTGAGAACCTTTTGAGGAAAACACCTGTTGTGCATTTGAGGACATTATGGCGTGTCTCTGTTTGTATGTCTTTATATTCTCAAGGAGCATAGAAGGGGTAGAAATTGGAAACATACAACGGAGGATGTTTGAACCTCTCAAATACTTGACTCATATGTAAGTACGCCATTGTCATGTTCTATGTTGGGACTGTTAATCCTCATCTTTTCACATGTATTTCTAGTGTTGAGTCCAGAGCGAGGCTTATCGAGACGGTCTGGCTTCTCCTCTGACTGGAAGATGATTAAGTCAAGTTTAGTGTAATCCATCTTCTCTGTGGGTAAAACAGCCTTAGCCCATGCAGGTCCTGGAATGGATGCAACAGAGTGAAAATTAATCTCCCTTGCCTCGTATATAATCACAGAATCTCCTCGAGGCTCTTTATTCTGTCGAATTTCGTTCAAGTTTCAGGAAGATACAGTTTGTTTCGCTCAAATAAAATGTCTCTTCTCTGAATCAGGCGACAGGCTTTCCAGCCATGCAGATTATTTGCGTTTGTCTCTGGGATTTCCGCCTCTGGACCAACACAATGGAAGGGAAGGGAAATTAATGTGTGGTGCTCACAGCATCAAAAAAAAGGATATTTATCTTTTTTCAAAGGCAACATCTTTTTACAGAAACATTGTTGCTGGTACTGTGGATAGTCCACCCATCAAGTCATAACTGGTACAATGTTTCTAGAAAGACATGTTGCTGTTCAGGTTTTCTCAAAGCAATGGGCATATAGAGCTTTGAAAGAAAAAGAAATAAAGCAATTTCAGTCCAAATTGTTTTCTTGATTAAGTATGCCTCTCAAGCCCCACAGCTACCCTGAGTTTTAATCAAAATCAAATCCTCAGTTAAAACCACCCAAACTTTTCTGTTTTTACTTTCCAACTGTCTCAATTTATGAAAAGAAAAACCCTGTAAAAGAGTGTGGAGTGCACACCAGCCTGTAAGGACACTAAATCTTGCATTTGTACATAAATAGACTCCCTTATCTTTTGCTTAACTTGACACTTTCTTTAATCTACAATCCCAGCTACTTCAAGAAATTCCAGTACTGCGGCTACGCTCCTCATGTGCGCAGCTGCAAACCCAACACCGACGGCATCTCGTCCTTCGAGGACCTGCTGGCCAACATCGTGCTGAGGGTCTTCGTGTGGGTGGTCTCTGCCACCACCTGCTTCGGCAACATCTTCGTCATCTGCATGCGCTCGTACATCCGATCAGAGAACAAACTCCATGCCATGTGCATCATTTCTCTCTGCTGTAAGTCACACTGCATCTAAAGGAGGGATGTAGTGGAAACTAGCTTTTTATCTAGTTTACCATCATAAAACATGACTTACAATGTATACATAACAAGTATTAGCCAAATAAGTCACTAGGGGAAAGAGGGTGTAGTATTAGCAGCCCAAAAACATATTTTTATAATTATCATAAAATTGTGGCAATATGTTTATTGACCTGACTGTAGTCAGTAATTATGGATACATCAGAAGTGACAAATTATGCAAAATACTTTAATATTCTGAAGTAAACAAACTTAAAATAAGTTGGTGGGAAATTTGAAATGAGTTCCCAATGTGCTTATCAGTGCATTTCATCAACATTGAGTTTATATTACACACACTGGCCCGCTCATGAATTAGAGTATGTAAAAAATATTTGATCTCTTCAATGGGATATTTTCCCTCACTGAATGAAAGAAATTCACAAATTCTAAGAAATTATTCAGAGCATAAAATTGAACCAAAGAAACTGCCCAAGGATAACAGTTTGATTGAATAATACTCACTCGCACTGTCTCGCTCGTTTGCCAAGATAATGAAATATTTGGAATGTGGAGGAGTGACGTAGAGATGCCGTATACGGCTCTGGTAAATCAAAGCAAGCCAGTCCGGCAGTTGTTATTCATTATCTCATATTGGGACTCACTTGCCTAATACGCTGACCTTTTAAAAAATTGCTGAATAGAATGTCAGTGTGTACTGTTTTCAGTACCGCACTAATTTCTGGTGGCTGAGATCCAGACAAAAACAGAGCTGAAGGTAATTAAAGCGAGCAAAATTTGCACTCTTTTTAGCAACAATGGATTATGTCTCCCTGTGCAGGCAGGATGTGTCTGAATGTTGTTTTTAATCTAGTTATTAAAGAAGTGGAACAAGTCTGCAAAGGAAGAAGTCGTAAACAAAGATAAAGTTTGAGTCTCCGAGATTGTGGTTTAGAGCCGGAACAAGAGTCATTTCACACATTTATTACTCATTATTATTTACCATCTCTTTATCTGTCCTTTTTTCCCAAACACTCGTTTGTTTTTTTTTCTAATTAATAGTAAATCAACAGATGGCTGACTTTGAGCCCAGTTGAGTCAGCCAGACGTCAACTTTAGTCTTTTACTTTGATGTACTTCCTATTTCATATAAGAGCACACTGAATGTATGTCATAAGTAAATGCTTAAATATCAATTCTAAAAACGGCTTCACGGGGGAAAGAAACACGAAATTACGAACAAATTACGTTGAATGACATTTGGAGTTATGTGTCAGCTATGAATTTGAATTATCCAGCACAACAAAGCTTAACCTCAGCTGTCCCTTCAATTTTCACAGGACCAATATTAAGATAAAAAACAAACAGGGAGTCTTTGATGATGATATACCTGTGTGGAATTTTAAAAAATGCTCTTTGAAGAGCATTTGCATGTTTCCATATCAAAGGAACTATTATCAAGTGGGTTTTGGGTAATGTATTTAAGCACATTATTTAACATCAAGTAGTGACTGATGAAGCAGAGGAGAATTCCTCTCGGATTTAAACTGTGAGTTCAATTTCAGCTCTGACAAATTGTCAGCGAAACACTTTTTGCCAGAGAGAGAATAGAGAATAGGAGTAAGATAAAACAACATGTGGTTCTTAGTTTTTTGAGTATGAACTTTTTTACTCAATGTAGGGCTTGGGGCTCATGCTAAAACATCTGTGAAGATTTAATGCAAACAGGATATGCATGAAAGCAGAAATGTGCATACCCAGTCTTTACACTAGGTGTACAGAATAAAGCCCTATATAAGTTTGTGTAAGTATGGACACATGATTACTGCCTCGTCAACATTTATCTATATATCTATATACGTATATATATAGATATATAGTCTATATTCTACATATTCAGCATGTAAAATGTTTTTTAGTTCTAATGCAATGAGTTTGTTTCTACCTGTCTTTCTTTCTTATCATCAAAGCATGACGCTCTCTGCACTCGCTGCTGTCATTTTTCTCCCTTTATTGAAGGTGTAGCTTAATGTGAGCATGTAGTGGTTTGTCCTTGGTTCCTTTTTATTGTGCATGGATTTACACGGTGAAGTGGCTGCTGTCTGTCATAGACCGAAAGCCTTTGAAGATCCATGTGTACATGGTTTGCTTCTGTTGTCACGGCTAAGTAAAGGCATTGTGGTTCCCTTTAAGGAGCACTGCTTCAAGGAGAGCTGCTGTATGAGAAAGTCTGGGTGTTTATATTTTGCGTTCAAATAAATTCAGCAGACATTGTGCTCAAGGTTTAATCAAATAGGTACTGCACATTTAAACATGTTTTTTAAGCGGTAAACTAAATGGTATGACTGCACTTGGATGAAACACATCAATGCTGGAGTTAATATTGACATTTCTTACCAAAGTTATTAAAATTGGCATTTCATGAGTTGGAAATGACTCAACATGGCCTTTACTGTTTTGGGGGCGACTGTGACTCATTGGTACAGCGGGCCGTCCTTCAATCAGAAGATCGATCCCCGGCTCCGCTAGTAGTCCATGTCGATGTGTCCCTGGCCAAGACGCTTGACCCCAAATTGCTCCTGACGGTTGTGCCATTGGTGCATGTGTGAATATGAATGGTTAGTTAATCCTGAAGGGCAGGTGGCACCTTGCGTGGTAGCCCCCTGCCATCAGTGTGTGAATGGGTGAATGAACATGTATTAAAGCGGATGGAATTAGGCTCAGACCTGGGGGTGAAGTTACACTTTAAACCTCTCATAGATCTGAATGCAGCCTTGCAGGGTCGTATAAATCAGACATCTTTACAGTCAGTAAATCCTCTGAATATGTTGTTCTGTAATTTGTAACTCTCCTTCCTTGCAGGTGCAGACGGACTGATGGGCATCTACCTCTTCATGATTGGTGCGTATGATCTGAAGTTCCGCGGCGAGTACAACCGGCACGCTCAGGCCTGGATGGACAGCAGCCAGTGTCAGGTCATCGGCTCTTTGGCCATGCTGTCCACTGAGGTATCCGTCCTTCTCCTCACTTACCTCACTCTGGAGAAATACATCTGCATCGTCTACCCTTTCCAGTACTTGACGCCTGGATGGAGACGAACTGTCACCATCCTTTTGGGGATATGGCTGTTTGGCTTTATTATTGCCCTTCTGCCGCTGGTCTGCAAGGGGCTATTTCGCAACTTCTACGGGACTAATGGAGTTTGCTTCCCGCTGCACTCAGAGCAGCCAGAGACACTTTGGGCTCATGTTTACTCCATCGTCATTTTCCTGGGTGGGCATTTGATCTTGCAATTGTCCTTTTAAACTTTGTTCTTGTGTTTACTTGATTGTTTTTATTTATTCACTCATTCTATGAAGCTATTTGTAAAAGCACAGTTACTATTTAGTGAGCATTTTTGTATTCATATGCATAGCTTTGCTATAATTATGCAAATATGTGCCACAGCAGTTGCATGGCAATCCAGAAATTAACCAAATATCTCTCTGCAGGTCTGAACTTGGTGGCATTCCTCATCATTGTCTTAGCCTATGCAAGCATGTTCTATAACATCCAGAGAACAGGGACTCAGACCACTAAATACAGCAACCACATCAAGAAAGAGGTTACCATCGCCAAAAGGTTCTTCTCTATCGTCATCACGGACTCCCTCTGCTGGATCCCCATTTTCATCCTCAAGATCCTGTCACTGCTGCAGGTGGAGATTCCCGGTACAGTAGAAGTGCTATAACCATTTAAAGGAATACTCGACTGGTTTTACGTTTCGAGTATCAAATACAAGCCCTCAGTAGGCTAGCAATGTGGCTCTGAAAAGTTTGCCGTGTGTCATTGAATTGAGTGGCGATTTATGTCAGAAAATGTGCATCAAAATGGACAAAGAATTATTTTATCTTTTTAATTGAGTAAATTAGGGTCTGGGTATAATATCATGACAAGAAATGGAATTTCATAATTTCACATTTTCATACTTATTCATACTTATCACCCTCAAACCCCCAAATATGAGGGAGTCACTCTGAGGCCACATCCACACTACTACGTTTCTGTTTTACAATGCATATCTTTTATTACGTTTACGCCGAGGTAAACGTAAAAAAAAGAGAGAGAAAAGCGTAAACCTAGCGTAGCCCAACCTTTTATCTGTTCAAGTGGACAACAATACTCTGTTGTAATTTCTGTAACTAAGCAACTAATCTACTTCCTGTTTACAACGGCACCCGCATGCCCAGTGTACGTGAATAGTCATGTGGTATTTGTTTTTCAGGTGTGTTGGTATGGAAGGAAATCCTTTCTAAAACCGTGCTGGCACACTTGTGTGGACGTAGATCGTTTTTGTTTTAAATCAAAAACATATTAGTGTGGATGTAGCCTGAGTGCCACATTTTAAACTATATTCTTGTCATTCAGTTATAATTAATTAAGTAAACCTAAATTTTAATTTGTGGTAATATTTGATTTGATTTTTTTATCTACCATACCAATATCTTTATTCCATTTATTATACATGTTTTGTAGCAGTTCTTCATTGCGCTCAGCTTTCATAAGGAGCAATGACACAATAGCATGAGTAAAATATATTGTTTGTGTGCATTTTAGAGCCACTTTCCAAGCTTACAGGGAGATGAGGGGTACAGCTGGTCTAGCAGCTATTCCCACTTAGTTTTAAAGGTGTTTTTAAAAGGTATTTATCGCTGTATGAAGAGCATTCAACTACAACCTTAGTGCTGTTTGCACTGTATACCCAAATGGCCCATTATGTGCAGAATCCATTATATATATAAACCTGCTGAGCTGTGGCTTCCTAATTACGTCCCCTGTTGGGTTAAAAGACATTCTCATTTATTATATAAATAGATTTGATAAAAGGGTTTTTGTTGAAGTATTCTCCCAACTCATAACCCTGTTAAAATGAATGTTCTTAAAACGGACTATATGCCAGCTCTGTTTGACTTCTTCCTCTCTGTGTCTTTTCTTTCTCGGCAGGTACCATCAGCTCATGGGTGGTCATATTTATTCTGCCCATCAACAGTGCCCTTAACCCCATCCTGTACACTCTGACCACACGGCCTTTCAAAGAGACCATTCTGCAGGTATGGGCTAACTACAGGCAGAAGAGGCCTCTGCTCAGCGGTCACCCACCTCATCATCCGTCGCTCACCTGGCAGGAAATGTGGCCCCTGCAGGAGAACAGCCACGGCCTCGCCACGGACCGTCCGCTGGCCGCGACCGGCACGATAGCCAACCTCGCCCCTGTGGAAAATACCAACAATGACATTACCACATGCACAAATCAACTACAGAAGCAGCATACATTGTTGTGAGTAGATTCAAGGAAACAATGCCAAACACACTTAGAAACACCCACACATACACAAACTCTTTTCAGAGTCAACTAAACCGATTAATTGTGATTCAGGTTAATTCACCTCATTAAAAACAGTCCTTGATTTGTGCCCATGTTTCTCTGTAGTGTTTAAAAATAATTAATATTCATTAGTATCTCATTAGAAATCTCAATGTGTGCATGTCTTGCCCAAGCAGCGGCCATAACGGCAATGGATGAAGTCAGTGCAGAAATCCCTTATGTGGCACAGCAGCTCCTCTAATGAAGACTAATGTCGGCTTCCAAAAGATATCCATCAATACAGAGCTGAAGCCATGCCCACTTATGGTTTGGCTTTTGTTCCACTAGCTTTCATTGATCAGTTTAGTTTCTCACAGAGGACATCTTTCTTCTTTCTGAAAGCTGAGTATTCTGTCCATCATCTCAGCTGAATATCTAGTATTATATTGGGAAATAAAGTTTGGCCAACTTAATTTCTAACAGTGATTAGAGAATTGAATCCAATAACTACAACTCCCATTAACCATATGACAGTACCTCTGTGGTTAAGACACTTTAAATGTTGCTGTTTTACACTAACAAAGTAAACATTCTTCACTTTGGAAACAGGAGTTTGACCAAAAATAAAAATCGAATTCATTTAACAGCTTTTTCCGGGGCTTTTAAGCACAGCTTCCGGTTTTCCTCGTGGAGTTTACTACACTGTGCTCAGAAAGTAAGTGTTTGTACTAGCCAGACAGTAGTAGAATGTATTTATTTTGTTTATATAATATGGACAGAACAACATTATCCTGATAAACGAAAAACAACATGGGAGATGTATTGCAAAGCACCACAGCAAAGAGTGTTTATGTTCCAAAGATGTTTGTAAATATTTAGAATCAAACATCAACAACAGGCAACACTAAAATAGGCAACGTATGAGGAACTAAAAATGACTATCGAGTATGAGTATTTGTAGCTCATTATGCTGCTCACGATAATAACATTAAACTGTCATTTTGTTATGAAATTTTGCAGCAAGTTTATGGTAGTTCTGCATGTCTTTGAAAAAAGGCCCTGAGCTTGGGTGTCTTATGGGAACATTGTGTGACAAGAAACAATGTGCAGCTAAAGGCTTTCAATTGTCAGAATTGCAGGAATTACATGGATTACATTGATTTTTCTTTTTTTGTACAATCGGTCACTTAGATGTTTTACTGAAGAACTCAGGAGGGTGAATCGACCCTGTTATGCCTTTCTCTGTTCAAAAGTGCATTGGCATCAGCAGCATACATTTCATGCTGATAGCTCGATCTCATATTGATAATAAGTCATGCAAACTTCTTGCAGCAAAGAACATTTTTACATCAATGTAACTTTCTATGTTTTCATCCAGTCTGCTAAGACGGGATAAAAGGCCTACTCTTTTATTCTGCATTCGGTCTTTAGTGTTTTCTGTGTTGCCTCTGCCACCAAAAAATATTTTATATACATATTGAATGTAATGTATGAGCCATTTCCAGTATGTTAAACAAAGAATGTACTTAATGTGGGCAGAAGACAGTTCCCCAGCTGGTCTGGGGTTTTTAACCACTACACCACACCTCACATTCTTTTTACAATGATCTGTACAGTGAAGACATTTGTAAAATGATCATAAACTGTACACATACTTTGTTCAATGAAATGCTGATTCCTGTGGAAATGTATCCTTTCAGTCATTGTAACTGTATGAATAGTTAGTGAAACATTATGTGTGCCATTTGTGTTTACATAACATTCCCATACATGCTGAAAAGACAAGGAAGCCAGCGGTTTCTTTGTAGATATTCGGGGATATTCGGGGCGATTGTGGCTAAGTGGATAGCAGGGCCATCTTTCAATCAGAGGGTCGGCGGTTCGAACTCCGGCTCCGCTAGTCACATGTCGATGTGTCCTTGAGCAAGACACTTAACCCCAAAATTGCTCCCGTAGCTGTGCCTACGGTGTAGAAATGTGATAGACTCTGAATTGTAAGTCGCTTTGGATAAAAGCGTCTGCTAAATGACTGTAATGTAATGTAATATACTGATAATATGTGCAGGCTTATATTAAATATTGATGGGGAAAATGTTTTTAAACATGTGTTATTATTTTATTTGTTGTCTTGACTTATGTCTAAACTTTACAATGGTAGTTTTTTTTTTGTATTTCTGTTTTTCTTGAAACGTAGACAATAAATATATTTATGCCTCACATCTACTTGTTGACTTATTATTTGGTTTATATTGGTTATTTATCTTAGTAGCTTTGGCATTGTCTGTGTCTCGTAGGTTTCTTTGACATAGTAAAACATAATTCACAATGGTGGAAGAAGTATTCAGGTCATTTACTTTAGTAAAGTGATACCACTATGAAAATCTGCTGCATTGGTCCTGCATTGAAAACTTCCAATAAAGTTAAAACCACAGTTGGTCTTTAGCGGAAGAAACTTTGAAAACTGGGAACTATTGGATAAAACACAACATATTCAATGATGGAGATTACAAATCAGAAAACTTTAAGATATCATAAAAAATAAAAATAAGAATAATAATCCGCACAATACAAGAAAAGAATAACTTGACTAGCATTGTCCTGCCAGGAATTAAAAGAATGAGTTGTAAGTAATGTTACAAAACAAATAAACAACAGTCACGAAACAGCTGTAATAAAAAGTGTTCCAACAGATTCAAGATGTAACAATGTCAGTTATCAAAATGTGCTATTAGTTTGTTCAACTGAAACCAACTGTTGGTTGGCTATGACTACGTTATACGGTTATATCGGAGCCATAAAAAGAGAGAGTCGCGTCAACGGAAGTTCAAAATGTTTGACCGTCACGTGATTCACGTAGACTTCAGATAGCTCCAGGAAGTAGGTGGCGGTTTGAATGTATAGATATTGGTGGAAACATCAATTTTGTGGATTAGTAAGTGTAACAGCTGCCTCGTTAACATATTTAGGCTAGAGTAGCAAGAAGGGTATGTTGCAAGAAACGACATACCCCTCCACTCACCCCTCCCTTTCCAAGCGTGTCGGAGAACTACGGTGGCCTTCTAGAAGGAATAGGCATCTCTATTATTACAAAGAGCTACTTTTATCAATACTCAGTTATTTTTGACTGAATAATTGATTTTCAAAACATATAGAATTTTTAAAACAAATAAATTCAGCAAAGTATTAGAAGTCATTTATAATTTAGATATAACTAAATATATTTTTTAGAGCAGCAACAGTAATGTTTTCAACATCAAAGTCATTATATAAAGTAATTAATATCTCAATGGAGACAAATCTAAAATGTCGATAAAATAAATACCATACATACAAGTTTATACATGATAATAATCAGTAATGAAGAACACAGATGGTATCAGTCATTCCTTCTGTCCTCTGTCCACCTGGCTGCTTTGTCTCAGCCAGCTGAGAAGTTGACAAGAACAAACTAAGATAAACAGACTACAGACAGACAGCGTTTGTTTTTGCTTGTTTGTTTAAAAAAAAGAGAAGCTTTTAGCCGAGCTTTCGTGCTGTGCTTGTTTAAACAAAGCGGCGGTAGATGAGAGACTGTGGACAGAGACGATTGAATTGGGTTTCCCTTCCATTTATACGTCCATGCTTGTTGAACAGATGTATTGATAGAGTATTGGCTCGCGAATGTGTTATTGTCATTAACTCCAATAATCTTCCCTTCACCTGGTTCACTTCAGTGTCTCTGCCTCTCCTCTGTAAATTACTTAGTTCTGTGTGTGTAGAGAGGGCAGATGAGATGCTCGCTGCAGTGTGATAATGAATTACATCAAAACATTAAAAAGTACCAATAAAAAACACCAGTAATGTCAGGGCTTATCAATACTGAATGCTTTTGAAATAATTACACAAACTAAAAATAGCTGTAACACTAGTTAGTAGCTGAAAGAGAACAGTGGAGCGTTAGAGTGTTAGCAGATATTTTGATTATCTGGCATTGAGCTTACGAGACAAAGTAGAGGGGGAGAGACCACATAACTGCGCCAAAAAAGATTATTAAAGTTTTTTGTTTTTTTTTGGGGGGGGGGGGATTTGGATGGAAGCCCATCCCCCCCCCTCCCCAAAAAAAGATTAAAGTTGTTTTTTTTCAGGATTTTCTTCTTTTTTTTTTTTCTGGCAGAAAAAACTTTAAAAAAAGAAGTGCGCATGCGCTTCAGTGATGATGTCCTCACAGGTCCCTTCATCCCCTCGCCAGTCTTACCATGAAAACGGCATGCAATTATACACAAGGTAACTATTACTGGTGACTTTTGTAAATGTTAGACGTTATATAGCATTTATTTTTTACTTTTTCCCCCCCAAAAAAAAAAATCCTGAAAAAAAAAATAATAATAATAATCTTTTTTTGGGGAGGGGGGGGTTTAGTTACCTTTTTTTTTTTTTTTTGCTTTCGGAAATGGGCTTCCATAACATGCAGACCTGCCAGAAGTGAAAGAGCAAAGAAGGACTTTTAGGACACCAAGGGCCTTGGTAGTATTCCTGGAAATGTGTGGAGGGTATGATGATGCTTACAGCATGTCTGTCAATCTGAATTTCCGGCCTTAAATTGTCCTGCACAGAAACCTTCTTTATAGTTAACGTTGCACCCAAACACTTGTGACATAGAACTAACAATATAATTTCCAGTAAATTCATAAACCGCGTTAATTACATAATAAATGGCTTTTGTCGGGTAAATAGTAGGGTATTTAAAATGTATTTTTAATTGATAATTTTGGTACTATGGACCCCATAAGTCTATACGTCCACACTAGACGACTCAATAAAATACTCGATTCCTACACGTTACCAGCTCAGATGTACCATCAACACAGAACGACAGTGACAATTTAGAGATCTACGTTTGCGCAGTTACCCCTCCGCGCAGCTAACGACGCTCTCCAACGTCTGTGTTATGAGACGTATTTTGTCAGGTATCTTTTGTCAACGTTTGTTTTCCAGCAGGGGTTACACAAGCTGTCCACGAGCAGTGGAGTAGGGACACCAACAACTTCACTTCGGCTGATTAAGAATAAAGAAGAAGCGTCTAGTGAGCGTACACGAGCTGAAACATTATGTTTCCAGCTAGCAGATATTCAAGTAAAGGTACGTCAGCTCCTTAGATAGCGTATTGCAAGCACTGCATGTACTAGACTTGATGAAGCTAACCTTACTAACTTTATTACCGACAGTGTAGTCGTCGTAACATATATTTTTGTTATTTGTGCGCGTTGTTTTAAGGCTTTTCTACAGTTGCATGCGTTATCATTAGCCAAACAGTATAGCATGCCTGTTTATGTTAGCATCAAAGCTAACATGTAGGTGAAAGTTGAACCAACATATAACAGTTAGTTAGGTCACCTAAACAACGTCCTTGTCCTTGGTTTATGCTACATGTACAATGTACACGTGTTGGGAAATGTACTGGTGTTGTTAAGTTGTAATTATAGTGAATGTTGAAGTGTTTTCCTTTCTGAGAAGGATGTTTAGTCGCAGCCTTGCACTTTGAATTTAGCTTAGCTGTGGTCACACATAACTCTAGCTAGCTAGCATGGTGCTAACCGCTGCAACTTATTATGACAGCTGCTTGGCATTGTCACTACACTAGCTACGTACTTGTATAGCTTTTGTTGAGGTGTTGTGTTTTTAGAAGCACCCTTGGTGCATTGTGGCACATGCAAAAACGTGTAATGCTTGTATTTATGTCATTATTTCAATGTATGTTATTTGCGTTTTGTCAGATCAGGCTAAACTAAACCAGTGAGCACACTGTCTAGATAGTGTGCCCACCAGTTCCAGCTGGTCTTGACTGTCAATCTGTTCTCTCCCTTGCAGCCCACAGGTGCATCAGGGCATTGAAGACAGCTCAGATAGAGCATGCTGCCCCTCAGCTCTACACAACGCTAAACAGACGGGCATGCTCTTCGGTGTCAACACCCCGCATCACAACACACTACACCATCCATTCTCGGGATAAAGATTCAAGATGGGAAGGTAAGACACTGCACTATATAAAGTTACTCTTTAGATAGAATTATACGTTACCTGCAAGGACCCACACTCAAGATGGTTTCTGGCCATTTTTAAGATCTAGGCTGCCCTTGAGAGGACTGATCTTTTTGTAGCTCGATCTGCATTGTGTCATGTCAACACAGGCTTTCAATCAGTGCCTCTTTCGTTCCTCAATATTGTCTTTCTTATGGCCCTGTCCCAGGCATCGAAATGGAGAGGTTTGCCGACGAGGCAGATGTGGTGATAGTAGGTGGGGGCCCTGCCGGTCTTTCGGCAGCCATTCGTCTGAAGCAGCTAGCCAATGAACATGAGAAGGAGCTGCGAGTGTGCCTTGTGGAGAAGGCCTCTCAGATTGGAGCACACACCCTGTCGGGAGCCTGTCTGGAGCCCAGTGCCCTCAACGAACTCTTTCCTGATTGGAAGGAACGAGGGGTGAGTGACTTACTCAATATTTCTCTGTGAGCTTGGTCTATAGATTGGTAAAGATGTCCTACCTTTATACCATAAGAGATGGTTACATCAGGGCTCCATGTTGTTGTTGCTACACGTACGTTACACACTGGAATAGGGCTGCAACTAAGTTGTCTGATCTATACAATATCAAAAAATGATGAAAAGTGTCAATCAATGTTTCCCAAAGCCCAAGATGATTTCCTCAGAAGTATTTGTTTTGTCCACAACTCGAAAGAGACAAATGTTTTATTTTCATAGAGGAGTAAAGAAACTAAGACATTTAAATTAATTTTGACTTTTTTTCAAACCGATCATCAAAAAAAAGTTGCTTATTGATTTAATAGTTAACAACTAATCAATTAATTGATTCATTGTTGCAGCTCTACACCGAAATACAGTAGATTTATTCATCAACATTCATCATATGAACATGCATGTAGTTATACACACAAATCCACATGAAGTCAAAATCTCAACAACACACATTGTGCTCTTACCTCAGGCACCTTTGAACACACCAGTGACTGAAGATGTGTTCAGCATTTTAACGGAGAAACACAGAATCCCTGTCCCCATTTTGCCAGGTAAAAGACGTTTTATTCTATTTCAATACAAAAGAAATCTCTCTTTGTATTCCACACCATTGTTCTGACGAGGGCACACGCGTCAACAGGGTGTGGTGTTGATACAAGACATCAGAATGGCATTGTGTAAATATTACTGTTATTTACCATTGGGGAAAAAAGAAACCGGTGAGAGTGTAGAGGATTTAAAAACAGCAACAAAAACAAGAAAGCTGCTGCATCACAGAAGTTAAGTGATGTGTGGAGTGAGCAGACATATTGTATCCTCAGATAAAAGTGAGAGAACGATGCTACATTCTTCCCAATAAAAATGCATTTTGGAGACTTGCTACCAAAAGAATTGTATCTTCACAAAAAGGTGGGAACCCTAGCGCTTGGTAGGACTGTGGTTTGTGGGTTTGTACTGATGTTTTTCCTCGTCGTCTTTAGGTCTGCCTATGGGAAACCACGGTAACTACATCGTGAGGTTGGGGAACTTTGTGCGCTGGCTGGGGGAGCAGGCCGAGGAGCTGGGAGTGGAGCTGTACCCTGGTTATGCTGCAGCTGAGGTGAGAACGCCTTTACATTTATTTTATGACAATTTGCATGCAATGCAAAATATTTTTTTTATCATTTATTTAAAGTGTTTGTCTTTTTCTCAGAATTGTGTAGATTATTTGTCCATTAAGTCAGTATCTCGCCATTGGCCTGATTTAAAAATAAAACCTTTATTGTTTTCGATAAACTAACTTTAACTGCCAATTATTTCATTTTCATCCTGGGCTAAACTCATTTATAGACGTACATACATTCTTTATTTTTTACTGCCTAATCAATTCATTGGGTCAGTTGTTAGTGGCTGATTAATAGTTTTACCTGTATTGGTAGACATGGATATTGTTAAGTAAAAGAGTATCTAATCCAGTAATCGGTGCCTCTGTTTGCGCTTGTTCAATCATTCAAATTAAACATTTGTTTACAGCTTTAATCCTTTTTCTGTATTATTTTTGTCAAGGTTTTGTTTCACGAAGATGGAAGTGTAAAGGGAATTGCCACCAATGACGTAGGCATCGGCAAAGATGGCTCACCGAAGGTATTGTGCAGTGAAAAAACAAATTCATAACTCTGTCCAGCTGTAGTTTGTTTGTCATCAATGAAAATTATAAATACAGGCCCTTCTTTACAATATACAGCGGTACAGGAATGAGTCCTAAAACTCAGAAATGAGATCTTATTTTGTGCAATAATCCAGAATCCAATGGAAAAGTCCCATCGGCCTTTTGTCGGGGGAACCAGTGCGACGTCCGGGTCTGGCCTACAAAAAATACACCATTCCTGCACCACTCTATGCACACAAATAGCTTGTCTACATCCGGCACTTTGAAAGATTATGAAGGCGAAATAAACCAACAGGAGCACAAGCACTTGTTGTGACGCAACATGCATAATAAAGTATAAAAGTTTATGTTTTTCCTTTCTGTCTGATTACACCAATTGTTGTTTTCCTCTACATAACCGCCTGCTATCCTACTAGCCTAACTCTTACTATTACCGCTCCTCTCTTGCTTCAGGATGTTTTTGAGAGAGGAATGGAGCTCCACGCTAAAGTCACGTTGTTTGGAGAGGGCTGCCACGGCCACTTGGCCAAGCAGCTTTACAAGCAATTCAACCTGCGGGAGAACTGTGAACCGCAGACCTACGCCATTGGCCTCAAGGAGGTAAATAACATGGACTGCTCACATTAAGCTGCTGTTGGTCACTCTGGTTGTGGCCTAAATTGAATTTCCCCTAAAGCCGGTTTGACTGATGATTCCTAATGAGTAAAATCCATCGTGAGGTGATTGTTAAAAGTCGTTGCGGTGATGTTTTTTTTAGGTGTGGGCGGTCGATGAGAAGAAGTGGAGGCCGGGCAGAGCGGAGCATTCTGTGGGCTGGCCCCTGAACAGACACACGTATGGAGGATCCTTCCTGTACCACCTGAATGAGGGAGAGCCGCTGGTGGCGTTGGGCTTCGTGGTGAGTGGCTTCGTATACATTCTGTTAACGATACCAACAGATGTGACAGCTGATTGTCATGCAGGCAGCGAATAACTGCGGCTTGAGCTTCTAAGTAAATAGTCTGCATTATCACGATATATTATTTATCCTGCAGAGGAAAGATAAACATAACTCAATATTTCACTGTGACATGTATACTGGGAATATATTTAAATATTCTTATTCATATCTCTGCCATTCTGCACACATGGATGTGTTAGTGATCGAGGAGACCAATCCCCGATATTTGGAACCGATATACATTTGCTGCAAAATGTAGAATAACAAACAACACAAAGCTTTGCTTAAATGCCTTGAAGCATCTGTTTAATGAAATACTGCAAAAGGAAGGCCATGACTTGGGAAGGACATAGCCACAAATGTCTCCCAATTTCAGCTGAGATGAACAGCATAGCGCTGCAGCACGCGTCTTTGGGTTTAATTAAAGGTGTTAACTTTTAAGGATACTGATATCCTTTAAGGATACAAAGCCGTACTTTGTAGTGTCGACACCGGGAGCCTAAAGCGTGTTCTAGATTGATGGCACAAATGCAACAAAGACAATATGGAAAAACTCACAACATTCAAAGTATTTTAAGCCACAGTAGCTTCAGAACATAATCAAACACCCTACCTTTTCCCACTTTATTTTTTACTTGTTATACTTTATTCTTTTCTTTTTTTAAATGACTCATTAAACTGGCCATGCTTTTTCCGCTCCAGGTGGGTCTTGACTACAGCAACCCTTACCTGAGCCCCTTCAGGGAGTTCCAGCGCTGGAAGCATCATCCCTTCGTAGCTGCCACGCTGGAGGGAGGCACCAGGATCGCATATGGAGCCAGGGCGCTGAACGAGGGAGGGCTTCAGGTATGTGTCTCACTTACATACACCGTCAACAAAGACACTTGTTTGTGCGTCTTAGAAGCGGTTAGTTTGAGTTCACTAATGTGTGTTGGTTTCTGCTGCGTCCTCAGTCGGTCTGATTCTATTCTGACTATTTGATCCGTGACAGTTTTAAGGCGAGGATAGATAACGTCCTCTGATCCTTCAGATATGCAATATCACTCTTATTGGGCAAAGATTTTAGATTAGATTACAAATATGGATAAATTAAAAATATTTCTTCACTAATTAGCCAAGTAATATGGACTGTTTCATACTTAATAAAAGTTTACCCGATACCACTTGAGGTGCCATCGTTTTACAAAGTGTCATTATTAGAACTATGGATGAGGGCTGCATTGTGAAATACTAAATGAAGGCAACTTATTGCAGTGAGATGTTGTAATACTATAGAACGTCTGTTTTGGGGTAGTTTTAGAGCTTTACTAATAATAAAAAAAGTTTCCATGTATTTGTAAATAAGAATATAAGAGTAAGCACAGCCGCTGCTCATCCACATTGAAAAGGTCCGTTGAGGATGGTTTCCTCCCGGTGGAGGATTTCTAGAGTCCAACTGGGAAGCGAGCCAGCAGCTGACCCCAAACAGCCTTGAGCGATCATACATCCCACCCGGCTTAGGGGGAGGATGTCTGGGCTACCTTCATCAAACTCCTTCCACTGCGACCTCCACCGGGACACTCTGCAGAAAATGGATGACTGGATATAAATAAAGTCTCATGATTGCACATTCACTAATTGCTTTGTGGCTGATAGTATCCAGTAAAATGATGGATACGCTGATGACATATTTGCTCTCACATTAAACATGAATGTGAAAAAAAAAATAAATGTGCATGAACTCGCTCCTCCTCCTTCTCTCCAGTCCATCCCAAAGCTGACGTTCCCCGGAGGGCTGCTGATAGGATGCAGCCCTGGTTTCATGAACGTCCCAAAGATCAAAGGCACCCACACAGCCATGAAGAGCGGCATGCTGGCTGCTGAGGCCATTTTCCCCAAAGTCACAGCAGAGAGCCTGGATTCAGAGACGAAGGGTACGGAGTTTAAGACCCATAGGCGGTCCTGATAGCAGCACCGGTAGCTGTTTGTGTTTCCTTCCAGGTACTCCCTTATGGCTCACAGCTTGTAAAGGTTAGCTATATGCAACACCTCATGGGGGGGAAATGATATTAACTCTGAGGTTACAGAAGAGCAAACACTGCAATGAGGCCGGCTCATAACATAGCAACATTTTCCAGCTGTAAAAGGTCAGGCAATACACTCTTTAATATGAGTTTTCAATGCAACCTTAGCAAACTGTCAAGAATCCAAACATAATGATCTATGATCCATCTCTGTAGCACTGTGCTGACTTATTCACTGAATCATTTTTCATGAAGGTTTTACTTCATGTTGTTGTTCCTCTGGAGCACAAAGACGAAATAGGAATGGACTTTTAAAATCCAAATGGTGCGTTGTGAAAATAGAAACCAACAAATGTTAAGTTCTTAAAGGGTTCGTTAGCCCAAATGACTTTTTTTCACTCCTAGTCGCATTATGCTGCGCAGATAGTTTGTAGTGATCTGTCTCCGAAACTTCTGCCACTGCTCAAAGGTTGTTTTTTTTGAGGTGGATCGAATTTAAAGCGTCTCAAAAATGACAGCAGAAGCAGTGTTTCAGCACAAACTGTCCTGGTTGATGAGGAGAGTCCACTTACCCGTGAAATGCTATAAATGTACAGAAAAGTAAACATGACACCAGAAAGGAAATTACAATCCTTCAATTTATTATTATTTATTTTTTTACATCCTCCCAGGCCTCCATGCGCCCGAGTATGCTGAGACTCTGAAGGATTCGTGGGTGTGGAAAGAGCTGCGCGCAGTGAGAAACATCCGGCCGTCCTTCCACAATTACTTTGGCCTGTACGGTGGCATGGCCTACACCGGAGTCTTCTACTGGATCTTCAGAGGGAAAGAGCCGTGGACGCTCAAACACTGTGGTGAGAACCATTGTGCAGCTTGCTGTTGACTCAAGTATTATTATTATTATTAAGTATTATATTATTACGTTTTATTATTGAGCTGATCTCTCTATTGGTGCAGCCTAACAGAAGCAACAAAGGGAGATGGATTGTAGACAAAGCAGGGTAACTGCGACTAACTAACGTGCAATGTTGTTGACCTAAAACACGAACCTTAAATGTAGTTTAAGAAATATCTATATATATTTTTTTCAATGAAGCAGTGTCATGCTCTGGGCTGCGTGCTTCATATCAGGACTACTTCCTGTTGCTCAGGTCTCATTCTCTTCATTTTCGCTAAATGCACTTCCTACATTTATGCTCCCCCCTGTGTTCAGTGTCAGAACTGCATGTGTGTGTATTCACTTTATGTTTTAGATAAACGAAAAACTACATTATGGCTCAAACACTTCAGCTAAAGTTGATAATGACAGCAACAGGACAGGGGAGGAAGAAACGAGGTTTTTGGCTTGATTAATAATCTAATAATGGGATGGCGAAAAAAGTCTAAAATGACGTAGGAAGATGGTTTATTTTTATCCTGAAATGTGATTTCCAATCTGTCATTGCAAAGAGAGCCTGGCTTTACTTCAGTGGGGTGAGCTTTGCTGATCGTATAAAGAACATTTCATGTACGGTGGAGCAGTGGAGCTTTAAATGCGGTTAGTCGTGCAGCTGCAGATCAGCAGCACAGCACAATGCTCGTGTGCTTTTTTTATTCTTTAGGTGAAGTATGAGGTCGCGTTATCTCAGCAGAGTAAATCAACATTTCGTAATCGTCTGTGCTCGATCTGTGTCAGGCCTCGATGCAGACCAGCTGAAACCGGCTAAAGAGTGCACGCCCATTGAATACCCGAAGCCCGACGGCAAGCTGAGCTTTGACCTGCTGTCTTCTGTGGCTCTGAGCGGCACCAACCACGAGGGGGACCAGCCCGCCCACCTGACCCTGAAGAACGACAGCGTCCCAGTGGACAGGAACCTGGCCATATACGACGGACCCGAGCAGCGCTTCTGCCCCGCAGGTACCTACTGTAATATTACAATATGTCCAGCTGAACCCACATGCATCTTTTAGACTCTATGATATAGGTCATTTCATATCTCGATAACAAATATAGCTCACTTTATAGCATGTCTTCTGGTATTTCAATACACTCATCAAACCTTGTGCTTTGAGGTCAATCAGATGGTCAAGGAGGTTGTGTTTTCACTCCAAGCAAAGCTGACCACAGCTAAGTCTTAATGAGAGCACTCATTGTTTACATTTAAATGTATAATTAGTTATGGGCTCGGCATTGTTGGCTGGCATGAGTCAACAGAAATCTTTAGGTCTGTGTCTAAAAAGCAGCATGTAGTTTAGCCCTGGACCCTGTTACATCATCTAAACGTTGGATGATGTAACCTTTAGAGTCTAAAGAAGAGGGTCACAGTTTCTCACGCCTGTTCTAATTTACCTCATTTCTAGAACGTCTCCAACGGATGGTTTTTAATAGCTTTTGTACAACTTTAGTCATGTCAACTTCTCAGCTTTAAAGCAAAATGCATTGCGGTTAACGCTGTTATTTTTCCTCAATAATATTTCTGGCAGAAAATGGCAAGTATTTCAAAATAAAATCACTAGAATCTTGAAGAAAGAATGGTTTATAATCCTTTGTTCAAAAAAATTGATATCGCAATATATCACATAATATATATATATTATATATATATATATAGCATATCACATAAAATGCAAACAACTCTGCAATAGGCAATACAGTGCTAAAAAATCTCACATATGAGATCTCTCACTTAATTTCTCCTTTTTTGCTGAACTTTTGATCAGAAGACAAACTGTGAATCAAAATTAATAGAAATATTTCACAGCCTTCGTTTCCTCCCAGGTGTGTACGAGTACGTTCCGCTGGAGACTGGAGACGGGATGAGGTTGCAGATCAACGCTCAGAACTGTGTCCACTGTAAGACCTGCGACATCAAGGACCCGAGCCAGAACATCAACTGGGTCGTGCCCGAAGGCGGCGGCGGGCCGGCCTACAATGGAATGTGAACATCTAGTTTTTTTTTAATCTCTAGAAAGAGAACTGTGACGTGTCGACCACTCAGGGTTGCGGTACAGAAAACTTTAGGTGTTTTTTGAGAGTATGGCAAATCAAATCTCCAAAAAGCAAAGATATTAGGAATTGATTCATAGAAATGTGTTCTTACGTTATACAGTGGCAGTTTAAAATGAGGCACAGCAGTGAAACCCTTGTTAAATACAGGACCATATGAAACTGAAGCTAGAAGTCACAAGTTCCATTGTTTGCATTACTCATTAAAGTCCACATTAAGGGCATTTAAAGTAGTTTAAAAATAAAGTGGCTTCCATTTGTTGTGAGGAAGTACTTAATCAACTGTAATAGTTAATATATTTCCTTCAAAATGTTTCTGTAAAAGAACAGTTCTCAAACAAAGGTTTATATCAGCATTTATTCCAGATGTTTGGACAGCATTTCATCCACACATTGTACATAAAATAATTAATGAATAAAGAACTCTTGAAGGTTATCCTTTTGGTTTTATTGACTTCTGTAAAAAAAAACAAATAAAAACAGATGTACTGTATGCGGTATCAAAATCCCTACAATGAAACGATACAACACACACACACACAACGTTTTGCTTTGCTCAACTACTTCAAAGCCCCAGAGCGAGGAGCAGTGGAGTTAGCCATGCATCAGACTAACTCAAAATATTCATTACAGTGAAGGCGCTTGTCAGAATAAAGACAGGTCAAAGCTTACGACAGTTATTCCCTTAAAACAACACAAACAGTGAGAGGTGTGCCCGCTTGAACACATGACCTGCTGTACGTTTTCACCTGCTGACAGCGGCACACGTAGAGATGACTTCAGACATTGATCAACGGTACTAACAAGGAATCATTGCATCGCCGCGCCAGACGTTCATGCAAACATTTTGGCATAGATTTTCTTTTCTTTCTCCTTCTCCTCCTGGATCTTCAGCTGAACCCTCTTCATCTCGTTGCTGATCGCTGTCGATAGAAAAACACTGTGAATTAGCTCAACAAGTGGATCGTGTCTGCGTTTCACTTGCAGACTTCAAACACCGCTTTGTAACACGCGTCTGCTTCACTTAGCAGACATCCGCCTCCTGAAGGCAGAGCGTGACGCGCAGTGATCGCTCTTATCTCCGAGCGAGCAGCCAATGAACTGCTGCTTAAAATAACTCAAATATAGGACTGCAACACTATCAACATGCAGAGCTCCAGATTTGCAGCGTGATTAAATACAAGAGTTACTAGTTTCTGATAAAGTGTCCGTTCTTTAACAAATTGGGACAGAAACTGTAATAATCTTTTAGGTCGGTTCCATCAGATTCGCCCCGCTGGTAGCTGAGGTTGGCTGTACAGCAGTGTTGAATGTCAGTTTACGAAGTTAATGTGCTTTGTTCTATATCCTTAGAGATTTAATTCTTCATCAGTCTGTAGATGATTTTTTTTTGGTATCATGCTGCTCATAGAGAACACAATTACTCATTTCCCCCAATAAAGTTCAATTAGGAGAAACAACAAACGGAGACAACAGGACGTCTTCCTGCAGCCGTGGACTATTTCTCTTCATGAGCTCGCATAATAAGTTTGAATAATACATGTGAATATGCATGCGATGTTAAACAGAAGGGGAAATATTTGCAGCATTCTACGGCTGAACAAAGAGAATATGTTCAGGACAAATTCCCCACCTTTGTCTTCTGGAGCTATTCCCTGAGCTTTCTTCAGATCGACCTGAAAAGTGCAGAAAAGCATTCGGTGAGTGAAGCAGATCTACCAGGTCATAAATACATAAGCACTGTTATTACAGCACATTATCTGTCGGTGCTAACAATACTGTTTAAAACCAGATATACAGACAATGATGTACATTTTGAATGGCTGTGTTGTGCAGTATATAGAGGTGCGCGTGTGGATGTTACCAATGCTTTGCCGTTCTCCTTTAACCCCTGCCAGGCCTGGCCCCTCCGGAACAGGGCCTTAGTGTTGGCTTGGTTCAGCCCTAGAGCCTGTAGACACGACAGAGAAACGTCACAAATCACATTATGTCCTCCCTCATAGTCTTATTACAGTTGGAGATATTCATTTGTGACTTTACTTTTAAGCAATCCTCATATTTAACATATATACGAGGTAGGAACCGACACTTTATTTGCATATAAATCATATTTCTGTGAAATTGACTTGTAAGTACGAGGCATAATGTATACTACCAGTAACGTAAAATTCTCTTATTTGCTTTAATAAATAGTCCGACCCCACCCACCCCCCCACCCCACCACTGACAGACGTACCTCGTTGCAGCTGTCCAGAGCATCCTGCCACAGCTCCATCTTCAGGTGACATGCTGCCGTGTTGAGGAAGCAGCTGAGCGCCGCGGGCTCCAGCTTCTGCTGCGCCTCCTCCTCCAGCAGCTCTCCACTCACCTCCAAGTACCTGCACGGGTAAAACATTCACGCTCATTGTTGGTGACAGACCAGGAGCAGTTTGTTGCCTGTTGGGTTCAAAGCTTTCTTGGTTTTGGGCTTTTTATGAGATTGCCCTGAGAATAAACTACATGTCTGAGGATGAGGCTCATACACCACAGCAGTTCATTTCAGTATTTATTTATAGAATATTTCTAAAATGTTGGTAGATTATCTGAGGATTTGATTTCCTTTGCAAGGGTTGCTGAACACGTGCCTTTCAAATTGTCACTGGAACACACACACACACACACACACACACACACACACACACACACACACACACACACACACACACACACACACACACACACACACACACACACACACACAGTTACCTGAGGGCTTTGCTATATTTGCTGACTGCAGCTTTCCAGTCTTGATTCTTAAACAGACTGTTTCCAGCATTCTTCACGTCCTCAGCGACAGACAGAACTTTGTCAACCTGAAAGCAAAAAGGCAACAAACAGGATCAGACCGGCTGTAAACAAAGCGATTAGTCCGACGATCTAAACCACTTTACTTTGAGGGACAATCGAAACTGAGCACACTCAAAATGCCTAAAATCTATCGTCCCTCATTTTGGTGACAAGCCCTTGAATTTATTTCGTAGCAGTGTTGCCATGTTTCCAGTGTTTGTTATGCTCAACACGTCGTGGATCTCGATATTGATCTTCTCTGTTTTGGATGAGACAAGAAAGCCAGAGTTGTCCAGCTTAGAGCTATCTGATGCTATCTTACAAAGTTCCCCCGCGTCCTTGAGGATCAAAGACCTCACCGGTACTCACATCTTTAAAGTCGACATCGGAGTCCTCGGGGAAGTCTGGGTGGGTGTCTCCGGTCCCATCGCTTGGTCCAGCGCTCCAGCTGTCCTCGTCCTTGTGCTCACCACAGTCTGATATGAGGCATGACTGCAAAGGTAGACATTCAAATCAAATAAAGAGGACAACAGAGCATCTGGAAGTAACACCATGGTGGTAAAACACGTGATATTACGGGTAAATGTATTATTTATTTACCTTTACAGGGACGTCCTCGTTGGTGTCGATGGCCTCCAGCATCTTCATGATTCCCAACCCTTTCAACACTTGTCCAAAGACGACATGCTTGCCGTCTAAGTGTGGAGTGGGGACGGTGGTGATGAAGAACTGGGAGCCGTTGGTGTTCGGCCCGGCATTGGCCATGCTTAGCAGACCCACTTTGTCGTGCTACATAGAGAAGGAACATCATTATAACAACAGACACAATGTGGCACTGCTAACACACAGAACACAGGAAACAGAGAGATATGCGGTTATTTCTGTTTTTCAGAAACAAGAGTCCAGAAGGCCTTAGTCTCCTTGTTATAGCTAGAAATAACGACAGTGATGGAGAACCTTGGCAGTAGTGTAGACCTTCTGTCGTTGGACCGAGATAATATGGGTTCTGATGTTCAGTAGTTTACCTTGTAGTGGAAGTTCTCATCCTCAAACTTCTCCCCATAGATGCTCTCCCCCCCGGTGCCATTATGGTTGGAGAAGTCACCTCCTTGGATCATAAACTTCTTGATGACTGCAAAAGAAAAAATGTACAAATTACATTACAGGTAAACCAGACTGAAGCTTCCTCATTTAAAAAGGAAATAGACGGAGCCTGTTCAAATAGTTACTGAAGATTTTACATACTATACTGTCTAATGATTGAATAAAAGCATTAATAAATAACATAATATTACATTATTCAGCATCTACCCGTCGGTTAAAACGTCCATTTTGTGTCATTTGTTTTCCCCAACTCAACCTTTATCAAATGTGGCCATGTATGCAGTTTTACTTGTTATGGATTTTGGTTAATTGACACCTGAAATAGATTATTTGGGTGAGTTCAGCAAGTAAGTAACTAGATATTCTCCAAACAGCTCACTGCATTGGATGTCCTTTTAGCCACTTCTTGTGTACTAAAACTTCCAAGTCTGTCATTTCAAACTAAAATGTCCCTTTATAATGCAGACGGTGGAGAAGCTTTTTTACTTCTGTGGAACGGGCATCCTTTGAAGTGCAGCGGTTTCCCAGTGGATTTGCCGGTGCCTTTCTCTCCGGTGCAGAGCGCCCGGAAGTTTTCAGCAGTTTTGGGGGTGATGTCAGCAAACAGCTCCAGAACTATCCGGCCAGCTGTGGACAGAAGAAGAAAAAAGGTCAAGTCAGTGTAACTTTACTGACAACCTACAGTAGAGTCAGGAGCAAGTTAGTGGTTTATATAGAACAAATCATTATAGTTACATTACCGGTATATTTACTAGAAAAACAAGATAACGTATTGCAGGATATTAAGATATTTAAAATCGGCCTCGTCAGGCTACAGTAAAATATGTCTTTGTTGTATTTCCAAGTTATTAGCTGCAGACAGTTAAATCATCAATAAGCCACTTGTTAGCTAATGTTCAGCTTCTGCCTACTCATGATTAATTATCACTAACTACAATGGTTATAAACGCTGTGTTACACTGGTATAACAGCAAAGCTAAGCGCGGGGATAGCTAACGTCCACTAAACTAACAAGTCATTGTAGACAACACAACCACACGTGGTTAATGCACTCTCACGCGCTCTGTAACCGTTTATCGAACAGTAAAGCTAGCAGTTAGCTCACGTTCTACACCAGCGAGATACTCACATCGATATGTTACAGACTGGCTTTATTTGTAAGGTGCAACGTTAACTCCTCTAGCAGCTAACTAGCATGAATTAATCACTTTGTACAAAGTCACCATTACGAGCCAGAATTGTGCTAAGCTAAACAGGGGCTAACGTTAACGGTTAAACTGATGCTAACTGACATTTAAAATCAAAATGTCCTGACCTGTTTCACCGCCAATGTCTACATCGAAGAAGACACGAGGGTTTTCGGGGTTTGAAGGCTTGTCAGACGGTATTGGGTTCGACATTTTAAGGACAGGGCGGATTTCAGACACTTGTTTCGGCTAACCTAACGTTAGCTAATCCCAGCCGGTGTAACGTCGCTACAGGAGCAGGTTAAACTGAGGATGGACTCAATCACTTCCGGTAGGAAGATTTCAAAATAAAACTGGTATGTTGGTTGAGAATGCATTAAGTGTTATGAAGAGACGAAATAAATCAATGAATAATCGTTTGTTTGGCTTGCAAACCTAGAACGACGAAAACAAACATAATTCATAATTTATCCCAAAATGTCCCTTGCACAGCATTATGCCCTTATGCGTAATCTCGTGTGCGACTGTGCTCTTCCACAGAACTTCCGGTCATGCTCAATAGAATTCACATTTAAAAATATTTTGTGTGAAATCGATGAATTACTCTATTACAGTTAGGTCGTGTAATAGCGGGTTACATAATCAAGCATAAAAAACGTGTTTTGCTAATCCAGCTAATACTTGACAAATAAAAGTACTTTACAACACGTTATGAGTCAAAAGATATGAAAGTCTAATTTTCAATATGAGTTTACATCCAGGTGCAGGTGGTAAGTAAACTCGATGAAGTTCTTCCTCTAAAGCTATTCTAAAGATTTGTCATGCCGCAAACTCTACAGATCTGATGGGTATAGCAGGCTAGAAAAGCACAAAATAAAATGTCTTTCTTTAGTCTATGCTCTTCTAATACTTGTAAACTTTAAATGATTACCTCTTCCTCATGCCTTGATGATTAAAACAGGAGAAAAAAACTCTTGTGTTGATCTAGTCCTGCATAGACATGTTCAACAGGCGATGATGGGCCCAAATGGACGTTGCTTTGTTGACGGCGAGATGTTCTTGACTCAGACTCAGACTAAAAAAACGCAAATAATGTTCTGTCTCGACGAAATTTAATCACAACATGCCCTCAGGCGGGTGTCAGATTGAGACCAGCCTATTTTAGAGATGGTATTGCCATCTGACCTCGAGAAATGGATGTCTGTGTTGCCCTTTACATGGAAATTGGTGGTGTCTCTTGTGGTAAATATGTTGTACTGTTATCTACACCAGACATATATGGATATGGTTGCTTTAGCTGCGGGGATGGATTACCAGGCGCTTCTCGTACAGGAATTAAAAGTCTTTATCCATGATGCTGTGAGTGGGGAGAGGGACCTCTGACACACAAAAACAACTTGGTTATCGCTGTTATTTTTGAAGCGATATGTTACACTGTTTCTAGCAGATTGTGAAAACTTTGACAAAGACACAATACAACCTCTTGTTCGCCCAGTTTACATTTTCAGATGTGCTCATATGCTCCTTGTGAATTTCAATAAGTCTAACAGAACTGAACATGAACTTTCACAGGTATAGGATCGTGCAAGAAAACATTCGGAGTGTAAACTTGATATTTAAAAAAAACAACGAACATGTGAATTTTTCCTGAATCATTCAGGATGAAAGGTGTGAAAAATGACGTGTTGAAAAGTCATCACGTTACAGAGATTAAAAGATGTTTAATCAAACTCGACAGATCTCGTTAACAGTCGGGTCATCCAGCCGCCGTGGGTAGCAGAATGCCATCTGCTGTTAGCTCTGACTGCGTCGGTGAAACTTGGTGTTGTCTCGGAGTGAGTCATCCGTCATGTTCTTTCTGGGAGGAAACAAATAGAGGCGGTGAAAGAAATGAATGAGGCCGGATTCGGACATCAATTACCTACATGTGTAACTACAGGGTGTGTTATTTTTCATTTCTTTGATGTTCTCTCAGATATTAAATAGTCACCTTTCAACGTGTCATTTAGTTGATGTCGTAATAATGCCTCACACATATCCAAAAGTTATTAGTCTGAAATTATTATAAGAATAACTGGGAGCTAATGGATTTTCATTTGTTCTCAAAGTGCTATTATTTGAAAGAAACTCATTATTTTTAGTTTTAAAGGATGTGATTAAAATCAGGAAAAAAAATGTAAGTTATTACAGTTTTACAAATATGTGCAGTTTTGATAAAAAGGACAATCATTTTCTAATTTAAGGGGCTCGAATTGAACCATTTTTGACAGTGACCTCTTCATTTTTTGTCTCTTTGTGGTGGTTTTCTGTATCTCTCTGTGGTCATTTTGTGGCTCGTTGTGGTTGTTTTGAATTTCTTTGTCGTGGTTTGATTGTCTTTCCAACAACAAATGCTAACAGTCGATACATACAGCGGCTCTGGTCCAGAGGCCTTTACGTCCAGTAGGCCCGTTCAGTGATCCATCCTAAGAAGCCAACTACCTCTCACCTTATTCTGACTATGGGGGGGGGGGGGGGGGGGTACCAAGGGGGCCCATTCAGATTTCAGGTTGAGCCCATGCCGCATCCTCAGACCTTCCCTCGGATAAGATATCATTCAAATGAGCAAAACACAGATGTGCATTGCTGCTACTTCCCAGAATGTCAGCCTTAAAAACAAACATTATCGGACCTCTTTACTGCTTTGACTGATGTTTGCCTGGAGTTGCTTGTTGTCAGCAGTTTAACAGCAGTGTATGCCTCTGCATACTTTCAGGGTCTAGTGCTAGAGTGAAACAGCCTGGGCCCCATATGCTGTTGTAATGCATGGGGCTCTTTTTGCAGCAGGGACGCTACATAGAAGAGATAAGTAGCTGTCTAAACTGGGACTGGTGGCCTTGAGTCCATTCTTCTCCGTGATCACGAGGGTGATCTGTTGTGTGTTGCACGTTGCATTTTAACAAGTAGCTTTCGATGTCGGCATATCATGTGGGACGTCATCAAGTTCTCCTTAAAAGTGGATTTTCGTTTAGTGTTCTTCCTCTATCCATCAGACTAGATCTGAGCCTTACTTGCTAACATGTTAAGTTTGCAGTAACTCCTCTTATTACTTGTCTGATTTTAAAAAAAAGATTTGGGTATGTTTAAACATTATCCTGGTCTTATATACAGAACAAACATGGAAGTCTGGTGTGTGCCCCTTAAAAAATGTCTGTTCTCTTGAACAATGCTGGTTCGCCTGTTGTTATAGGCTATTGTATTGTGTTATATGCTATTGTATTGGGATAGAAGTGTCTGGGAAACAGGTCAGCCATAATCACAAATCCACACTCACATGTTACATTTTCTTTGTCAGAATGTCCTCCTCTCATTGCACATATACAGGTCCTTGTTTGATCATGAAACCTGGGTCAAATGCAGCCAGAAGTGTCCTCCTAACTAGCCTCTGCATGCTTGTCTGTCTGCTCTCTGTTTGGCAAAAGCCTGTCACAATATTTTAGTCTCTCTCCAGTTTTAGTTTTGTGTCGATGGTTCTGTTGTTTCCCTGCTGGCATCACTGTCTTGTCAGCTAAGACTTCTTTCTTGCATGCTTGTCTGTGTACATTTTATATTCTGTATTTAGATTTTGTTGCTTTTGTCACACAGGTTAAAGAACAGCTGGCTGTTTGTTGACACTGACAGCTGAGACTGTGACATACTTTGAAAAGTTCCTGCAAGTAAAAGTGTCTCGTGACCCCATGAGGCTGTAATACTCATGAGCGACCAGAAAACAAAATTACCAACATACGCACAGGTCACAAGTTAAAGGAAAAACTAACATAAAATAAGTAAGTTGTTGGGCCATCGCAAGACCACCAGAACAACTTAGTCAAGTCTCAGGGACTCAACTGGACAGAAGCAACAACGGTTGTAGCTAAAGCCCCATCGAGGACATAAGCACGTCCCCATTAATATATCGGGCAATTGGCGGCTTAATGACATAAAGAGGAGTTTACCTTCTACATTTGCAGGCAACGTCCACATTTTATTTCCAAATGAATACCTTCAAATTTGACTGTCTTTGGCAAAAAAGGCAAAACAATTTCAACCAAAGTGTTTTTATTTGGTGGCTAATCAAAAACCTCTTAGTGTTCTGTTTGGGAAATTTGGACTCATGACCTCAGTCTTTCTCAAATCCTGGTTACAGCCCCTTGATGTAAAACCATTCTCCCAAAAATAGTCTCTGTTTTGGATGATAGCGGTGGAGTGCACAGTCTTAAATGTTGCTCCAAAGTCTCCCATTAGTGTTCTGAAGGGTTCCGGTGACTGTGAAGGCTAAAGCGGGTCATTTACATAATCCACCCAAACAGTTCAGTGCCCACCATGGAGGCATCTGCATTCATTTTGTTTCCCCACTCATTTATATAGGTTTTTGCTTTAAGTTTTCAACCATCTGTAGTTGCTTTTCCTAAATGCTAACCACTAGTTACAACATTTGTAACGTTTGTCCAGAGGATGGTGCCAGAGGGGAGTCTTCGTAGTTACTGACAGTTAAAGGGTTTATCCTTTGTACAGTCGCCTTTTACAAAGTCTCAAACTCAGCTCGTCAGGATCAGCTAAGCTGAACAGATCCACCTCCTCTCATTAACGTTTTAGTGCATTAGGATTCTTAAAGTGCTGTTTAATTAAGTATAAAGTCTCATAGTAGGGACATTTGGAATCTCATATGTACTGTTACATCTTGTTTAGGGAGTACATCTAATGTAGTTGAATGTATATTGCGGTATTTAGGAATAATGTTAATAAGGTAGAAGATAAACCTTTTTGTTTTGGTCAGTATCTGTGTGAGTGGTGTGTCTGTCTGGCACATTTCTTACCTGCGGCTTGAGGCGGTGTGTGTTTCTACAACAGGGGAAGTGCTGCATTATGGATGGGGAAGCAGATAACCTACAATGCAGTCACTCAACACTGTGCAAACCTGAGACGTTCCCACTTATCCATTCGACACACACACGTAATACGACTGTGAAGGATTCAACGTGTCCAACGTGAGGGTTACAAATGTGGTCTTACTGGTTGCTCTGGAACCTGTGAGTCACTCTGTCCTCCAGCGCTGTCCGGACCTCAGTTTTCTGTCAGAGAAGGAGGACTGTTTGATTTAACACTGAAATGCTTTTTACTTTATTTATTTACATTTCTGGTTCAGAATGTGTGACATTTTTCTACTCGACAGCATGTGAAATCCATATTTATGATGTCTTGACACCAGACTGATTATCTAACGAAACTAACACCCAAAAAGTGACTTACTATGTTTGATAAACAAAATATTAAATAAGTACATCTGATCCAGATTGGATAATTTGTCCATTTATTAACGATGTGCCACTGTTTGTCCTGTAATTCCTGTATATTTCACATCATAGCAGTCATTTCTCAAAGTCAACGCTCACGGTGACCTTGTGGCACATTAACTGAGGAATAAAGCTTCTACATCTCATTTGCATAAGACGCACACGGTGGATTTCAGCCGTACCTTAATTTGCATGTTGCTGAGCAGCGTCCCACTGTTCAACAGCTGGTTGTACTGCCAGCCCCAGCCAACCTCCCCCACATAGCTCTGCTTGGGCAGAGGAGGAGGGGCGTGTGGTGCAGCTTGGCACAAATAGCTGAGGTCACCTGTGGCCCCAGGTGATGAGGCGCCCGCGCCGATGTACCGGGGGAAATAATTTGATCTCGGCCTGTAGTCTCCAATTCCATCTGGGCCTTGTTAGAATTAGTGGAAATGTGAGAAAAGAAGGTAAACAAATATCCTAATGAACCTGAGACACAGATGGAGAGAGAAGTTAATACAAAGAAGGAAAGAAAAAGGAAACTAATGGGTTTGTTAAAGAGTGCATTCATTCAGTGTTCAGCGTAGGGTGATTTGTTACAAATGAATGTCTTATCTAGGAGGTATTAAAGGATCAATGTTTTTCAGAACATGCATTTGCTCCGATGTTCCTTTTTACATTTCATTAACAATTACATAAAGGAATATATTAATATCCTTGTAAATAAAAGATTCAGCTATATGCTTGCACATCACACTCTAAGTTGTATAATGCATGAACTGTTGCAGTGTCAGTACACTTCTACATGCCCTAATGCATACAGAACAACATACTTTACACAGGCTCACACACAGTGGCTTAACTATCTGGTTGTAGTGCCACCGTGTGTCCAATTACAGTTATATTTGCTTGGACACAGACTATAATGCTGAGACGTCATATAAATGTTGAACATGGGTCTTAAGCATGCCTATTGTAGAGAACAAACTGTACTTCCTAAAATTGCACTCAGTTGAATGACTCAGTAGAGGTCCATGCTCTCCGTGCTTCTCCTACCTGTAAAGATCATCCGTTGTCCATGCTGTGTCCCTCCTGCAGCTGCTTCACTGTTACGCATCATTTTTGTATATAATGGGCCCTCATGGGTGATAACTTGAGCCCAGCGGGCTGCTCTGTCCATGGGGTCATGGTCGGTTGTCATGCAACCTCTGCTTGTCATGACGTCAGTGGTTGTGTCCTAGTTACATTCTTAAAACACGGGATGCTCTATTGAAGCATGTCAGCTACATATGACTTTATTCCAGGTAAAGAAACAGATTCACATGAAGGCAGAAATACCAAAACAATGATGGTAAAATAATCTATTTTTTATTTGCATGGTAAACAATCCTATCGTATCAAGTGCGTGATAAATAGAGTAAAACCTTCAACAGCATAACATTTATATTGTTTTATTGTTTTGTATATTGTACTTATTATTCATAGCCGTATCAGTAAAATGTTTCTTTTAATTCAAAGTTATTTCTTTATTATTATTATTATTGTTGTTGTTGTTGTCATTATCTTTAGCATCATCATTTTTGTTTTACATCGTAGATTAAGACATCAAGAAATCACTATAACACATATGGAAATACGTAAAGAGGGGAAAAAAGTTTAAATAAAGAAAAATATGTTTTATATTTTAGATTCTTCAAACTAGCCACCTTTAGCCTTGATGAAAGTTTTGCACACTCTTGGCTGAGCACTTGTTGGCTGCTTGTTCCTTCACTCTGCGGTCCAACTAATCCCAAACCATCTCCTTTTGGTGTGGGAGTCCAGGTTATCCATCGCTCTCCTTCTTGGTCAAATAGCTCACATAGCCTGGAGGTGTGTTTCCCTTTCTGGGGCGGTCCTCTTGAGAGACACATCATAAGGCTTGATGGTTTTTGCGACAAACAGTGGTCCCATTGAAGAATATAAAATATAAAACATATTCTGGTGTGTTTAACACTTGTTTGTTCACTAACTAATTCCACATGTGGTATTTCATGGTGTTGATGTCTTCAGTATTAATCTGCAACATAGAAAATAATAAAACAAAAACAGAAGAGAGGAGAAAGAGAAGGTGTGTCCAAACGTTTGACCTGTACAGTTCATGCATAAATATTATCATTATTAATTTATATAGTCTAAGATTATTATTTATATATTCATTTAATGCAAGAGTTCATCTGTTTTGTTATTTCTTAGCTGCTATAATGTGTGGATTTGCCCTCGGGGATCAATAATTCTTATTTTAAGTTATTTTATGTTACATTTTAACACTTTTGTGTAATAAAGATTATTGTTGCCCAAAATATCTGAATTCGGAGTGGCTTTTCCAAAAAAAGGGGGTTTCCATATTTGTGCATCCATAGGGAACTGAATTGAAAAATAAACTTCCCTAATATGAAGTTTGCTTGATGGATTCATTATTGCTTTAAAGTCTACTCTCACACGACAATGTGCCATATAATAATGAATTAATATCAACTTAACTCTGCAATTTTTTTGTGTTATTCTTCATATTATTCCATCTTATCCTGATAAATAAGGTTTACGGTGAACTAGTTTTTTTCACACCCTGCACGTTTGTGTCCATCTAAATGTGTATTACCCCATCAGGTCACTAGGTGGTCCCAAAGCATCATTATTTCACATTGTACTCCCCTTCCTATTCACACTTTTTTCTTTTTTTTTTGGGCTAAATGGACTCGCCCATGAGCCACCCCTTGTGACTAAATCTCCATCAAGCCGAACCCAGATAACAACAGTTAGAAAGGAAATGGAATGATTTTCCCTTCAAAACAAGATAGCAATATGTAAAATACTGACCATGCATACTAGTATGCATGGTCAGTAACATGGTATACCATGTTATTTGTAAGCAACAAATAACATGTAAGCACTAGAGTCACTTAATCAGATATATTCAGTTGATTAAATATTGGAATAAACTAAAACAGATATCAAATTATTTTGTTACGTCGTGGCGCATGGTAGACTATGGTGCAGTTCAATGCTTGTCATGTAGTCTACTGCATAATTAGCATTGTCCTTGGGTTTAATTAGATATTTTTATTTTTTGCACAGCTACACAATTTGAAAATAGCCAACATTTAGTGCATTTAAAAAACACAATGTAGCCTATGTCATGTTTGGATATAGGTATTTTATTGATAGCCTACGTAGTAGGAAAATGACATTTTTTGTGGAAAAAATACAACGACGTGTATATTTAATTTCCAAAGACCCTCCCTAAATATACCGTGTCCTTCTTCATCTCTTTGTATTAATGTTAAACACGCTGGAGGTTTATTTTGAAAACATTTCAAGGAAGTGTAACCGTTAACCATGGCCGACTTTACTCCGCTGTGTCAGTCACCATGGTGGCATACAACAGAGCGCAGCGGCGGCGGACCTATCCCCACTTTTAGTGCCATTAAGATGTTGATATAATGCATGTTATCAGTGAGTGTATTCGGGTCTACCTCTCACGATGGACGCCAGGTTGCTGTTGACGGGATAACAGTTAGCGTACTTTGTTTTCGTTTGTTTGCTGGATCCTGTAATGTAATTTATTTTGCGTCGCTAGCAGAACGCTGAAGAGACAAGGAATGGCTTTGAAGAGCGTTGGCTTGAATAAAGGGACCTTTTTTATTTTGCATTAAGAAAATAACTCTAAAGAGAAGAGAGTGAGCCGTGCTTTTAAAATAACTTTTCCTCTCGGTGGGACTGGTGTTGGGCGACAGACACACGGCCGCCCCGAGGAGGCTGCTCGGCTGTCTGGCTCCGGTCGTGGCCTCTCCGTGGCACTCCCAGCTTATCCGCTAGCATCGGACCACAGGCGACAAGAACACAGCGAGGCAGCAAAGGGAGAGGAGAGGGGAGGGGGGGGGGGGGGGGACTTCTTTTGTTTGTATCCGTGGCGCTGGATATTTATAAACATTTTATTTAGGACAAGGAATTCAAGTATCCTGCAGACGGCGTCTTCCCAAAACAATGGCGTCTTACGTGGATAACAGCTTTCGGCAGGCTGTGATGATGAGTCCGGCTGAAAGGACGCAACAGGTCAGAAGAATTTATATTTGTTGAATGTGTGTTTGCAGAGTGCTGATACCCGCTGGTATTAGCCGTCCACTCGCTACATTACAACACGACATTGCAACATGCTCTACATTGTAACGTCCTGTAACAGAGTAGCAGTGCGTCTGTGCGCAACTGTTGCCATTGAGCTCCGGTGTTAACGTGTGGCTACGGCTACATCCCGCTAAGCCCTCTATCAGCAGAGATAATCAAGGCTACTTAACATAACAGGAGCTGTAAGTTAGCCTTGGTGGGAGTCTAACACTGAGCTACAGCAGCAGTGTGTGTGTGTGTGTGTGTGTGTGTGTGCGTGCGTCCTGCTTTTACACGTGATGCGCACTTGCATTTTGGGGGAAAAAAACTACAAGAAAACATATATAAATGGTAGAAAGATATGCACGTGAGAGGCACAGTCTGTGGCTAATCCCAACCGAGCTAATAGCCTATAGCTGTTGTAGGCTAAGCAGACGTTTCCCATCAACATTTGGTTCAGTTTGTATTATATTTGGTAGACTGAGACACGATGTAAGTGTTAGTTGGGCTTATCATTGTTATAGTTGTTTTGTCTCTGTTGGGATTTTATTTCTAATAATGTTTTGTGGTTAAAAAATGAATTAGTTATGGCTTGTTTTTATAGCTCAGTGCTGTGAGTGCACAATATCACCTCAGTGTTTTCTGAACCAATATAGTTCTGCTGGGGTTGCATGTCTTGTGAACATGCAAATCCTGTGGTCTGTGGTTATTACTTGAGCCACATAAAGGCTCACACACACACGCGCACACACACGAGTTTGCATGGCATCATATATGTGTACATATGAGCGGTTAGAATTTGCAGATGCACGCAATAAATCCTGGTTTGGCTGCGGAGATGGCATCATTTCATTTGGACCATGGCTTCCACTGCAAATGGATGCGGCTTCAGCTTCACACAATGGACAATCGATAGGCCCCCACTTACACCACTGGGCTACAGATAGTGGCACACCCGTCTGCCCGTCTATCTGACATCGGGGAAACGATTATGGTGTCATCGACTGCTTGTTAACTGTACGAGCCCATGGCCTTTACATGCTTCACGCGGGCTCCTAATGCAGTAATGTGTCTGAGTGACAGATGCCGTGATGGTTATGGAAACAAAGACGAGGATCATTTGGGTTTGGCATCAGCAGCAGCAATGCTCATCTAAAACGGGACTAAGCATTAGGAGTTTATATTAAGCCTGAAACTTTCATCATTGAGAATTGCTTAATTGTTTTGTCCATGAAACAAAAACAAAAAAAGATCCCTGGCAAAATACCTCTGAGCCCAGTGGTGTCTTCAAACTGCCTAAATCTTAAATCTATTAGCAATCGTATTTCTTTTTTCGTGTAGCAAATTGTCATATTTGCGTGTGAAAAGAATGTCTTAACCGATAAATCTTTTATCAAAACATTTGCAAATCAATTCTCCGTCAATTGACTAAGTCATCAATCCACAATTGCTTGTATTTCTTGTCATGTTTTTCTTTTTATTGCCCATATAACTGGTGAATCTGTCAGTGGGAAATAATCGCTGGTAGTTTTGATGATGCGGTCCTTTAATTAATAACTGGAAATAGCTTTTTAGTGTTCCTTATTGTTGATATGCAAGTGAGAATGTGATTCAAAGCTGGCCGTCTATAACACCTGTGCTGCCTCATTCTTCTAACCCACCTGACAGAATTAACATCAACATGGCTCTTAGTGCTGCTTCTGACACGGACATGTGAGGAGAGATTACTTGGACTGTGTGAGCTGGAATATAGTCTCATTAAAAGATGCGAAGGCTTTGACAATGTGTGATTCAGTAAAAAGAAATCTGTGGTCCTTCAACACTCTGCTATGAACCCATGCTGTGTCTGTATGCAAACATTTCATTCAGGAAGTCTTTTGATGAAACATGACCGGAGAGGCCAACGAGGACAGTTTGAACAAAGACTAAATGACGACACTTGAAAACGATTCAGTCGGAAGCAAAAAAGTGTGATATGCCAACAGGATTTAGAAGTCTTAAGAAACACCGCATCCGTGCCATTCTGCAGTGGCGTCACAGAGAAGTCCACTCCTTTCTCTTCGCTGTGGTTGTTCATCAGAAAAGCCAAAGACGTAATAACTACAAAGTCTCTTGTGACATTAATCTTCACGGTATTGAGTCGTTCTATAGCGGCACCTTCCCCGGCGGTTCTTTTCAAGTGTCTAGTGTCGGTTGGCGGCTGACACGGTTTATCCTAATGGCGCTGGCAGGGCCTCTCTGTCAGGATTAGCTAACGGTTAGCGGGATCTGTCTTTATCGCTCAGGGCTGACCACGGCGGGATTTGACCCCTCTGCCTCGCCCCGTTTGTCACATGGCAGGTGAAATAACCGGCCGCTTGACAGCGAGTGTTCACACTGGTTTGGTCAGTTTCCTTTGCGTGCCTTTGGACTGCAAGTGGAAGTGTCCGGAATGTTTGTCAGCGAGCAAAAGGAGGCAGTCTGATAATCGAGAAGGAAGAGGAAGGAGAGCACTGCTGCACAGTTTTGCAGTGCTGATATGAATTACGATCACATGACATGACTAATTGATCTCTAATTTCTATCCAGAATTAATTTATTGACCGGGAGGATTATTACATTACTTTGAATAAAACTGTATTTTTTTTAAGACATGCAGTTTGGCTCTCAATAGCAAAGAGCAAACCAGGGCACAGTGACAGCGAGCCGGCCTCAGCTAGTATGGGTCCATATTTAGATTCTGAGCGAAAAACTAATATTACAATTATCAAAGATATGGCAGTTGGTTTAGCAGGACACCACAGACTCCACCAGACACATACAATGTCATGTACTCGTCTAGTAAAAATATACCAAACAGAACCGATGTACATTTCACATCATTTTAAATTAAACGGGTTCAGTTTTGACTGTTAGTCAGACAAAACAAGCTGTTTTTAACGTATGTCTTTGGCCTCTGATAACCTGCGATGGGCGTTGCTCATTGCGTTCCAAGAATGCATGTTCATTATCAAAAGCAAAGGGCAGCCGTAGTGTGTGTGAGAGTGACATGTTTGTTTGTTAGGTCACTAGGTGGGAGTTGGATAATCTTTAGTGGTCCAAACTGAGCGCTGAACCCTGTTAAGTTCCTTCTAATGTCATTCGTGTGGACCATGAAGGCATTGAATTGAGCTGAACTGAGTAGAACGGTATATTTCAATGCAGCATTCATTTCTTTATCTCGCCATTGAACTGTTTGTCATGCAGGATTTAAGATTATGAAACCCAAGACTGCCCCACCTAATCAGGAAAAAGACGAGTGAAATCTGTCGACTTACAGGAACAAAAACCTGCACACACTCTTGGCCCTCCGTGGTGCTCGGATAGACGTCTGCTGTAGCTGGTCTGTTTAATGTGCAGCAAGTAGACTCTCCTGTTGTTTAGCCAGGTGGCAAAGCTAAAGACCACAAAACAACAGTCCTCTGCTGCGGTGACCCCGCTTCACATTCACATAGCTGGAGGGACGAGCTGCCTACTTTGCATCGTTTCCACATATTCTGCTCCAGCACAGGAGAGCAGACGCAGGCCTGCAGTGGCTGAACTGGAGGAAACGAGGGAGAAAACAAATGCATTTGGGGGACTTGTAGTGAGCAAACAAATCAGAATTTCCTAGGCCGTTAGCCGGTCATTACTCCGACTTGGATGCAAAGAGCAAGGAGTTTAATGGTCCAGCTAAGCTAACAAATAATCCTTTGTCTGCAGAAGAACCGTGGCATCACAGAAAATTACTTGGTTCAAAAATAAAAGGGTTAAGAATAACTGACCTAGTGAAGACACATTTGTTTATTAAATGACTTAAAGGAAAACAGTATTTACTTTAACATCAGTACAGACCTGTCATTTAAATTACAGCGAAGACATTGTAGCATGTAAATGGCACAGAGCTGCTTGGTTAATGCATTCAGCTCTATCATTTAAAAAAGGGAAATGCTTGATCTCTGTGCACATATGATAGTTTAATTCTGCAGTATTTTAAATATTAGAAAGTAGAATACCGGCCTATCGACAATATTCATGAATCGCATATTGTTCCAAATGTTGGCTGTAGATAAACAAATATTCACCTGCAGAACTATTATACCGTAAATACTATTGTAGCCAAACGTTATCGCCCTACCAAATGTAAAGTGTGCACCTATAAACATGGAGAGGAAGTAGTTGTTGCAGGTTGTAAAATGACTGCTGAGCACAAAGCTGCCCGTCTCTCAGCATCCTGTCCCTCCATAAGAAGCAGGAAGAGGGAAAGCGTCAGGATGCTTTTTGACCGTAAGCCGGAACAATGGCCCGACAACAGAATGCCTTTCCGCCCCAAAGCTGTTTTTTTATTTTCTGAAGCTGGGTGTTGTTTTGCTACTGCCTTCCTATTTCCGTCAGGGCGTCAGAAGCATGTATTAAAAAAAAAAAAAAAGAAACTTCAAGGTCGCTGGGTCAAGAACTAGGACGGACTTCTTTACCAGGTTTACTGGATTCGTAGTAGTGTCATTTTCCCAGGCGACTCAGGGTTTTCAGATTCTTAAAAAAAAAACTAAAAACTCATCCATCCGATAAATGTAGGCGCTGCTCGCCGTGGCGTTTTGCTGGCACTCTGCAGAATCCTGTAGAAGTAAAGTGATGTCACATGTTGAAAGTGGAGGCTGAGTGCAGGCTGATGTGGTTACACACACACCGCGGTCACAGTGACGTATTCTTCCCAGTTTAAATACAGGGGGTGATTTCAGGAAGGGAAGAAACAAACAAAAGCACCAACGTATGAAACCCACACACAGGACCAGCAGGGCTTTTGATTGGCTCGTTTAAATCATGTTTTTAATTCCACATCAGCTTTTTTTTATAAATATATTGTGATGGTAATAAAGCAAAGCATTGCCCACTGGTCTGTGGGGCCATGAAAGCTATTGATATTGTATTAAATGTATTGATTGGTCAGGGTTATGGCTGTACAGGGAGCTACTGATGCAAAGGTTGAGTTGAATCATACACCTCTTTACTGCAGGAAGATGGTTATGGTTGTTTTACTGTCTGACTGTACAGATAAATGTCTGCCATGATGGCGGAATGAAAGCCACAACACATTTGCATTCCAGAAACTGTTCCTTCCTGGAATACACCAGGATGTTTGTGCAGCCATTTGTGCCCGACTTTAACTCCCTAAAATCGAATAATGAAAAGACCGATCCAGTTCAGTTTGTGTTTAAATGCACCGCTGAGATTGAATCAAGTCAAACACACGGTGGACTTTCCACCCATGAAGCTTGATTTAACACTAGTGGAGCAGAAAACTAAGACAAACCTCTTTAATGTTTAATGTTTGTGTATCCCCACATACTCCCTATCAATGCTTCTATACGATGATTGTGTCGAGTACATTACTTTTCTCTTTTCTTTGTCGTTGTGTTTTGCCGGATTCTGCTTCAGGTGTGATTTTGTTGATTTATTTATATGGCTGTAACTATGTTCCTGGCTTGATTATTGTCTATATTTTCATGGCACTGGAGATCTGTATAGCTGCAATCTGTGGCTGCATTGCATGCTGGTCCATTGAGTCCACTGATACATTCAGGAGCTGATGAATCTTCCAGGTATTTGATTGTCAAAAAATAATGAAACATGCCTCCTGGAATTTCTCAAAACCCAAGTTGACAGACTCAAATTGCTTGTTTTGTCCAAACAACTTTCAAAACTCGGAGGCATTGAGTTTAATATCATGCTAAAGAAACCAACAAATATTCCCATTTAAGAATCAGAGAAACCAGAGAAATAAATACCCGAAGAACTGTCACTAAACCGCCTTTTACAGCTGAAGTTTGGTATTGGTTTAGATTACGTGCCTGTGGTAGAAGAAACTCAAGATGATATGTCAGGTGAAATATAAAAAAATACAAAGATTCATCCGACAGTGATTACAGTGAGTGCTTCCTCAGGAGGTGCATGTGTAAAAAAAGTGTTCATTTTGCAGAGTTTGCAAAAGTATCCATGATCTCCTCCAGCAGAATCATATCAGTGTTACTTTCTAAATAACAGAGGGTGAGAGGAAGTTCAAGTGAAACAGTTTTTTGAACGTTTATCGCGGGACCCCATGCTGGTGTCTGAGGTGCTTATTCAGCAGTCTCACTCCAGATTATGTTATTCATACGCTGGTTGCTTTGACTTATTGTGTTGAACCTTTCTATTCCTAACAAAAAAAAACAAAGTATTTTGTTTTGACAGATTGCATGTATTGATGCACAGCAGACAATTCAACTTCCATTTAAAGTCTTAGTGGAGTATTTGATTGAAAATGTCAATGGTGTGCAGCCCAGGGGTCGGATGGCCCCCCCCCCCCCCCCCCCCCCCCCCAGCCCTTTATCTTGTCCGATGGACCAGGATGTTGCCTTCAGCGTCACACTGTACATTTGTCGCAACCGAATCACACACAATATAAGGTCAACTGCATGTTTCAGTTCCTTATGTTCGCATTCCTTTAGGTATTTTTAAAGAAAAGAAAAACGAGGCTCCAGGAATTCCATTGGCCTCGGCAGCAGAAGGCAGCAGACCTCATGCTACCGAGCGACCACAGTCTTTACATAACTCAGCCCGAGACTCGGAGAATAGACCATTCCTCCTGACGTGCAGTATTTACATGACTGCTATAGAATTACTACTTGCTGTGGCTATCATTAAGAGCTTCATTCCTCAGTGAGATTTTGGAAATTCCAGCATTTGGAAAAAGTGACGCCTACATAGAAAAGACCGATAGCATAAGTGAAACATATTTGGCAACAAGTTCACTAGTTTTCATATTCTTTTTTGAATCCGTTATGGTCGTAATGCGTTTATGTAAACAACTAGCAGACTTCTTTGAGTGAATTTGCCTCTGAGCCCCGGTCCCACGCAGTACCGGCTCATCTCGTGAATAATCTGCAGTTTAATCCTCCCTCTTGGTGAACTGCTCAGACATGAAGTGGATCAGATGGAGAGCTGATTAATTTGTGTGATTAGAGTTCTCTAAATCCCAGAATACGGGTTCGCCATGCAGCTAATGCTTGTTTACAGTGTTTGTAACAATGGCACTTAAAGATGGTTGCTGTTGCACCAACAGGGTCAAAATCAGGGCAATGTTTTGCTTATAAACAAAACTCTAATGCTATTGTTTTTTGGAGATTTTAATTTGGAGATTAATGTATGAGTTGGGCTACGCATGCTTGCAGCTTTTTACATAATTTATTTTTCAATCCTTAATAATTGGGAGGATGGAGGGAGAACTTAATGCTTTAATGCTTGGGTTTTGCTTAGGTAGTGCAGCCGGCAAAGCAATGTTTAATCCTAATTTAACGTGCGGCCCTTTTAACTATTACAAGTGTTATTTTTCATCGGGAAAACAAGTCACAAGCATTATTAAAGCTCTATGTATGTGTCTCTTCATTACCGGCATGCCTGCGGTGGTTTGCTCGCCTGCTTAGTTAAGCTTAAGTTAAAGCTTTCAAATATTCATCAGCGAGGTCCTGGTGGCCTCCCTCACTGCACTGAAAGGACTCAAGTCTTTTTGCTGCACTCGTATCAGTCCCACGATCCTTTTAGGATATTAATGTACTTGCAGCAATTCACAAATCAGTTTACCATTGTAGCTCAGGCAGGTGTCTTGTGTTTCATTTCCCTTCTGCTTTTTTCTTGTACTATGTTACACCAAGTTATAAATTATACATTTGGTAAGTGCCACACTTAAAGCCGTTCAGATTGAAGCAATGGCAGTAATCCACTTCCACCAGTCGATTGTGTCTGTATGCAAAGGAAATCCACCTGGTGAGTAAAGTGAAAGTATGTCACGATGGCGGATTAGAAGTGTCGTTTTTGTAATGACTCTTTCAGTCAAAGACGTCTTTGACTTAATGGCTATTTTTACATTCTTTTGTGGAGCTGTAATGTCGAGTCGTAACACTGTTTTTCTGGACGTGCCTTTTGATCCTAATGTGGCCGGTCATGCCTCATGCTAACTGTGGTTTATTAACAGCTGTAGTGGTGGTGGTGGTAGGCAGGTGATTACTCTCCTCGTGAGCTAAAAGAGGTGATTCATTACAACGCTAGCATGAGCAGAAACAGCTGTCATTGCTAATGGAGGTAGTTGTCAAAAAGTGAGGACTGCTGCAGCGACAGTCCTTGAGTTGTGCCGGTGGGACCATGCGGTTTGTTGCACAGCCTTAAAAAAGAGAGCGAAAGGGGAGAAAATAGCCCCACATAACATTGTTTTCCCCTCATTTATAAATCAGTGATTAGGAATGCTGTTGTTCCACTTACTGCATGCAGTGGAGCAGATTGGTGTACAATATGTGTCTTGTTGGAACCTTATCTTTGTAATTGGTCCCCGGGGGTTTGTCTAACCTGCGGCCGGTCACGTTTCCAGCTCCGGCCCTCCGTCGCCCATCGGGGAAAATGTCCGTTCATTACCCACGGCCTCCACGTAATCTGATTCTCACTGGAATGTGTGACAGTTTCTCCCCGCTTCCTGCTTTTTTGGAAAGAAGGGGGTAATTATCTTAGCTTGCCTGAACTGAACCGCCGATTAAGGTCCAGACCGCTTGGGTGCCAGTCTGAGATGATCAGAGTGCTCTCTCCTACTCTTAAACCAGAGAGCTGCTGTGTGCCCAGATTTTTATTTTACCTCAGGGAAAAGTTTATGGAAACACATTTATTGCTGTGATGCAACCTTCCCCTTTCAGCCCAGTTGACGTTTATTTCACTCTGGTGACATTGTGGTATGCTCTTCTCGCACCGTTCGAGCAGTAATTCTCCACTTCATACTGTGATGACGGTTGCAGCCCAGCATTATTTATTAAATGCCGTCGGTTCATCGGCGCCTCAGACCTTGACCGGGCTAATTGACACTTGCCTCGGTTGACCTCAAGCAGCCCTCCACTGCCAGTTGTTCTCCCATATGGCCCTATATTTCCTTTGCACTCGAACCCTTCCTGCTGAGAGCAAACCCTTTTCATTAATCATTCTGGCCACGATTAGCATGCAGATCTCCTTATGTGTTATGTAGCCTGTGCGGAGAAAGGGCCAAGTATCAACAATAGGCTTACGTAATGCCACATGAGGGTAATTAATGCGTGTGCAATCTTCTTATAGCAGTATTTGCTTTTTTTGTGGTTGAGTAATGTGGTTAACTGTGTTATTGAGGAAAAAGCACCTCAAGTCCTCTTCAACTGCTCAACACAGCACAATGGGTAAAAATCAATCACGGTAACAAAGGAGCTCCTGCATCGTCAGTCAAAATGACAGAATCCTGATGGTCCTGCAAGTTTATTTGCTGTGAAACATCAGCCCCCACGGGTGCGTTTTCACCATTGCATCATACGTATTGTTAATGCGATTCGGTGTCGAGAATGAATGGTTGTGCGGCGTCGATCGTCTCTGCTGATTAGTCAAGACACTGCTGCACATGTGTGAAGTGAGAAGTCAAGATGATGAGACACGATTGGACGGAGAACAATGGCCGATGCCGGAAAGATATTTCTCCCACTTGAAAATAACATTTACATATTCAGTGTGGCGCGAGTGGAAATGAGTCCACTGTGACTGACTAGAGTTCCAAAATTCACACATTCTTGATATTATTGTTTGCAATAATTTATATTTCGTGAAGAACGCTTAATTATAAAGTGTAATGGGTAATAAGTTGACTTTTCTACATACTTACTTTATTAACATTTGAATTGGCTTCATGGGAGAGTCAAAGTTTATTCGCTCCAAACCAGCTGATAACGCGGCTAATTCACATTTCTTTTCTTGCAACATTTTTAAATTGTTGCAGCTTCAGTGATTTGAAAAGTGTTCAGTAGGTTTTGTTGTTCTTGGTATGTATTTGTAGTGAAAGATAATAGTTTTGCCGCTCAATCATTTGTGGAATATCACCAGTGAGCTTGACGGCATTGACAAATATGAAAGATTAATGTGATTGTTCAAACACATTTCAACAGTTACCATGTGAACATTTCCGTCGGGCCATGTCCTAGAGGAGACTAAACTTTGCTGTGCTCGGCTACAACCACATTTAGTTGGGCAACCCTGTGTTGCAGAATGACAATGACTGATCCTTGAAGCTTGAACCTAATGTTTGATTAAGTCACATGAAGTACGTGACTCACACTGGGGACAGCCTTCTCATGTGATGCCTTTGTTGCACTGTCCACCTGCGTAGGCCTGACTGCCTGCGGCTGTGTTATTATTGGGCGCTATGAAGACTGTATTTGACTATAATTGGAGGGAAAGATGCGGTCCGTTCATGCGTGCTTGCCTTTAGGCTCTGCTGCTTTGAATCCGCCGGCAAGTGTGGTGCGGACCCAACACAATGACGCCCTGTTACAAGCAGCTCCTGCTTGTCAAAAACGCTTAAAATCACACCAATTATTTTGTCGCTGCACTGGGAATAGCCGTTTAAGCTAAATTGTACCCACTGCAGCTGTACTCATGCCAAGCAGACCTAAACAAAGACTTTTATTATTGCCCAATAACCCATGAGTTACAGTCTAACATCTTCATTTTACAGAGCAGCATATGAAAAAAGGTTCATAATTGCGAGAGAACGAACAACTTTTAAAAGGAAAGATACAGAATAATCACAGAATAATTGATTCCATACATTGGAGAATTTGAAGTTTTCTTGCTCTCATATGGGATTTTATTGGGGAAAAATTAACTTTTTACTGGCTAAGCATAAGAGCCCTCAGCTTGGTAATCATGTATTTCTAAGGAAATAAACCATATCCATGCAACACAAGACTCTGACTCTGACTAGCTTATGTAGTCTAGCTGACTCTGACTAGCTTATGTAATGCCAAGGAAAGGGAAAACCCCAAAAGATCACAATGGTCCGACCATGTTTCTTTTGTAAAACATCCTCAGGATATCGGCTGAAATCCCCATCCGTCTGGAGCGGAGGCCTATTTTAGTCTGCGTGAAGTGAAAGGCCTTGGGTGGGATCATAAGGCAACTTGTGTAAACAGGAAGCTTCCATTCAAGACTCGGCGAGCTGGGCGCACCACTGTGGTACAGATACCCGACGCATAAAAAGAACCAGGAGTGCATCTCCCAGAATCTGCAGGCCTTCAGGATTGCGATGCCTTGAACTCCTTTCAACAACGGACAATAACGGAAGGTTCCAAATTGTGCTTTGAGTTATTATCCGTTACTTTCATGTACAGGCATAGCTGGCTATATGCTTAAGTGGCACTCGCAGCACCGCTATCTCCTTGTAGCGGTTGTGACCTGAACTGGCAGCTCACCAGATACATCCACTCGCATTAACCAAAGTGGGTTGTTTTTTCATCACTTGCTTTTGCAAACAACACTGTCCTTGTCTCCTTTTTGGATGGAAGGTCTACAGTGTGACAATCGCAGCCTTTGAGATAAAAAGGTGAGGAGTCACACCTAACACAGACCCCGCTCCATTGTGATGCCAAAACCATGAAAGAGCATAGATGACGATGTCGTCTACATACCAACAAGCCGCTGGCTGGCTCCCAGCTCACAGGGAACACGCTGTTCATGTGCAGATCGTCCTGCAGCCCACCGACCCTTTTGGAAACACTCCAAACACGAGACCGTTGGCACTGCCAAGCTTGCTTTTTTAAAACTAATTTAGGGATTTAGTGTGCCAAACAATAAGCCAAATTTATATAAGTAATACATTTATATTCAGTATCAGTCGTGCACATGCTTTCATGTGGCAAATTATGTCTCATATAGATTTAAGTTGATTGTTTTTGAGCCGCTGTCTCTCTTGTCTGTTAAATCTGGCAGTGTTTGTTTTGTGCCACTTAGCACTGCAGGTACTTATTGCATGTGTACTGCAGTATCCATGTATTGACATGTTGGTAATCTTATCTAACGTTATCGGCAATGTTGGCTAACTTTCCATTATTTGGTTCAGCCCTTGTGCACAAAGAACGAGACGTCCATGTGTTTTGGTAAGAAAATAAGAAGACAGCCGAAGTATCTCATCCACTATCAGGGGAAAAACTTAAAAAGGGCATCTGATTAAATGCATGATTACATGAATGGTGAAATGACAAATTATGCAAATGTATTCAGTCGAGATAACATCTATTAACATTCTCAAAAATGTCCTTTCCCTTACATGGGTTTCGCTTTAAAGTGATAGCTATTAAAATGGATCCTTTAGTGCTGCCACAACGACATCAACCAGACATGCTCCTGAACAACTGTACAGGACATTTAAGTTGAGATTTCAAACTCCAATGTCCCTCTGGGGATCAGGGATTTTTTGGGGCCCTGAGACCCTAAAAGAGAAATCTTGTGTGAAAGCAGCTCTCGTGTTGAAAGAGTTTCTCCGGTTGTTCCCTAGCAACCAGCAGCCAGCGCGGCATTGTAATGCCGGGATTACTTTATGCAGAAGGCCACGAGAGAAAGCGGCACAGATTTGTTTAAAGATTATTGAATTCCATAAGTATTTCAATGAGATTAATGGCTGCACAGTCAAACAGATGCAGTCAAAGTATTGAACCCCGGCGGGGTCAGGAATCGGTGTTGTTTTTCTCCCATTGTGGAACTCTGGGGGATTTTTAGTTACCCTCCTCCGGCCTTTGGCTTCTATTTGTGTCAACTTAATTGGACAGAAGAAAGGGGGGAGCTGGAACCAAGCTTTTTTGGATCATTTAGGACACCAAGCAAGCCACTTTCCCCGGGAAGATTACAGCACATCCCCGTCCCGTTTTGTCCACTCCTACCCGTTGCTCCTTGTTTTCGCTTTGAGCTCTCATGAATTGATCTTTTTTACACGATGTTGCGTAACTTTGTGATGATTGCGCGGCACCTCTTTGAGGCCTTTGTTTGAGCGAGTTGGAGCGGGTTTCATTTGGCCGGACAGTTGGCTTTGTTCCCGGGTACGGACCTGCTACGATGAGGTTCAATGACAGAGCTGAGAGATCTCTTTGTGCCTGTCCAGTATTGGTCAGAGTCCACCGTTGAATTCACATTGAGCCATTGTTGTGGTAAAGGCTGTATGTTTATGGACAAAGTGACTGTGGTGGTTTTTACCCAAGATGATCTGATGATTAGTAGTCATTAAAACAAAAATATAAGATTTATATTGCTTTTTCCTCAAAAATATTACGTTTACTACAATGTAATGACAAGGAAGAGCAGTGACTTTTCACATTTAAGACCAAAACATCAAATGTTTGGCATGTTGCCTGAAAAATTTCCTTAAAGTTAAATAATTGGCAATTGATGCAACTCTTCTTACCACAGGAAAGCACATAAACTATCTTTCCTAGCTGCATCATTGCGTCACTCTCTAAACTGAGATTCCAACACAGGATTTATTGTTATTATCAGCGGTGTAGAGACCTATCGCAGATGCAGTATGTGAGCTGAGGCTGTTTATCGTTGGGTACAGTGGTTGACTCTGAACAAGTCTGCGGTCAGGGCAGCGGTTGTCGTGGTGCAGCGCTGTGGTCACAGACTGCGTCAAGAGGCTGTTTACTTGTATGGAGTCGGCTTCAGGGACAAATAATGGTCCTGCTTTTGGTGTGAAATCGTGACTTGTGTTCCGCCCAGACGGAGGAAAGATAAGATGTCAAGAAAATAAACTCCAAAGACAAACCTCAGGACTTTATCAAGGTAGCTGCAACTATTTCAAACGTTAAACGTCTATAATCAATATGTGTCCAGTGACAATGGGTCACTCGCTGTGATGAACTTTCAGAGGATTAACACCCAAATCTGCAGCTCCCCATTACTTAGCGTAGCTTTATAGCAAGTTTCAGCTGTCCAGGCCTCAACTTTACTGTTTTGATACACTCTCACAGCAGGCAGCTGTTTTCAGAGAAAGAGCTCAACAAACCCACATTGCACTATCTGCTTGATACTGCTTGGGCACCGAACCGGAGACAAACGCAGTTAGAGACCATAACATAGTGGAGCATTATCAGCTAAAGAGACACATTTTCCCAGAGGAGTTGGTGGATACCGAAAACGGAGCTGAAAGAGCGCGAATATTGGACAGAAACACGGCTGCAAAATGAATAATCTTTTTGTAAATGGCCAAAATCAGTCATAAAAAATGTCACATCCCTGCTCTGCTTCATGAAATATGAGTGGCGGCTTAATAAATGTTGGGAGGAACTGCTAAATTTTGAGATCCAAACATTCAAAAGTACGACAGCATGCTCAATCAAGACGATTTGAGATCTTTAATGTATTCTTGTGATGCTGTTGATGGCGTTGACTTCTTGCCCTGTGTGGCAGCACTCTGGTATTATGGGGTGTGACTGAGTTGGCAAATATCATTCAGTGCTAATTAGATTGCTGTGAGATCCTGTATCAGTGTGGCTTGACTAATGCTATGTGGATAATATTAAAATGGCACCAGATGGATGCAGGAAAGTTCATTCTTACTCTTTGGACAACTTGACTTGTTTTCACCCTCGAGGATGACGGTGCAGCATCGTGTCCTTACACGGCACATTCTGAATTGGTAATGGATACACGTGCTCAAAGCAAGAAATGAGCTTGTCTTACCTTGTGCACTTCTTTATTAAGCGAAATAATAAAATGTTCTGCACTTGGGCTGCGAACAATGCAGCTCTTCCTTATTGCTGACCAGAAGCTCCTTCCTCATTCCCCTCATAAATTATTTCCTCTCTTACTGCATAACTTAAAGCAACTCTTCCACTTTCTCACCCGAGAGGGATGTTTGTCTTGTGCTGGTTTGCTATCATGCCGCCATCAGAGTGAGATAGTAGTTATCCTCCACACAGTCTTCACTGTGAGATATATTTTGACATGCCACGATGATACTCAAGCGGACTCTTTATATAACATGATCTTTATCTTTCCAAGAGGTTGCTGGAGGTTTGAATGCACCACTCTATTTTCTGTTGGACTAAAGACACACACACACACACACACACTTCCAAACCAACATCTGTGTTAGCTGCCTGCACTGATCAAAGCAGATGGGTTGAAGAGGTCAGCTAACCCGTAGCCTTCATTTTGATATGAGTTACTGCTGAGACAAATTTGTCAGCTTTCTTACAAACGCCCCTCTTGAATTGCTGCATATTTCTTTTAAAAGACTTAATAAAACTAACTATCTGCTGCTACTGCTGCATCTAATTTGCATGCCTCAAGAGGCCGAGTGCATTTTAGTTCTTCAGGGTTTTTCACTGGCAGGCGGCTCAAGTAGGTGCTGCTAAGCTCATTCACATGGCTCCCTGTGTCCTGTTCCAGCCAGCCACCGTGTCCACCAGCTGCCTGACCGCGGTGGGAAATAAACAGCGGCTCTCCGAGTGCTTTTTAAATTTTGCCTGTGACTGCGAAGTTGTTTTCGGCTCCACCGGGGCACTTCATCCGCTCGCCGCCATTCAGGGGTGTAATCCTAACTCGATAAATTCCATCAAACTGGTGTAGGAGTGAAAGTGGAGGATGGCTGGATGTATGAGGCAAAGAAGAGTCCCATCTTCGTCTTAAACACTCCTGAACAGGTGGCGGTCGAAGTGCGATTGTTTGTGCGGCGCTTAATTCAGCGTTATTCAGGAGAGAGGGCCATGTGCGCCGCTAGCTTAACCTGTTGAGTTAACACCAAGGGCTTACTGTTAATTAGACGGCTAATTAGCTTTGTGTAGTAGGTGCCAACTTCATTCAGGTGGCACATGGTTTTAACGGAGTGGCAAAACATGTCTTACTCTGTCTTTATCATATCAATATACAACTTTAAATTGCAGCGAGCAACATTTATACAGGTTTAATGATACTAGTTGTATTCTGTCTGGATCCTTTTTATTTTTGAACTCTTTTGAAGGATAAACTTCAGCTTTTTTTTTTTTTTTTTTCCCAAAGGAATGAATGTAGTGTTTTATAAATGAGCCGGTGAAGGCCTTTGCTATCATGTCTATCGCTGTGTCTTTGTAAAACAGTCGCTCAGACCTCGACGGTCGCAGATAGCGGCGTAGTGGCTCGCTCGTCACCGTGTGACCTTGTTGTAGCCCACAAAGCCTCCACCTGCTCTCTCACACGGGCTAATGGATAAAAATACCCGGCAGATCCCACACTCTCTGTCAATAGAGATTCAAGGACAGCTGCCGGGCCACCCTGTTAACACGGGGAATGTACCAACAAAGGCAAGGGAATGCACACACAGACACACACACACGTATATTAACACAAACAGAGACAGACATGCACACAGTGGCACATCATACCGCTGCCCCCCCCCCCCCCCCCCCCCCCCCCCCCCCCGAGGTGTATGATGATGAGTGTTGTGCACATTTGGAATAAACTGCAGTCGCTGCTGTTTTTGTCTGCTTCAGGGGGGGCGGTCTTCCTCAGTCCCACTTGGCACACGGATACAGACACGCCGCGGCAGTTTGTGCTGAACAGACAAAATAATGCAATATATTGCCATTAGCGGATACTGCACTGTAAGCAACGTGACCTTCCAACCTTCAACACGGGCTGTCTGACTCCCAGCGGTCTGTTTACCTCGTTACGCGGCTACAGGCTGTTTACCTCCTCGTAGCTCTGCCCTCGTCGCTAAGCCCCGACACACACTTCACGTTGTTATTCAGCCATATGCTCTTTATTAGACAGCCAGACATTGATGGGACTGACATTTCATTTGATGCAAAGCCGCATTAAAGTCCAGCGTGGACGATCTAGAACAGAAGGATTGTGTTAGCTTTTTTTTTTTTTTTTTGTAATGGAAATGACATTTAGCTGTTTAGCTAATGAACCCCTAGAAGACCTGAGGGGCAGTGTGCTTTGATGTACTGTCATATGTAAAGTATGGCTGTAACTGACAATTATATTCCTTATGGTTTAATCTTTTGACATATGACGTGTCAGAAGATAGTGATTGTTGAGATTTCCTAAACCCCAAGGTGACCTCTTCAGATGTCATTTTTCATCCAGCCAACACCCCAAAACAAGACCTGTCCTCCTCCACAGACCTTCTTCATGACTAACACTTACAGGATTTTGTGGACTCATCAACTATTCGATTTAATCGACATTTGTAAAACGAAGTTTCTCTCGACTGATCAAATAATTGACGAATCATTTCAGCTCTGATTTCAAGTAAATTCATTTAATCTTTAAAACCACGAGGGGTGATTTATATTTAAAGACTTCAAATATAACTTACTTTTGTGGCAGGCCAAGCACATTGCATGTTTATGTCATCATGTTTAAGCTTGAACTTTATCTTTTTTTTGTAGGCAACTGCTGAAATACCAATGTCTCCATATTTCCACTTCTATAAGGAATATTGAAGAACATTTTTATAGACATTTCTTTTATAGACCAAACAATTAGCAGATGAGTTGATGATCAATAGCTGTTAGTTGCAGCCCTAGTGTATTTTAGGACTGCTAGTGTCCCAGCAGGCCCCCCCAGATGCACGGCCCTAATAGTTGACCCAGATGGCTCCTCCACACTTGGTATGCTATATCGTACCTCACAAAGGTTAGCGAGCAGCAGGAGGTGGCAGGCACGGCAGAGGTGGCCTCTTTAGGCCTCGTGTGTGTGTGTGTGTGTGACATTATCTAGCCAGTGTCGTCTGAGGAATGCACGCCTCACCCCGGCCCGACACACAAGACGGGCCCCTCCGCTGTCTCGGTAACAAGATCCAGGAAAACCGACGCATAACTGAGCGAGGGGTCGCTGGTGTAGAAAGGCAAACCTTTGAAAAGGTCAAAACGTCCAAAAGGAATGTTCCGGATCATGGCCTGGTGTCGGGCTGCACAAAAACCAATGAATGACTGAGTTAATGAATACATCTTTTTTTCCCAATTACAGGAGGCTACATTTGATTGAATAGAAATACATTTGATTTGCTTTAATATGTCAAATTCTGAGGTATTGGACCTCTGTTTTAGCTAATGACTGAATGAGAAGGTAAATATAGAAAATCCACACGTTTTACAGAAATTATCTTTGGACATTTTAGTCATGGTTACGTCACCGTAACCACATCCTCATTGTCTGATTCTAACCTTGGAGCGGCCACAGTAAAGTTCGGAGGGTGAAGGTACGCAGTGAAAAGAGCTCACCCCGCAGTGACAAGTGAGCAATTGTTATAGAACTAGGTCGGCCTCGCTCCCAAGTCGCGGGGGATTAATTTGTGCTTTTCCCAGCTATTTTCCGAAACAGAACGACAACAAATCCTCCCCGTACAAAGTGCCGTGATTAGACCGGCCGGGGATCACGGTCGTAAGCATCTTAGACAGCGATGCTGTAATGAGCCCACTGCTAGAAGGTTGCCGCTTGTTTCCCAGTATGGTCAGTACTGCAGTTTTATTGTGCTGCATGTTTAATTGCATTATTTTCACTCACAAGTCGAGAGTTTTGTGCACTTCATCAGCACTTTCCCCTGTTCCACCGTCCTGTTTTCATTTAGGTTTTTAGCTCACAAGGATCCAAAACTAATCTGGGGATGGAAAGTGTGTCGTGTTGATGCTCCACAGTTTGTTATATTTGCACCAACAAACGTCAGAGCGCAGGCCCGCCGCTCTGCTCCGACCGCCACCACGGACAGAAAAGGAAGGATCACAATTTGCCAGTGAGATGTTGCTCGGCGTGAATACTCGGTCAGAGGAGTTCTTTACAAGTCGCCTGACAGTGCTGACAGACATGCATATGCCTCACAGTAGGCGGCCGGGCTGGTTCCTCTCTCGCCTCCTCTGTTCATCTCGCCGTTGGCTTAATGTGAATAGCAGTAGAGTTGGCAGACGGCCAAGTGTATAGGGAGAGAAATAATGCATGAATGGTGTTTTTCACTTCTTTTAGAGACTGAAGATTGATAGGGACGCACCGACGCAAACGATTTCAGTCCTGATAGCGGTGCCGATCCAACACCAGTGTTTGATTAATACGCTGTCTGCCTCACTGTGTGAAAGTGACGGGGATCATTATTTTACGTGTGAGGCAACATCAGGCTTCACTTAAACATTGCTTTCCTGACTTAATAAAACATCACGCAACAAATAAATAGTTATAACTGTGCTGAATAGTTTTGTATTATTCAAATATTATATATTACACCAGGAACTTGCTTAATAAATCTTCACAATGAAAAGGAATTATATTCTTCAAGTGTGAACATTTTTAATGCAGCCACAAATTGGTCAAAACGTCTAACATCTATAACGTAGATAGTATATAAAGATAGAATTTAATTGAATAAATCGGCACCATTGATACCGATACCGATCCAGTTATTTGAGTCAGTATCGGCCTGATACTGGTTGTGATTGTGATTTTGATTTATACCAATTTGTACTCTCACTCTTAGACGACAACTAGACGTGAAACAATTGGTCAGTCGGCAAAACACTTTGTTTTATCAAGCAATGATGTCAGGTATCTGCTGGTTTCAGCTTCTCAAACGTGAGGATTTGCTGCTTCTCTCTGTTGTGTGCCCTTGTAATGCAGATTAAAACACCACTGATTCTCGATCTTTCAGGTGAAACTACGACATGTTTTGCGGCTCGGGTCAGAAAGTAACAAACATGTAATCGGGCTCACCGGATGGAAGGATTTCCTCGACGGTAGTCAGATGAGCGCAGGGCTTCTATACGCGACTGCAGACGGCCGGGGATGTTAATGTTGTCAACGAAGGAGACACGATCATTGATTTACTCTGCTGGGTGACTCGGTGAGGGCAGCGCTCTACTGTAACAGCCTCTGTGTGTCTGGTTTTATGGGGTTATAACACTTAATTGGTCATTCCTATAATATATTCAAACATAACCTCATGATGCATCAGTCCTTAGACACACCATAACACATCATCCTTTCTACTGTACGAGTTACTGCTCTATCAAAGGCAGTTTATTTTATTTTTTACAGTAGTTTACGTCATTACGATTTGTAGTTTAAACGGGATTGTTGATTCAAACTACTCACGGATGTCTTGAAATATTGGGATCTGACCATCAATCTGCTCGGGTCATCAGTAATGTCCTTCACCTCCCTGCCTGAGACTTTAATTTAACCCCCCCCCCCCCCCCCACAGCGTCCCATTGTCTTTGAAAGGTTGCAGCCCAGCTCTTTGATGTGTCTCTACAGTGGGTGATGGATGCATGCAGAGGTCTGCTATCTGCACTCAGCCAGAGCTAAATGAATAAAAGGATTGACCATTTGTGCGACAGTGAAAGAGCCCGACCAGAGGAAAGCTTCCTATCTGGCCAACAGACACCGTGGTGTTAAGAGATAAGGAAAGCAGAGGCACTTCTTAACCACACTTAAGGGTCACCCAGGGCTGTTGAATTTACGTTGAATTAATAGAAACAAATACTGAATTACAGTCGCAACTGCCTTCTTTATAATCCAATAGTCATTTTAGGTCTTTTATCAAGCAAATGAGGTCAGTAAATGTGAAAAGTTTTGTCAATTTGCTTCTTTTTTACATCATTTTTTGGCTATTGGTCGGGCAAAACGAATCATATAAAGACGTCACTACTCTGACGTTTCATAGACAAACCCATCAAACGATGAGAACATAATGGAACTGATTGTTTTTTGCAGCCCTATCTTAGAGGTAAAGCTGTCAGGCAGCAACCTGTACTCAAGGTATTCCTGCAATCACAGGTTTGCAAATCATGTCATGTCAGAAAAGACTGCAATATAGTCATTCTTTATTTTAGGGCTGCAACACTTAGTTGATTAATCAGTCAAGTAAAATTAAAAACACTTTTTTTTGTTCCAGGTTTTTTTTTTGGTCATATATGTCCATGATTGATCGTTTTAGATTGACAGTCAGATAGAGCCTTGCTTCTAAGGAATCGTGAATGTCATGTTTATCACATTTTTCTTCCATTTCATAGACTAACCGATTAATCAGGAAAATACCAGTCATATTAATTAATAGCAGTCATTACTTGCAGCCCTATTTAGATCCACGCCAGGCTAATCCATAAGCATAAGCATCTCTGGTCCCATGCACAGTTTTGAACATTTTAACAAATGTGGGAAAACAATATCCTTTCTTAGGGACTCTGATCACTGAGCTTTTCTTTTTGCTCGGATATCTTTCCGTGTGAAACCGTATTCACAATCGCAGCAACATCTCCTGTTATAAGTGTCAATGAACACAATGCGGGGGAAAAAAAACATCACAACTTCCTCTGCCCACTGAATGCTTTGCCACTCAACAGGCTGGCACGGGGCCCGGCCATGCACTCTCTGCCCCTTGGAGCCGAAACATAATGGAGGACGCCTTAGCCGGTCGTACGTGTGTGATTTCGTGCCCCGAGCGGGGAACACAAGGCCCGCTATTGTTTAATCTGTGTCCAGGAGAGGAAATGCCTCCACTGGTTTGGCTGCATTGCACTGCTACCATCCGTCTCACAAATAAAGGTGCAAAGCGATGCCTGGAATAAGATGGGGAAGTTTACAGAGAGCTTCTGTTGACGGCATGTAGCTGGCATGCGAGGAATGTCATTCCTTGTGTCTGCGAGGTTTTATCCAGAACAGCATCTTGGTATGTTTTTCCCTCCGCGGGGGCCACCTGTGTTCCTGGAAGGATTAGTTCAGAGAAGGAAGGAGGAGGGATTAGCCGGTGTTGCTGGTGTAGCCGGGGAGTTTTTATTTTTAAATGAACATGCTTTGTCTTTACTCAGCTCACACAATGAGCAGTTTTGGCTAAATGTAGCTTCATCAGCATGGCCTAGTTTCAGCTGCCCACTGCTCTTGATCTGTTTTCTGTTCTGTGAGATTCTGTTGGTAGCCTGCTGCCTTCAGCCAAAGATGTGGTGATGATGAAAGCGTAGATCAAACACCCTCTGCTTTTGATCTCTCTACTAAGAAACAAAAGCATCTAAATCGGCTGTGAGAATAATTAAAGTCCATGTTCGGTGTTTTGTTTTTTTGAGCGTTAAATTGTTTGAAATAAACAAATGAATTGCTTGAAAAAGCACAGAAACCTTCATTGAAATAGTGGCGGTTTTGATTTGATCCTCTCCATGTCCTAAAACCATCACGTATCCTCTCCTGTGCACTTTGTGGTGATTGTGTTTGGCGCCATCTGAAAGGAGACCAGAAAAAGAAAAGAAGAAAACCCGACCAGAAACTGTAGGGCCCAGTGAGTGAGTGAGTGAGTGGGGAAAGATGGGGTCCTTCGCATTCTTTCCAGACACTCAATCTGAAATATTTGAGACTGAAGCCACAATTGCTGGTTTTGCATGTTTCTCCCTGTGAGGCTGCGTTTGAGTGGCGCTGTTCACTGTGACGTCACCGTGGAGGAGAAAAGGAACCTGCAGCACTGCCTCCTAGTGGTGACCTTGTGCCTGCATTATTACATACTGGCTGCTGAAGAAGTGAATTCCTTCTTTCCACAGTCAAAGTCCATCTGTGAGTTGTTTCTTTCCATCTTCTCCACTCGATTGAGAGACGAGTAATCACTTTTTATATGTATATATACTTAATGTATGTATACTGTTGTTTCCTTCTCAGCTAAACATTAAGTTCTAGGTTTTTAAAGTTTCAATGAGGTTCAACGATTACCCTGGCAAAAACAATTACAATTTATGAAATCCCAATAATCATCAATATGTGTTTAAAACTCTTAAAATGGCACTACAACATACTGGAAACACTTTTTTTTGGTGAAGAGTCTGATTATTGTTGTAGGTCCGCTCTATTTTTCACTTCTCCACCATAATACAGAGCTAGACGGCTTTTTCAAGTCACTCATGTAATGATTTTTTCACGATTATCCCAATACTACAAATTCTCCACAATCAGCTTACTGTGTTTTCAATTTAAAAAAATCTTGATCCACTATAAAAATCCTATACCGTCCCATCCCTACCTCAAGATACTTTTATTGTGTCAACGTTTTTAATCTAAAGAAGGAATAAGGCAACTTGTTTCTTAAATATGTAGAACCCAAAAAGACTTGTGAATCGGGGCCCTTCTTCTAAATGAACTGTCCTTTCATGTGCGATGATTAGTCGATGAATCATTTGGTCAAAGTAAAACACATGCTATTAACCCAAATGGTCACCTTCATACTGAAGTAATTGCTTGCTGACCTATAGTTTGCATCCGTTTCTTAACGTTCTATAAATGATTTTGACATTTTCATTGTAGCATCTCGTGCTTTGGCATTTACTGTCGCTCAATATCCCCAAATGTGCCCAGTGACTGGAGGCTGCGGTTCCCTGGCCCCCCAGTAGGTGGCAGCGTGTGTCTGAACATTGGCTCTGTTGAACAGCTGCTCCTGTGCGGTGCTTGTTCCACTGACCACAGACACTTTGAACATCAGGGTCTGGTTAGTGAGGATATCACTGTGATGTAACGGGCAGCCCACGAGGTCCGCTTCATAAAGAACAAACCCAAGCAACAAAAAGAGTCTGTGCTGACGTCAAGGGACCGAGACCCAGGCGAGTGGTTTCATAACCCAGTTTGGATACCAGTCTAGTTCTGCGTCACATGTTTGACTATTGTAATTACATGGTGCACTTATTCCAGCTACTGAGTGTTTTTCCACTCGGTTGTTTCTAATGGGAACCTCTGAATTCAACCTTTTGAATTCACTTTCAACAGCAAACAGACGTTCTGGGCGTGTTACTTGTTTGCTTAATGGTTGTTTATTCTGTTAATCCAAGGTCATGTGCAGCTGAGTTTCATGCATCCTTTTGTAGAGTGTGATATTTATAAAACTATTTCTAATGATGATTTTTATCAGACTTTGACTCGCCAGGATCTTAGTCAGATGCTACAGTTTGTATTTTATACATGCAGTATATCATATACGAGTTGTCTTACATTGAACATCACATCAGCATTTTCTTGCAGTTGTTGGACTGAAAAAAAGATTTTGTTTTGTTGCAGAAGTTTCTATCTTTTTTTTCTTTCTTTTTTTTTCTATTTCTTAAATCAACTTTAAAGGGAAAGTTCACCCCAAAATCAAAACTACATATTTTTCCTCTTACCTGTTTTGCTATTTATCATTTTTTTGTTGTGAGTCGCCTAGTTTTGTAGATATTGTCCGTAGAGATGACTATCTTCTCTTGAATATAGTGGGAATATGGCACATAAAGTGCCAAAAAAAACACATTTGAAATCACGACCCGGTTACTGGAGATGATCCACAGACCTTGTTGTGAGCGGTCACATGTAGGAACTCTTTTCTTTCTACCGTAGTCCAACCCTTTAAACGTACCAAAGCGTCTAACATTGGTGTGATTCTGGCACTTTCTCCTCTACTGACTGACACAGACTTTGGGAAACCAAACCGGCACAAACAAGAGTGTCATTCAGCTTCTGTGGTCAACATTTCATCCCATTTTTAATAAGCTTATGATTGCGGCGGTCAGAAACACAACCCAGAGACAAGGTAGCCATTCTGTGTGATTTCATGCGTCCGTTTGTGTCTGGAGGGGATCTGAACACAGAGTCTCTTCACTCTACCTCCAGTTGCCACCGACAAAGACATCCCAGTAGCTGCAACCAGCATCACAACGCACACAAACACACACACACACAGAGCCAGTGGGTACCAGCAGACAGTGGAGTCGCTGTACTGGCTGCCAGCGCTCAGAGAGAGCCACTTTGTTTCACCTCTGACTTGGATTCACGCCAAACAATCCGAGAGTCGCTCACTGGGTCACTTGATGAAGTAATTGAATGGGGAGTTTATAGTTGTGCAGCGTAGTTCCTTTTATTTTATTTTATTTTCCTCTGCGAGGTGCTTTATTGCTTTCTAATCCGATGCTCAGACGCATAAATCAATGTCGCTGTCTGCGTGAAAGGATTTCTGTTGTGCGGGTTGCCAGTTTGTCCACCGCTGAATGGATAATCGGTAGTTTTAAGTGTCAGAGCGACGGCGTGATCATTACTCGGCTACCTTTTGAGTGCGATTTTTGTCGACGCGTTTTGCTCGTTGGGATCGAGTAGCAGCGTTAAGCAGGTAGTTGATTGAAACGATTGATCTTTAAATCACGTGTGAACTAAATATGACACATGTCTCAGCTTTACCACTTTGTGTATTTGTATATGATAACCTGATATAGTTGATATTGTTAGCAAACAGTTGCCTATTTACATATCTGCTCTTCAGCAGCTAAATGCTTCACTATGTTCACAAGTGAACACGTTTGCCAGCTGCGGCTGGAAAGAGGTCGATCAGAGTGGTTCGAGTGAATCAAAACCGTTACACACACACACCCATCCATTTTTCATGTGACAATATTGATTGTATAGCAGCTTTAAAGCTCTCGCTCTCAGCTCCTGTGTCTAACCACGCTTCTCCTCTGTTCCTCAGGACCTGGAGATCGTCTACTCGTATCTCCACGGGATGGAGGCCTTGTCCAACCTGCGGGAGCACCAGCTGAGGTCAGTGTCTGCACAAGCTACTCGATGCGCATAACCCGGAGCTTGATATTCCAATCGCATGAATTTCAAATGCAAATTTGAACACCGACAACTCCTCAGTGTCTGCTCCATAAAGGGTTGTAGTTGGGGGTGGAAAAATGAACGCGGAGCCGTCGGACAAATGGTGGTGAGATTCGTCTGGTTTTGTAATCCAGCTGCCACTCTGCCCCTCCAACCACAGCTGGAATTATTCTACTCTCTAAAAAGCAAATCTGCTGCTAAAAAAAGGCACAATGACTTGCAGTCCATCTTTTACTGTGACTGGCACGTGTAAAAGTACTTTTTCCTGATTGGTATGAAGGTATTTTAAGCTTGATTAATGTGTAGTTAGTACCGGTTGGGGTTTATCTCTTTTCTAGGTAACTAAGTGATACGATCTATTGTTTCTTGTAGGTCAGAGGTCAGAGGTGTGAAAGTAGACATGGCACTGACTTCTCTCTCAAGCTGTTTTTGTTTTCACTTTCTGTTGGAATCAGAGTTCATATCTGACATTAGACTTTCATTCAGACAATAAAAGGCACATTTATGGCGTCCGTATTGAGCCGCTGTCTCTATTGAAGCAGATTTTTTTTTTTTTGATCGAGACTAAAAAGTCGAGCTTCTCTTAACAAAAAAACAAAAAGAATCTGAAATTTGATTAAAACTTCCCTGACGTGAACACGGCGCTCTGTTCCGCTGTCATCACGTTCGCCTCCCAGTCTTTTCTGTCTGGCGCAGACTTTCCAAACACTGCATGTCAGAAGTCTGTTCCCAGCATGCCTTGTGTGCATACATGTGGATTATACTGGCGACGGAACAATGTAGCGGTACATGACCCGCGAGCTGGAACATTCCACTCTGTGACCCCCCCCCCCCCCCCTCAGAGGCCTCCCACCCGACAGTAACCCCTCTCCCTCCTCCCCCGTTCGGATCCTGAGGAATGTCCCCGTGGTCCCACAGACAAGTCCTCCACTCCTGCCAACTTTGATTTTCCCATCCTTAAAAAAAAAAAAAGAACACAATTCCCAGCCATCCCACTAACTATGGGATTATGTTATAGATCTTTTTTTCTCCACTTTTCGTCTGAGAGGAATGTGTTGTTTTCCCCGTGTAGCTCTGTTTAGAGCCGGGATTGTGTTTTTTTTTTTGCAACACGACGGCCGCCCCCAGCTATTTTTTGAAGCCTTTTGTGTTTTGATCAGCTTCTGTTTACTATAGCTGCCTGTCTGTACAGTTGTGGCACAGTTGTCTCCTCTGGAGGCGTGTTGGAAAAGCCTGATGTGGATGACTCTTTCTCTCGCTTCATGTTGTGGGGGGGGGGGACAGGTTTGATTCCAAAATCAGAGATCTGCCATTTTTAAAATGTGAACCATCATTTACCCTCAAAAAATAACTGAATGAGAAAGAATGAGGGTTACATCTTTGGTTGAATAATGATAGTACTTTCATGTTGTTATTATTTTACATCCTTAATGTTTAGCACTCTTACACTAAGGAAAACAAAACAACATTTCACTAATGAGGGCAGTGGGAGCACAAAGTGAGTCTGTGCTTAATTGAGGAAGAGAAAGTGCTGCACAGGGTAAGCTCCTCTGACCTGGATAAATGACACTCGTTTGTGGGAGCAGAGGCATAAATAGTCGCGTAACTCTGTGGTTCATTGTTAAAATCCCCAAAATAAACTCTATCATGGTGCGGTGATGGAGTAATGGTCTCTTAGCCTTTCATCAGTGCTGTCATCAACAACGGACAATGAAAGGATAAATAAAATCAATAAAAAGGATGATAAAATGTTTGGCAACAACACCATGACACATTCCAATCAAAGACGATACAACACAAAGGAAGAATGATGTATGGCAAAATAAAAGGCTCATTAAAAACATTACAAGTGCCGTTGAGTTTCTACAGTTTAGAGCCATGAAACCATAAAGCAGCCTCACCAGATTTCATGAGGAACATCTGAAAGAAAGTCAGTGGAAAATATGACAACATAAAGAAACATGATATTTGAACATGAAACAGATTATACGTCATATAAGGGTATTAACAGCATAGCTACAGCTGATCTAAAACATCTGAAACTAAAGCAGTACGTGTCATTGCAATAAAGGATTAAAGGCGTCTTCATAACAAACTTCACTCACCACCACAGAAATGCATTGTAGAAGACAGTCGCTTCAACAGACCATCATGCAATGCAGCCACAAGGCTGTCATACTGTGCTGGTAATGTGAAGATGCTATTCTCCTCATCAACCTACATTGTGATGATAAAACCATCACATATTCATATCGATAAGATACAATATTGATGTTCACTGCCTGTCACTGGTTGTGGCTGATTGTGGTCGGGTTTAGTATTGGAAGCTACACCCTTATTAGAACAATGTCTGGATCTGTTCATTTTTTTTCCTGTTTTGTAACATTGCTAACCAACCAAAATGACTGTTTCTGCCTCTCCCCTCCCTCTCTCCTCTGCCCCTGCAGGATAATGTGCGAGATGGTGCGTTATGAGAGACATGAGGCCAATGAAGTGCTGTACTAGTAAGTACCACGATGTCTGGAGCTGCATGGGTGTGGCTGTCTGTGTGTAAATGGACATTGATGATGTCAAATACTTTCATATCTACCAGTGTATGAACACATGAAATAAAAAACAAAACAGGGGGCAGCCGATGTAACAATATTTACATTCTGTGTGATCAAAGCACAGCTCGGCCCGTTACTCAGAGTTATGGATGAGTTGAGACATGCGGGGTCAACGCAACGCAACGGAGCGACCCGGGTGAGCATAAAGCACAGAGGCAGTTAGTTGAGGCCTTTATGAAGGTGTGTGTGTCAGTGTCACACCAGACCACTCTACCGCTGAAGAACAAGATAAGGCAGTGTGTACTGAATCAAGACCGTTATAGCTCCTAAAAGCATTTCCTTCGATGCTAGCTAGCCACTAGTAGTAACGCTGATGGGCTTCCTCCTTTCCGCCGGGTGCTGTGGAGGGTTAACAAGATCGTAAAGCTGTATTGACATTTTCCTGACAGCTTCTGATTGTGTTTGGACCCTTTTTTGAAAGGCTGTAACAACTGTAGTAAGAAGAGTGCACACGCAGCGTACGACTGCTGTCACATGTCGACGTCGTCCGAACACCCACGGTGAGAATTAAGACCGTTGATTAACTTTATCAGCCTCTCGAGGGGCGACAGAGGACGGATTGTCCCTTTCCTGCCCCCTGATCCCCTGTGTGTGTGTGTGTGTGTGTGTGTGTGTTTTAATGGAGGTCTATATGTATGTGTGTGTGTGTGTGTTGGGGGATGATGGGGAAGAGTCAACACTTCATTAGAAGCCCATCGGTGGTGTGGGAGCTGATTAAACAATAGGAATGCAGATTAGGCAGTGGTCGCATAATAGACTCCAAGCTTCCCTCAGGTCCCCCACACCAGCCAATACACACACGCACACACACACACACACACACACACACACACACACACACACACACACACACACACACACAGAGTCTCTTTGCATTTTTAGTGGTATCATTAGTAAAGAGCATTCTTGGATGGTCTTGTAAAATTCCTCTCAAAAATGTAAATATGCAAATAAAAACACTAAAGTGGACGCACATTATTTAAACTTTTTGTTTTTGTATCTACACGGCTTAGTGTGGACGTAGTCTAATACCTCATTAGGACCAACACAGCGACACGGCTCAGGTTGGACTCCGGTGGACTGTGGCATTCATTTATTTATTAATTTACTATTATTTACATATAAACATCATTAAACCTACCTCCCAGAATGAGAGTGATATAAATCATGAAATAAGAGTGTGTTTATGAACAGACGGTGGTTATTCTGACACTTTGATTTGATCTGGTAATGATGTGATGTCGATTTTGTGCAATTCTGCGGTTTATTAGTTAATTGTATTGATCTGCGTTTCAGACCGGAGTCTCTGCTAACGGAGACAACCACAGATAAACCTGTGACCGCTGTCTCTCGCATGAATGCACTTGAGTTCACTAGACCTGCGCCATAATCAGGGCTGCACTAATAATCAAAATTTGACCAAAATAAATAATAATAGCAATTCAATTTATCAGTCATATGTGCGTCTTATATAAAAGAGGAATAACGGTAGAGTAGAATGAAACTACTTTTCTAAGTTTACCTCCAGGCAAAACCATATAAAACACATCAGGTTATTGTCCTTTCGGTTTATTGGTTCATTTAATTAGCACGAGTGCCGTAGTTACTAGTTGCGTCTGTGCACAACTGTTTATGTGTACAAGTGTATGCGTGCATGCATGTGTGAACCTATAACAAGTCTGTCAGGGCTCTTCCTGATAAGAGCAGGGTGTTAAACAGCAGCAGATGAGATTGTCTTTCCTCCTGTGCAAGATCCTAATCAACCTTGTCTTGTGAAAATACAAGCTTTTAACAGCCTGTCTTCAGTTCCTCGTCTATTTATAACAACGGCAATAATCTGCTGGGAAACGAGGGCTCTAAAAGTCAATGGGGAATTTAATTGTGATAGTAAAAGAAATTGTAAGGCCCGTATTGACTCATATGTAAGAGAGTTCATTTCCTTAAAGGAAAAACCCGGGTTCTATTGAAACCAGCGATTACTGGTCAGGTTTCGGTAATCATAAATTGCCGGAATGGAGACTATTCAGAAAGTTTACCTAAACACTTAAATGTACAGTTGTATTTGTCCCTTACATAGTACAACTACGGTGTCTGACCTATGTGTAGGGGTGAATTGTTGGATTCACTCAGACGTTAAAGTGGACAGGAACCATTCTGGCACCTTCGACTAATAGGTCAATAAATCTGATTGGCGGTTTTCTTACATAATCGTGTCAAGCAAGTTCATTTTTCCTGTGCTGCAGCCTGGCGTTTCCTTCTCACAGATGCCATCGAGATATTCACCAAATGACAAAGTAATGTCGCCCCACAGTCATTTTTCCTCACTACACCGGCAGGACTTTACTGCAGTCTCCAGTAAGCAAGACGTGTGTAGATTGCTCCACACTGACTCAGTCTTCCCTAAATGAAGGAATCAACAGTAGCGTGTATTGATTCATTGATTTTATTTTCATGCCCACCGTAGCGTGTGAAGGGAATCTGCCTGTAGGGAAACGGACGAGCTCTGACTGGGAACCTCGATCAATCAAAGGCGATACGGTGGATGAGTTCAAAACACAAATACAGCGGGATATTTGTGATTTAAATAGCTGTCTATGAAAGTTACGCTTCACTAAACGTGCCAAAATTAGACTTGAGGGACTACTGCCCCCGTAATATTAAGCCTGTACCCACCTCTGGCCCCACCAACTGTGCTGATCAAAAACAATCCTTTGGTATTCATCACAATTTTCAGAAGCCTAAGGTGGTGACTCCATTTTTTTGTCCAACCAACAATCCAAAATCCAAATGTATAGCAGTATAGCAATCTGTTATGCAGCCTTGAAGACGAGGAAAATACATAATTTTTCTTTGCTTTAGTTATTACTTCCTTTGCTTGAGCAAAATGTCAATGTTTGGCAGCCATTTTTTCTTCTGGATATTCCTCCTTTTGAGTTAGGGAAGACGGCATCCAGAAGAAGCTTTTACACAGAACTAAATCCTGGCTACATACACAACATCTTTGTTTTTTTCTCTTCCATAATGTTGAAGAAAAGCACTCTGATTCATACAAGTGCCCCAGTTAATGACCCGCACACTCACAATCTCTCTCTAACTATCCCTGACAGTTGGCAGTCCTGGAGCAATGATCGGAGGATAAGGGTAATAGTTATAAAAGTGCTAGTTTTTCCTGCCTGGGGCTCTAGATTGCTGGAGTGCAAACACTACAAGCATGCTTGTCCACACACACGCACACACACTCTCAATATATCATGAAAACGTCCCATGTTGTGCGAGCATCCAGAGATTATAGTGCTAAAGCCCTCCTGAGATGGAGGCTGACCTGGCACATTTAACAGAGGCTGGTGGAGAGGGTTAGTACCTCCTGGTCTGCCTTTAACCTCTTCCATGTCAGCTCTTTCAGTGTAACCCCGGACCTTTGACCCTCACTAATCCGTGTGGTTACACTGAAAATGCCTTTAGATGTGCAGTGCAATGGCGTTTTGCTATTTTCTGTTGGACTAGTGGAATCAGCTTGTTCGGGAGTCTTATATTGTCGTGAGCATCAAACTACGGGCATTGGAGTCGAATACTGTAAGTTTAGCATTTAATTAGAGTTTTCCATAATTATTTTGTCCATCAACACAAAATTAATTGCCATAATTGTTTCCTCTAAGATAGTAGACTGTTTTGAACGAGACATTTGAAGACAATTGCAATTGTTATAGTGTTGGCAACGGTTAGATTAATTGGCAGGTTAATTAATAGTGAACGTAATTGTTAGTTGCAGCCTTACATTTAATAGTCCGTTTATTTATTTTTTTGTTATGAGGAAATTAAAAGTCAAGCCTGCTTGTCTTTAAAGTTGTGACCAAGCAGCTTGATCAACTAATTGTATGATGTCTTCTCATTTTAAATTGTTATAGAAACATTAACGGTTAATTACATTTGGTTGTAGAGTTGCCATGAAAACAGGAATTTACCTGCTACACATGTCACGCTGAGATCCCATTTCACCCTCGCAGTCTGTATATGTTTTGATTTAAATGATTAAAAGAGGAAGAATAATTAGTCTCTTGTCAGTAGGCGGCATCAGTCCAAGTCCAACAAGCTGTTGCCAGGAGAGAGAGATAAACAAAAACACTTCATCAGTGAATCAGTTAGGTGTCACAACACATCTTCTTTAAATACACCAGTTGTTCCTTGACTTAACTTGATGGTATTTCCTTGTTTTTACTATTTAAATAAAATAGCATTGGTAATAACCTATCATGATAATTCTAAAGAAGAACAGTTCGCACAATGTAATATTTTAGCCCCTGGCTGAGATTCATAGCGTTGGAAAGTTGACCTCCGCATTTTCAGAAGGGGCATTTCATTCTGGAATAAAACTCTTGATTTCGTCATAAACTGAATTCTTATTTCACAAAGGTCTCGACGCTATGATCCCCCCCCATCGCGTCATTTTACCCCCTTCCACCGCCTCCACGGTACCCGTATAACCCCGATTCCCCGCTGCTAAAGGCTTCCCAAGGGGGGTTTTGTGGATCATGTTTACTGTTTGACAATCACTTCCAGTATTCGTGACCCAGTTCAGTCAAGCTGTCGCGGCTCATAAGAGTCTCCGATCTCCTACTTTTTAAGCATTGTATCTCCTCCTCCTCCTCCTCCTCTTCCTCCTCCTCCTCAGCGATGTGAGGCGCTCCCCTCGCTCCGTGCATCTGCGTGCCAGCAATTAATAATTGAGCATCTCATTCGTGTCATCTCCGAATGCCGGGAGGAACCATGAAAGGCTGGAGGGAGGCAGGTGGAGATCGGCAGAGGGAGAAGGAGAAGATGCTGTTGGAGGATTTTGCACTGTGTCAGTAGGGTGTGCTGTCTACAGCCTCATTAGTTCTGCAAGAAAAAGTGTAGAGAGAAGGAGGGGTGAGACTTTGTTCTCAGTGATTAAGGAGAGAAAACAACTCTGTCGGCACACTGATGCTGGGTGTGAATGTATGCGTCTGTGTGGGCGCGGGGGTTTAATAAGTTCACCCGTCCTTTACCTTTCTGTAAGCAAAAACCAGTCACATTGCTGACGTCTGACTGGTCATTGATTTGTTATTTTCCCCTCTGGTTTTAATTAAAAAGTCTCCCTCAGACCAGCAGAAAATGTTCAGCCATGATCACACAGGCTGCTGCCTTATTAACACCAGAGCACCTTCAAGCACAAAGGTTTGCTTTCGGCTTGACGTTCTTTTTCTGTGACGAGGTGACGTTTTCATTTAAGTGCCAGCTGGTTAACAAACCGACGAGTGGAGGCTTGAATTGAAGCTGTGCTTTCATAGCAAATATAATTACAGGTTTTCACACCCTCAGGTGATGCTTAAGTAACACCTGAACTGATGTAGACTGATAATGAAGTAGCAAATGTGTATTTCTTTTTAACATTTTCAAAAATAACTGTCTATCATGTTCAAAGTTTGATACCACTCTCACGTCTGTATGATTAATGTGAAGGCTAGCTGTTTCCAGGCTGATGCTAAGCTAACTGGCTGCTTGCTGTAGCTTTATATTCACCGTACAGGTAAACGTATTTCACAAAATGGAATAATGCTAATAATTGTGAATATGTTTTTTTATACTACATAGGACATGCATTAAACACAACTTTATTGATTCGTCATGCAATGTTCTATTTCACAGTTTTAGTAATAAATAAAAAGAAGAAACAAATGTTGTGAAAGTAAGTCAAATTCACACACTTTGAATATCTGTTTTGTTTGAAAATAGTCAGGATGCCGAGACAAACCGAGAAAGTAAATCATAAAATCTAGCTAAATAGTCCTAATTTGTGCAGGCATAGTGCAGCTTTCGTTCTTAATGATCATTAGGGCAAAAAGAAAGCAGTTTACTGACCTATTTTTGTCTACCAATGCCGAAACTTAAGTGCTCAAATTCCCAGCGCTAGAAAAACATGGTATCAGTGTTGCGTGTCATGAGAATACTTCCCTCTCTGGGTTTCTACTTCCTCTTCACTGTCAATCACTGTCAGGTGACATGTTTGATGCAGAACTGAAAAACTAAGAATCAAGCTGAAAGTAAAAACACACACAATCCTATTTTTACCAAAATCCAGATAAAAATGAAAACCGCAGTTTTCTCAGAAATGTGAGCAGACCTCATAAAGAGGTCATATGTTATGTTTGGCCTTCGATCCGTCTGGCCGGTTGCATATGAATAAAAGCAAGCTTTAACGTCATTATCCGTGTTCATAGCGCTTGTTTACATTCTCGGTAGGTTGGCGTACGCAGGCTCTTTGATAATCCTGCATGCACAAGGTCCTGTGTATCTCAGCCTTGTGAGATTATCTTTTTGCGATCCCTCTGGTAGCCACGGACGTCACGAGGTAAAGTAGAGGAGCAAAACAAACAGCTGATGCATAAAAAAAACCTAAAAAATGTCATCCTTTATAATTACCAGCATGCTTTATTAATACTGACGGTGCATTTCATTTCTGAATTTCATATTTAGTGAGTTGTTTATCTTCAGGCAAACTCCCCCAGTGGAATCTTTGGATGTTCATAATTTACATTAAATTGCCTCGAGCGTGGTGGAAGCATGTATCCGTGTGTGTACTGTGTGTTTGTTTGTTTACCAGTCATGTTGTAAGAACCTGACAGCCAGCTACGTCACCCAGAGGTCGGTCTGAGTTTACTTCGCCTGCGATGCCCAATTTCCTCAACTGTGTGGGAGGATGAGTGATGATTCCTCAGTTCATTCATAGTTCTCTCTCTGTAGCACACTCTCTGTCTCATGTTTTGTCCTTTTTAACATTTATTTTTTTAAAGCAGGGATCTGATTTGGCCCAGTGAGCACGCTTACATTGCTGTTGGCATTAAATCGCAGCACCAGTGCGTCACCATGTAGATCAAGCAAACGGAATAGCAAACATATCAGCATTGAAGCTCGGGTTGGTAATCTTGAGATACTAGCAAGAGTATGTTGGATTCAAAAATATGATCTCATGAAAAACCCAGTACAGTGTAGCTAGCAGCACGAGCTGCAAACGTTGCTGAATCTAACCTCAGGCCTCCCTCCAAAGCCTCTCCCAAAATTATTATAATGAACATAAACAACGAACATGGCTATTGTTAGTACTCACAGCTTTCAAGCTAGCAGATACTGGATTATAAAATTTTTATTTGAAATTATATATACCAGTGAAAGAGTAGATATTGCCTTAAAATTGCTCAATTTAAATTAAACTTAAAGGCTTGTATCTCGCCAGTTTTACACAACTCCTTAGTCACTATTCAGAGTCATTATATTTGGGCCGTTGCGTTCTGCGATAATTTGTGCTCAATGTGTCTTTTCTTTCTGTCTTCCAGCCCTGACGACATCGGAAGCTGCTGGTACATCCTGTTGTCCGGCTCCGTCTTCATCAAGGAGTCCATGTTCCTGCCCAGAAGCAGGTAGGATCAGCGGCCATGTTGGTTCTGTTTGAAGGCCTGATCTCGGCACTAACATGCGAGCAACTTCTGCTCTTCGAAACCTATTTAGAACATTCACATCAGGAGATAAAAAGCTAATCCTAGACGAGCAAGAGAGAAACTATTTTAATTTATACTATCTCAAAAAAAAGTTAGTTTCACTCTTATCAACTTACTCTCATCCAGAGGAGTAAATAAGGATGTCTTCTTTTCACCAAATTGGCTTTTTTTTAAAACATCGTTTGCAGACTTAAGGTTACAAAGGACACCCCAGCTTGTTGTTTATTTCTCAAAAGGGAAAGTTTAAATCTGATAATTGCTTTTTCTATCATTAAAAATTTATGTTATTTAAGTAAGAAGAAGAGAAAGTGGCCGCTGCTGCCAACTGCAAGCTCCCTTTTGTTTCCAAAAAGTTTCATTTATATATTTATTTTATCTGTGTTGACATCTCAATATCGGGCAGAAAATTTGCACACATGATTTCAATTTTCACTTCTTGCTGGTGTATTCCAAAAAAGCCCGATATTCCAGTGCTTCCCATACACTGTGTGTAGTTCCTTCACTCAGCTCAGAGAAGGATGCTGGGCTGTTGTCCTGCATTTTATTGCAAGGCTCCACAGATGGCATCAGCATAACTTTTCTGCAATTCTAGAGAAACGAAGCATTCTCTCTTGCATAAATTCTCTCTGTGCGTCCCCAAGAATAAGTACCGAACAAGAGGAAATAAAGGAAGACGGCATAAAATGCACATTGATGTTAGAAAAAGAGCTATAAAATTCTGTCTTTCTGAAAAATGTTACAACCGAAAAATAGCCGCACGCATAAATCCACATACCTGCAATTGTAGATAAGCAAAACACTCGATCTAGTCCACTCGACAAACAACTCTTCTATGAGCAGATTTCTACAAATTAAATAAGTAAGACTTCAGCTCCAACATGTAAAAACATCACTACATTCCCTTTCCACTTGTTTAAAGCAACTCAGCTTCACATGCACAGCTAGAACCCAGAAAGTAAACAAACAAAATGCAAGTAATTGCTGTTAAAAGTGTACATAATAAACACTTGGGTAGAATTTTAGCTGCATATAACTACATAGTGTGCTAATATAACCCATTTAATACTTAACCAGGGAACTTAAAGTCAAGTGTTAGCCAGGACTTTATAATATCCTGAGCAGCAGCCAGCCACTTTTTGTTTGTACTGTCGGCCACATTGAACGGAAAATATAATTAGTGTGAAGTCACTCTAAATGTCTCATGATTGACATATAATCCCATCCCTTCTTTACTAATAAGGTAGGTTGTTCCAAGAAACAAATATTGAAGTCTTTGAGGAAAGACGAGTGGTAGAAAGCCAGTTTGTCATCAGAGCCCACCTCAATTATGTGTAATAATTAACTACAACACCCTCAGAGGACTTCAGATTCCATCGGCTCACAGCACTGATCACCACCTCTGAAGCCAAGATCCAAATGTTAAAAAGCTGCGATTTCGCAAGTGGTTCTGTTACATGAACCAGCTCTGTGGGCGTCCTGAAAACAATGATCTTTTCATCCATTAGGCTTGCGTAACACACACCTACAGACAGGCCACTCTGAGCACTTGGGCCGGCGCTTTAATCGCAGCGCGGAGCCGTCCCCGGCAGTGCTGCGGGGGTCGGCTCCGGTCATTCTCCGGATTCACAGGAACGTGGGAAGCATTTTAAAACGGAAGACTCGATCGGAAATGTGCCAAAATGTGCTGCACCCCTCTTGAATATAACCTTTCCAGTTTTGCCAAGGTGAAAGTGTGTACGTGGGACGCCGGAGGAGGATTTGCAGGTATTGGCAGATTAAAGTTAATGCCCGACCGCAGTCACTGGGGAAGAGGCCTCTGAAAATGTTTACTAAGCATATGTTGCAAGGAAGCCTGAGTAGGGGTCCACTCTGCTGCATGAGACAAGACTGTATATGGTTGATAATTAGCTCACTTTTTCTTAGAGTGATGCCAACTGCATTGCACAAGACATGTCTTGTTTTTTCAACTGCACCGAATTAAACACAAACTGCACATCGAGCACAGTGTCACTTTAATCCCAATATAAAGCTGAATAGTTTGTCTTGAGAACAACAGCTAGATAAAACTGGCACCAATGTACATTAGACATGGATGTATCCGTCAGTAGCCTGTTTACATCCATCTGTATTAACTCACTCATACGTCAGATGAGAGCAATGGCAGCGTCTGACATTTTCTTGACCTCCTGTGATCATGAGAGTATTGATCGTCCTCTCTCGGAAGCAAAGGTGGAAGTAACACGATGTAGTTATGGCGCTACAAAATCTTTCGGGTGGTCGGGCGTACAAAGTTTGCATCCCATATCCCTCCAGCTTTTAATGTAAGTTCCTTTCCACCTTGACTGTAATACATGTTTTAGAGGCCTAATAATGCAGCAAACACATTTTTAAATACGGCTTAGTGTTATGACCTGATGACTCCATTGCGTGATAAATGAGCACATTTGTATAAAGATAGAGCACTCTATTATAGTCTTAGCCTCTAGCACAGCGCTGGGTGCTGCTGTAAAAGCATCATTCATGGAGGGGAAATGAAGTGGGGTGACAAGAAGACATTTTTGAAATGACACATTCAAAGTGACACATTGTGGTTTAGAAGTTTTCAAGGACTTCCGGGTCGATGAAACTCACTCACAACTCGAATCACAGTGTACATTTACGAATGAAGCAGGAATAGAGGATGTATCACCCATTCTGTCACGACAGCGTCGTATTGCTGTTTTCCCATTAACGATGCCGAAGAAAGTATAATCAATGCTGTCGATTTAAATGGAAGCCACCCGACGTCGTGACACACTTCCCGCTTCAACATGTGTTTCAGTGTTTTCACATGAGTGACATGTACGTCACATGACTAATGACTGGTTGTTCACGCAGCCAGGCATTTCCACTTTAACAACCTCTTAATGTTTCAACCGTTGTAGCATTTCAGACACAGTAAACTTTCGGTTTGCATTTCTTCAGAATTTATTCTCTGTCATTCATTTTATTTTTTATTTTTTTAATGGCCATAGTGAAAAAAGGCGTAGAAATGGCGTGGGGCAAAATGGCTGGTAGGGGAAATTGGTTGTGCCACAAGGAACTGAATGGAGTCCAGCAGGACTTCCTGAAGCTTTTACATATGTGGTGGAATTGGGTTTCAGACAGACCTTGCCCAGAAATGGCTGCTCATATCTCCTCTGGCAGCAAGGTTGAAAACCTGATATGCTTCCATCACTCAGTCACTCGGTTCTTCCGTCTCTCTTTGCTCCCCCTCCCCTCCCCTCGCTGTGGTGAGATGTGAACCAGGGGGAAGAGGAATGACTCAGTCACTGTGTGAAGAGGCTGACGCTCTGTGCCTTATTTAACCCAGAGGCCAGCGTGAAATCGAATACAACCCAAATAAATAAATCTGAGCAAGCGGGTGACGCAGATTTACAGCGTTTAGAAACACGTGCTGTGTAAAACATGTAATTAAAAGAAGTCAGTAAATGGGGCTGCATGGTAATGATTTTTGTCAGATTAGGCCGTCGCAGGGTGATTCATTTTCGCAGTGACTTGGCGGAGAGACACGGGAGACTACTGGTTGGACTCGGACCAATCGCAGCCCGCCATCTTTGGTGACATCAAGCAATTGACTCTTCCAACCGGCAGCACCAACAGCAAATGCTTATGTTTGTAATACCGGTTTTATGAATGGAGCTGAATCTGGAAACATTCATCATCACTTATTGTTGAAGGAAGGCTCTTGACTTTTGCCGATCCATTTCGCACAGTTGTACTCAGTCAGTTGTAAGTTTTACAGTTGAAGGAGCGTCACGGAACATGTTGTAGAAATTGTCAAACTAGGTGAGACGAGGCATAAAAAACACTTGGACATAAGCTAGACTTATTTCTGTTTATCATCAGTTGTATTCCACTAAAACACACAACACTACACGGGCAATTGTTGCACCTGACATTCGTTTTCTTTCCAGATGCCCCACATCTGTCGGCCGGGCCATTATCAGGCTGACATCGTGTAGTCTGATCTTGGCGTTATGGGTTAAGTTTATGTAAAAGAGTGTGATTTTCCGCATTTAAAATCCACTAACCTTTAACAGTTGTTGGTGGCGGGGGGGGGGGGTTGAATTTTTCTTCAGAAAAGTTGGAAATGTATGAGCAAGTTAGAAGTTATTTATAAAACGAATTTTTCTGAAATTAGATGTGTTGATGCTGCAACTCTGTTTTCTGCAACTCTACAACTTTTTTTTTTTTTTTCCAGCAATGGTCAGAACCATAATTTGGCAAAGTAATAGCTGTCTTAACAGCTTTTTTTTCCCTTAAATCAGCAACATTTATGAGTGTTGATCTCATTTTCAAATGTTGAGTAATGAACATTTTTAGTTCCAGTTTCAAACACGTCCCACTGTATGGAACTTTTAACTTCCACCATGATATACACTTTGTTAACCCCCCGCTGGTTTGTACTTCCCCTCCTCCGTGCTGCCGCCTGCCTTTATTATCACTATCAGTTGACTGCTGTCAGGACTTCACCTCCGGTCATTCACTGAACAGTTTCCTGATAATCCGCCTCATATTAGCTAACCAAAAACCACAACTCTTAACTGAATCAGCGCACATCAGCAGCCGGGGTCCGAGTTAGCGGAGCAACGTCAACCTCGTCGCTTTTGTTTGTGTGAACTGCTTGATGAAAAGGTCAGTAAGGCATCAAATCATTTTTCTGACAGCCAGCAGCAGCTCAGGCAGACTCATCTGTGAATGCAGATGACAAACTGATCCAGCGATAATTTATTCTGTGTGCCGCGCAAACGCAGACGTCACTGTTGCTCATATACTCTATGTTCTGCGGAGGTTGACAGAGAGTGGTAGGCTTAAAAGGTGATTTTTACTCCTCACATGGAGGAAAACGACACTAACTGTGACTGCCAACTTCATGTGTTTGCTTCTTGGATTGAATTTAATGTGGTGGCTCCTGTGGTGACTTTCGTATCCCTCTGATTGTTGAAATGTGTCTACAATTACATATTTCAAAACTGATTGTGCAAGCGATAATAATAGTTTTCCTCTTTTTTTTTTTTTTTTAGAGAAAAACATTTATAACTAACTTTGTCAGGTTGTTGCCAGCAGTGACTCATAATGACCAATATACCTGGCTACACTGTCAAATATACATTGATTGTTTTGACATGAAATTATGAGTGACTCGGCTCCTTAAATTGTGAAGTTGAACTGAACTACTGTTGAATAGATCACTTTGTTCAAGAGCTGTATCATAATTTAAAGGGGCACTCTACTCATTTTTACACAACCTGTCATATTAAGGACACTTACCATTTTGAATAAAAAGCCTGTGGTATAAATTGGGGTCATGAAGTTTGAAAGGCGTAAGTATTTACAGTTCCTGGTGAGGAGGTTTAATAAATGGACACGACCAAATTGCTTTGTGGGAAAAGTCGGATGCAGCATTTTTGTACCAATGTTGACCATCCTATTGATCTGTTGTCTCTTGCAAGTCCCTGTTGACAAACTTAGGAAATTAAGTTCAATCAACAGCTCTTAAGTTAGGGTTAAATACTGACAAGAGTTGCTAGTTTCCAATTATGTTTATTTTTCACCAGTAAAGCAGTTTAAAGTCTAATCCTTCGTCTGCCATGCTGCCTACTCATTAAATCTTGAGCTGTGTTGTTAGCTTTTACATCCAGACTAGGATCAAAATAAGCACGGAATCTGTGGCTGAAGTTAAAAAGTACGGGGGGGGGGGGGGAAGTGGTACAAGCTAGAACCAAATGTCATGGAAAATGTAATGTGTTTAGAGAGCTATAGTGGTTAGGTTTGTTTTATCATGGTTTGAATTTTGATCAGATAAATGACTTATGTGACTGATTTGAGTCACATGTGTAAAAAAAAACACCCCTAACAAGCTTCCATGATTTAACTTTCATCAAAGTAGAGAAAAATAAAGTTTATGGAGCATTTAACTATGCATGCTGGGACAAATGTTCCTGGAAAATGTATTCTACCAATGAGTAACAATTATTAAGTCATTATTATAAAGAAATTTCAGTCGACTCAAAACTGGAAAAGTATTACATTCTACAGAATTCATGATAAAGGATGTTGATGAGTAACTTTTACCGAACGGGGAGATCAGAAGCTGTCCACGCCTACACACTCTGACATGAACACACACCCCGTCCTGTCACTCTATTGTGTCTCTGTGCCAGGAAGTGAGTCGTATGCTGGAATGCTGGCTGTAGTCAGCGCACCACATTACACAGAGAGAGGGAGAGAGCGAGAGAGAGAGAGAGAGAGAGAAAGGGGGCAGAGCCATTGGGCAGAGGCTGATCCGCACACACACACTTTCAGAGCCACGCACTCCCATTCTCAGACGGCAACACTCGGGTGTGCGCAGTACGATATGCCGCAGTCGCACCAAAGTGTCGGGACTTGGAACGTGCTTGTTGGACCGACTGTGGACTAACGGCGGGGATCTTCTTATCTTATCTGCTGGTGGTGTCACTCTGGGAGCGGTTTGCAGAGTCGGGGGTGAGTGTCCAGACTTACAGCGGCACTTAACTCCTGTATTATGGCTCACAGGAAGCTCTGCCCGGAAACTCCTGCGTTTTTTGTTGTGATTTCAAAATCTGACTAGTCGCCGAGCTGGTTGCAGTATAACCTTCAAGTCTGGAATGTGAAACACGTCTTTGATTTTATTTTGGATCTGTCAGTGTGCAGTGCCAGTACTGCCAGAAAAAAAAAAAAAAAGGGGTGTGTGTTCTTCATGTTTGGGTTGGGGGTGGGGGGGGGGGGGGGGGGGGTTACACAAGACTTTGAAACCAAAACAAAGATAGAGCTCCTGCTGTGGGGAGAATGTGTTGGAAATGGTTTATAGATGCAGCGATGATTGATTGATACATCTTGGAAAGGTTTTGGGCAGCTAGCTTAGTCGCTCTCTCTCTCTCTCTCTCTAAAACTCTACTTCAGTGCCCTTTTCTTGTGTGTTGTATTTTGGGAAGAGCTAAAGTCACGTGCCATTCGCACATTCTTGGCATCGGTGTCTATTTCAGAAGTGTCACTCCAGCCGTCACTCCGCAGAATTCTGTTTCTGTTCGCAAGGTTGAGAGGTGGTCTGATGGACCGCTGCAGCTCAGAGGGGATGTTGGTAAACTCCCCCAAGCCTGGATGCTGTTTTCATTGAGCGTCACTTCAGAGACGTCCTCTCCCTCCTCTGACCTCCACTTCCCTCCTTCTCTGAGCTGGGTCTGAACTCTTGCATAACCAGTTTAATCTTTTGTCCCTTTTTAAAGGGTCCGTTGGGTTAAAAAAGCTGTTGTGCCCTCTCACCATTTACTCAGTTAAACGGATTAACAGAGTGAGGAGCCCCCCCCCCCACCCTCCTCCTCCAGCTCAGACCAGGGGTGCAGATTAGGGATTGCACCGGTTCAGTCAGACGGCAGAATGGATCTGAGGCTTTGGCGGTGGGACTGCCGGGCTCGCAGAGTGAAAGGCTGGTGATGCATGCGGAATGACATTCCAGACGCCCGGGCTTGTTGTGTAACGGGAGGGGAACTGGGAGAGCAAGAGCTTCAGGGTTTCATTTGAAAACTTTCATTGAATCTTTGCTCAAATCTTCTCGTCAGAGGTTATAAAGCATTATGAAACAGGCTGAGACGTAAGTGACGCAACACCTTCATCTGCATGTCATCTTCATGCAACAGGTGCTGTTGTTGGTGCAGCTTTTACCTTTTAGATCAAGACGGTTGTGATTATAGTTGTTGTGATTGTAGATCTGCCTTGTGAGGGTTTTAAAATACTGTGATTTGACACTATATTCATTTAATGTGGGTTTTATTACCTTGAACAGACATTGGCTGACATGAGGCGTCCATGTTTGTTTGGATTTGTGGCACATCCATATTACAAAGTGGCAATTTGAATACATCAAGTTCTTTAGAAACATCCCAGTTTCCCAGTCATAATAACCACCTGGAAGTCAGAAACTGGTAATTAAGGAAGATCCGATATGACGTGAATGCGTCATGAATCTGCTGCACAAACAAATATGTTTCTCAAAGTGCAAAGTTGTTCATTGAACATTTCTGACTTGATTCTTTTTTTGATGAGGGCTTTTCTGTCTGTATGTGCTGCATCTTTATGTATTCATGCACCGCGTGTTGTCTGTTGTATTTGTAATGGCCTTTGCACGGTGAATTCCCCCTTGAAGGGACAAAGTGAAGTGGAGTGAGGATAATGATCTTTTTAACGGCACAAAATTGTGCTGTTGAACGCAACACGTATAACAGCATTATTTGTGTGGAGAGTATGACGCCGATAATCTTTGCTCAGTGTTGTGCTCTGTTATAACTGACTTACAAAGCTGCTCAACCATCTGGCACATTTCTTATCTTTTTCTTATCTGGTTTTATATGTTTGTCAGTCAGCACACACTTTAATTCCCAGGATAGAAAGCACAAACCTCACGTCATCTTGACCTGAATTCCTCAGTGCAGCATTATTAATAGCAAATAGATCGTGCACACATCGTCGGTGGAGCTAATAGAAATTAAAATATTTGCATTTGTCAAACTTTGCAGTGTGACGGTGTTGATTGCTGCAAAGATGCCCAAACCCCAACCCAACCAAGCATCCACTGGGAGAATCACACATTTAGACGTATTCTATCTGTTGCCTGATATACATTCACCCACACAGCAGATCTGGTACTCTAATATATGCTTAGGACTAGTCGTAGAGCAGTGGAGGCTTTAATCTTCCAAACAAGACACGTTTGTGTTTGAAAAACCCTCCCACCCCCTCACTCTCACTCTCCACTTCCATAATCCCTTCTCTAATATCTCACATTGCCAGTGGCATTTGCCTCCCGCAAAATGGAGGATTGGATTACTCATGTCGGGAGCGTAATGGAGGAACATGATTGAACATGTCCCTTTTGTTGTTGTTTAACATCTGGTGGCCCAACGTGTTTCGTGATGCGTAATGGCTGGATTCACCGCTCGCTTTCCCCAAAAGTAGAGCCGGCCTAGGGAGGCTCAACAGGATCAGAGCCGGTACCGACTCCAAACGTCTGCAAAACCGGATCAGAAGCACTCGCTCCTCTGAAGCTGCTGCCCAGCTGACAAATCATCTTTGCTGGAAATAAGTTGCAAAAGAATTACAACGTTTGTCTTCTTGTGAGAGAAAACACAGAGTAAGCTCTCCATACTGTAGCTCTGTTTGGCCCTGTGGTGGAATTCCGGCTTGTGTATGTCGGGGATACAAGCCGAGTTAAAACGCATTAAACTGAAGCTCAGGCAAAGCAAACGGCAACCATCAGCATTAACCCCCGCACTGCCTTCATCCGATCCAGCCACTCAAGTTGTCTTTGATTTCACTTTGTGCTTCTCAGCAGAAGTTAACTGTAATCATGTGGACTTATATGACAAACTCTAGTTCAAGAGGCATCAGAAAGTAAGAAACAAGTTAGTCGAGTAAAATTGCAGCCCTGGCAGAGAAAAACAACAGGACGGCTGACAAAAGAGGAAAAAACACAACAAAGGCTCGACTGTGAAAGGAGGCAGAAAGAGAAAAGCAAAGCAAGCGGAATTGACTTTTAGAAAATAAAAGACGCCACAAAAATCATTATTTGCTCTTTGCCAAAGTGTCAGGTGGAATATCGCCGGCTCTTTGCAGTTTGCTGGTATTTATTTTCCAGCCTGACCGAGCCATACCCACAACATGTAGCCACAAGCCCGGGGCCTGAAAGCATTTAGACCATGCTGTGCCTGAGGTCTGCACCTGTCGGTGGGATTGATGAAAGCTGACACCTCCACAGCCTCAACACAGGTAGCCACACAGCACTGCTCACTTCACCGTGAGCACCGCGAAGAACTTTCTTCACCCGCAGTTACTCACTTTGTATCAATTACATGCTGAAGTTCAAGAAGAAAAGTCCTCAACAGACCCAGTTTAGGAATTGAGAAAGAACAGCGAGTTACTGCAAGAAATGAGGATATAGGTCTGTAATTTAAGATCATTTGCATTAGGGATTGATCGAAAACGGTCATCGTTTAGTCTCAAATGTCAAAAACTAGTGAAAAGTGGCCATCACAACATCCCAGGGCTCAAAAAGACGCCCATAAATTTCTTGTTTTGCTCAACCAACAGTCCAAAAGATATCATAGGACAAGAAAAAGAAGCAAATAATCATATTTCTGCATTTTTGCTTACAAATGCTTAAAAATGTTGTATGTTATAATTATTTCAGCATCCACACATATTGACTCCATGTAAATGTTAAACCTGCAGGTCTAAAATCCCGACTAGTGAATCTGAATAATGCAACGCTGCACAGCACGAGGCGCTCAAACTCGACAGCCCTCCGTCCTCTTGGAGTCACTTGAGTTTATCCTACAAAACAATCGGCAAACCAACCGGATGTAGGTCGCGTTCTGTATCGAAAGATGCAAAAAAGTAAACAAACAAGGAAGTCCTTGCATCGAGGTCGGCTGCTGGATAAAGGCTGCATTCTTCATCAAGCCCACAAGTTGGATCTCCTCTTGCTCAAAGTTTCCATGGCTGCTGCCCTCCTTTAAGACATTTTGGTCTCTGCTTCTTTTTTAATACTCCCCGGTTCCCCCGCTCATTAGGCCCGAGGCATACTGTACAAACTGTGACGTCGTGAAAGTGGACTTTTCCAGAGGCGGGTGTTTCCCTTCAGGTGGGTGTGGTCCCAGCTGAAAGGAGGAACTTGTCCATTCAATGCTGCTCTGTTCAATATTTTATACAGAAATTCCATACTGCATATTTAACATGTCGGGCACAGACTTACCGATTGACCTACACAGACGTCTTGGCTGTCAGTGTGGGAGTAAAAGCTCTTAACTTAATATGCCATTACAGATTTTACAGGGAAACATAAACTGCTTTGCTTTTATTAGGTAAATGTTGACGTCCAAATTCTTGTTTTTCTCATAATTTCATTAATTTCTTCTTTTCTTTTTTTCTGTCCAGTTTTGGGAAGCGATCAGCAGGCAGCCTGCGGCGTGGATGTGAGTGCATCGTCCTGGAACCCTCAGAGATGATTGTGGTGAGTCCCATTTTATCAGACTTTTAGCACACGGGTATTATTTTTTAAATGTCATTTTTGTTATTTTTGACGAAGCTTTTCCCACCCAAATGTTAATTTTCAATTACGTATAACCCAAATCCAAACACCTATCTTGTGTTTTTGTAAACCATTGTGCTCTTCACCGTTTACAGTGTCAAACTCTGGTTCTTTTCTATGCTAACAAGAACATTACATTCACCTGATCTAAAATAAAACCTGATTCTGGTTTAAGTGTAACCCAGCAGTGCTTTGGGCTTCAGTTTTCTCTGATGTCAGCGTCGTGGATAATGATTGATTGATTTTGGAGTTCCTCGATGTGTTAAGAGTGAACTCTATCCTGTGGATCACCAAACCGTCTTACAGCGGTGTCCCTACTAATCTGTTATAAGTGCCTCCTATTGACATTTCATCCCAGTATTTTATTGTCTTTAATGGAGTCCAGCGTGCGTGGAGTTGCTCGAGTCCACGACTGGGAGAGGCTCTGACCCAGTTTTATGGCAAATCAAATGTTGGCTCACAAAAGCAGTTGTTCCGAACAAATCATTCCCGTCTCAAATCATCTGTTCACCAGAAGCTCTCTGAAGCCTGCAGATATCAGAACAGATGCATTATTTTGCTTATAAGTTTGTGCTAAATGGCGGCAGTGTACGAGAGACAAAACCGATGTTGTCAGCTGTCGTTTACAGTGCTGCAAGAAAACGTACGCACAGTATGCTCGCTGCGGCTTCACGTCTGCTCATTTGTTGACACACTACATCAGACAATTGTAGGTTGAGATATGAAAGAATAGGAGGCCCGGAGAGTTGGATCTAAACTGGACTGGATGTTTTTCTCTTTAATCAGAAAGCCTTCCTCAGTTGTGACTTTTGTATCAACTGAATGATTGAGATGAACAAAAGTAGATAAGTAGAAAGAAAGCGTTTGTAGTTTATTTTCACGGTTGTAAGTGTACATTTCCTATCATCATAACCTCCACAAATCCATCCTCAAACAGATTCACATTTAAAGAGGAACACAGACTCGAAAACATAATTCATATTTTCTTTGCCAGTTGCAGGCAACAGAGTGTTGAGGGGCAGTGAACAAAGCTGTTCAAATAGCCAGCAAAACTGTGCACACTGTGGCATATGAAGCCAAAACACAACACCAGTGTGAGTGCCTGCCGGCCATTTGTCCACTGCTAAGGTGTTAACGTTTGATTTTGGTTTCTAGCGCGTTCCTCAAACTCACACACTCACTCTCCACCATTTCTAGCACATGCAAATCCTCCCCTCCGCCTGCATCTTTTTTTTTTTTTTTTTTTTTTTTTAAGACATGACACACAACCCACGTCTTGCCGGTATATAATAAGGACTGGTTGGCACTGCTCTGCAGCCACGGCACATCACATGTTGTAGTTGCTGTGTCTCCATGAGTGTGCTGTTGTAGATGAGAGGGGGGGGGGGGGGCCTTCTTGTAACTGATCCTGTATCAGCAGCTTCTCACAACCCCCTCGGTAATAACACCCTCTGCTCTGCTAGCTGCAGACACTTTCTGGCCTTACCCCCTTTTTTTTTTTTTTTCTATAATGGGTGCCAACCCGCCCTGCAATTACCGAGGAGGGATTTGTGCTGCTGAAATATAGCTACATTTGGATAACCCCCCCCCCCCCCCCCCCCCCCCATAAGTATGAGATGCACACAGTTACAAACATGAGCAAAGAGACCAACACGTCAGATGAAAAGAAAAGAAATAAGCCGCTCACGTGCTAGTTACTGTACATGCCCACACACACACACACACACACGTACATGCATGCACACGTTGCTCTTTGAGATTTGCAATTAGACACGCGATCACACTTACGCTCTCGCTCACACGCCGTCGTCATGGCAGCAGTTGGTACGGCAGAGAGAGAGAGGGAGAGAGAGAGAGGGATAGAGAGAGAGAGATCAGTGTTGTAATCTCAGAAGCTGAGCGCTTTAAGAAAACGTGAAGCTGCAGTGAAAGTGGCGAGTGAGCGCGAGGAAGGGGGTCCAAAGAAGAAAGAAACTTAAATATGTCACTCCAGCATTAAACCAAAGCCGCCAGGCAACAGAGTGCAACCCCAAAATACTGTAGAATATGACTTCACTGCACAAATGTCGAACTGGCATCCTGTGTGATTTTCCACTTGGAAAGTCTTTTTTTTTTTTTTCTCCTTCGAATTTCATTAAAAATGGGAACATGATTTATCTTGTTTTAACACGCAATTTCATTGTGGTTAATACGTTTAACAGACGCGGAGAGAGAGTCGAGAGTGCGTCTGTTCCATCTGCTTGTCTTTTACTCCGTCTGACGCCATCTCTTGTTTATCAGTCTTGTCAATCAATCTGCGCCCCACCGCTCTCCATCTCCTCTCCTCGCTCTCCTTTCTCCCTTGGTCTCTCTTGTTTTTTTTGCGCTGTGAGCACCCTTTGACGTAGGTGTGCATCGCGCAGCCCACACACACTTCTATTTTTACGCAAAGAGAGGGGCGGGAGGCAGGGAGGCGGAGGAGGAATCGGAGCTGGAGTATAGGAGGGTGGGGTTTTTTGTGTGCTTTTGGGCGTGAATGAAGATGAAGACAGTCACTCCCCCCTCTCTCCGTCTCCCTCCCTCACTATCGTTTCCAGGTGGACTATATGGATGAAAATGAGGAGTACTTTCAGCGGCAAGCCTCTCACAGACAGTCCCGTCGCCGCTTTCGGAAGATCAACCAGAAAGGGGAGAGACAGACGATCATCGACACCGTGGATCCGTACCCCACCGGGAAGCCGCCCATAGACCGGGGATACCACACGGTGAGTTGCACCCTGCGCTGCAGTTTTGTGCTCACCCTCGCTGCGCTGGATCGCTGTGTGTGTGCTACGTGTTGCTCTTGATTGCCTGTCTCGCTCCTTCTTCAGGACCTGTTGTGCAGTCTTGTTTCAGATGGTAGCTGAACATGTCTGTTCCCTGTTACACCACATCTGTGTTTTTCTCTCTGTTTGCTGGCCTCGGCTTTCCCTCGGTTGTAGGTTCTTGTGTTTTGATGTCTCCCGAGGAGAGGGCCCCCATGTCTCCTTAGGGAGGGCTGGGCTCTCCTCCCTGTAGTGTTCAAATGTTGTTTTACCCGTCCTTGATAGATTAAAGTTGCTATACACTTGTGTGATGTTTGTAGCTGCTGGCTTTGGTGTGTCGTTACACCCTCTCTGTAATAAATGTGTTGTAGTTCGTTGAGCATCCTTTATACTGTAGTTTATCTGTGCTATACCTGCCTCTTCTTGTTTGTGGTGTTTATTGTTGTCAGAAAAGACTTCTGATGTTTTTTTCAGGTTTTTAGCACACTCCCCACCAATGCATTTCTTGTTCTGAAGTTGTCTCTGCACTTGAATGATACAAATGTCAGCATATTGCAAAGCAAATTCAAGGTGCATATCATCCTACAGTTCTTTGGATTTACAGAAAGTGTGTCCTGGAGAATTCAACCTTTGAAATTAGTGTTTGATCATTGAACCAGGGGAAAAGAAAGTAGTTTAGTTTGAACGTTTTTAAAACGGTGTTTCTCAACCTGGGAACTTGTGTTGCAAACAAGTGCACAGCTTTACGTTCTCTGTCCTCTAAATATATTCAAATTAAAGTGCATGTTAAAAAGGAGAATCACTTTAATTGTACTGCTGGTTCATATTATGGGGTCACAAGCAAAAACAGATTGACAACCACTGTTTTAAAGAACCGCACAGCACAATCTCCTGGTGCCTCTCTGTTGACTGTCAAGCATTTCAATGAAAGATGTGAAAAACATCTATCAGTGGTGTCATTTTCAGCCCTGTTTCAGAGGTTAACGTGGGAAAATGGACACTGTTTAGAAGAAGTTGTGTCCCTCCAAATCCCTTTGAAGATGTCATTTACAAAAAGGATATCTGTGAAACAAATGGATTTGCATTATCTCACCATCTCAAGTTTCATTTATGGAGATTCTGAGATTCAACACAGCCTTGATTGGTTTGGAAATGACAGGCAGTTTTAGGACAGTTGCCGATGAGAATGGAGTATTTTGTGATTTTGTGATTGCCATGAGATCCACACGGAGAGAGAAATGGAGGAGGAAGAGAGTTTGGGAGAAGGAAAACGTTCTGAGTCAGATGGTGCCTACTTTCATGAGCCTCGCAGCTGTTCTATTCTTACAAACCCTCATTTACATACTCAACAGTTGGGCTGGTGTTGAAAGACATTCGTTTTCCAAATCCACCGGTGCTAATGTGTGTATGAAACCGTTCTCATGCAGTACTTCTCCTAATTTCATCCTGTTTCAGCATGTTAGAGGCCGGACACGTCGGCAAACTTTGTATTTTTGGGGGGGGATTGTTTCGATGAAAAATGAAAGCAGAAGTGTGGTTTGGTGCCCTGACAGTGCAAAGCCTCATCCAATCAGAGTGCACCATCTTTGTGGAAGAGCATTCACTCCAACCATGTGAAGGGATTCGACTCCAGCAGAGGAAGAGTTAGCTGCCTGTTGCATTTGCACCAGGTCCTCTCCCTTCTGTGCTTTCTTTGCCTGGGAATAGGAAGCAAAGCATTTTCACACTGACGCAAATACCCAGCATGCAGTTCTTACACACGGCGTTTCCTGTTCTGCACAATTTCACTGCATTCCCTTCATTCCTGGCGTTCCCGCGGGGGTTCTGTCGGTGCACCCTGTTCTTCCTGGAACACTGTGAAACAATCACGCTTAAAAAAGGGAAAATGCGGCAAGCATCAACCCCCCCCCCCCCCCCCCCCCCCCAAGCGTCCCTCCAGCCCCACCCTGCTTTCCTAAATTTAGACTCGCTGTGTTTTTGTTTCAAAAGACCGCACTGAACTTTCACATGGCCCGACGTCTCCCGTCACACACTCAACTCTTCGCCGCTCCTGTGGGAAGGATGGAGCGGGTGCCATGGCAACCAGCAGTCCCAAATGGGCTCTGGTCGAGTGCACTCAGAAGTACAGTAGGGAAGGGAGCTAACTTAACAAGAGTGCAGTACGCTGCTGCTGCTGCTGCTGCTGACAGAGGGGTGGAGGGGAGCAGAGCGACAGAGAAGCTGAATCTGGGCGGAAGCTAAGCTGACATAGCAAGCTAATCTCCGGCATTTAGAATGCCAGGCAGTGCTCCGATTTTCCTCCCTCCTACCCCGAGGCGTATTTAGGAGGGGAGAAATGCACCGAGGAGAAACTTGGGATTGAAGAAAGGAAATCTCTCTGGCAGGCAAGGTTTTTATTCAGCTTAGTCACTCCTATGAAGGCGAATGTGAGGCGAGGTAGGAAAACATCAGAGGAGCTGCTGATCTGAAGGTTTCAAATGTGAGAAATACTGTAGACAAGTCTGTTTTATTTAGGTCCGAGATGATTCTTTTCATTGTTGATCATGCTGTTAAAGATTATTGTTTCGCTACAAAATGACTGAGAAAGTGAGAGAGAGAAGAAGCGGCACATCCTCACATTAGTGATTGATGAGTGACTTAAACTGATGATCCGTTATCAACGTGGGTGTTTAGTTTCGGCTGATTGATTAACCAATCAATTGTTTCAGCTCTTGTTGTTTTAAGCCATATCTCAAACATTGGATTTGACCTTAATTCATGTTACTGACAGGAAGATGCTGGCAGACCGTACTATCTGCAAAATGTGTCCAAATTAAAAGTCTCATTACGGCCCCTGTCAGAACTTTATAACTATATATTTGATTGTTATTACTGATGTATTTAAGTAGCATTTTAATGGTCTTCGAGTCCGTTTTTAACTATATTGTTGGCTAGTTTATTCCATAAAAATGCAACATATTGTACAAGGTACACTACTAGCTGCTTTTCTTTGCTTAAACAATGCTGCAATGAAGATAAAAGACATTAAGGAAACAATATTGTTAGCTGTTTAAAAGATTAGTTTATGTCATTATTGTTGAAACCTTTCATTAATTGGCGGCTATGTTCTGCTTTTGTGAGCGCGATGAGATGAGATGTGACGGGCCAATGTCAGCCTCCGTCCTCAGTGTTGCATTGAATCCTGAAATAGCCAATGCCTCGCCAGTAGCAGCGCGGCCTTCATCGTTTGTGAGAGATTGTTCTGTAACTCCGAGGGCACAGGTTCGATCCCCGCAGTGGGCTGAGTGTCCCTGAGCAACACGCTGAACTGGACATGCTCAGTCATTGAGAGTTGCTCTGAAAGAGTGCCAGCGTAATACCCTGAAATATAAATGTAATTGTAACCCAGCAGTGGAACTCCCTCTGAGAGTGCTGACACACACACACACACACACACACACAGTTACCCCCCCCCCCCCCCCCCGGGCCCTTACTCGCTATGATCTGTATGAAGTGAGGATTATTTGGGGTTCAAACATAATGCAAGTCTGGCCTAAAGTATAATATTCATGCTAATTAGTAGTTTCATTTGGATCTGTTTTACTATTACTTGAGATAGACAAAGCGTAGAATAGTATTTGTTAGATAGTTTAATTGGCTGGTTAAGTTTACAATCTATCAGTCTTGATATTTTTGGAAAATTCAATTCTACATGCTTCACAATCCAACAACATAGTGACGGAGAGTCAACCAGCATGAGAGGGCAACACAATTAAATGTTTTTGTAATCTTTTGTGCCAATAGTCTGATGCACCCTCAGGTTATTGGTCCCTTGTGAGGCTGATTCAGAGTCAGAAGAGCCTCAACATACGCTTTTGTTGTAGTTCTGAGATGGAAAGATGTGAAGTCTGAGGTGAATCAATGATGTAGACTACTCTATTAGTTTTTACCAGCTTTATGACCATTTTTCTGTCGCCATCTTTGTAACTCTGGCGAAGGAAGATGGCGTCTCCGTTCTTAATACCCGCCTGCAAAGCTACATCAAACACCAAACCTGTGTGGATCTCAAAGTTGGCAGCGATCAAATGCAGAAGTTGTGCCTGAACCCTTGTCTTTTTACTAGTGCATTAAGGTAACGCAGGCCTCTTGTTTTTCAGCTTCTTCCAAAGACAGGAATAGACTGACCTTTGCAATACTTCTAAGGTAAAAGATGGCAGTTTGGGCTTCACTTCTAATGCACCTGTCAGATTTATTGTCAAAGACCTCACCTACCTTTAAACATTGAAATCTTTTGATTTAAGGTATGATGTAAGATAGTGCTCTTTTATTTTGTTTGTTTTTTACCTCCTGTCTCTGATAAGCAGTCCAGTTTTATCCCCATAGCTACCTTCTCAGGCTCTTCTTCTTGTTATGGGAGATATTGTGCCACATTTCACTTGAGAGATCTAACTGACGGCTCACATCTAAAATGTCTGAAAGGGAACACAGCTGTCACTCTGAGCTTACATTTGTAGTTTGCCACCACTAGAAGCAAAGACCCAGGCATCTAAAAGGGTTTGCATCTGGATTTGGCTGTTTGAAAATACATTTCTGTTTCCGCAGATGTGTCCTGGATAAATCCGAGCAGTGAAAGAGGACAGTGTTTATGATTCAACACATGTCTCCTGTGTGCTCACAGCAGTGGGTTAACACTCGGGTGCCTTCTTCAGAATGGACACCAGTTATTTCTAGCATCACTCTTTCTGTCGCTCTTCTCTCTTCAGTCTGTCGTGTACACACACACACACACACACACACACACACACATTTTCTCCCTGATCTCTCACTCAGTCACTTAATGTCTTTGTGCCGTCACTCGGTTTCAAATGAAATGTTGATGCGGCCGCTATCGGGGCCTCATGTTTACTGAACACTACACTCCAGATTTTATCTACAACAAATTATGATAATTTCCAATATCTCCTCTACCCTTTGTCCTCCATTTCTCCTCTCCTCTGCCTTCTCCTCCTCGGCCCCAGACGCCCCAAACTCTCTGAGCAGATGAGAAGTATTCCTCCTCTGGGTTTACTCGGTGGCCAGTAGGGCGTCAAAGGCTCCAAACAGCTGTTCTGTAATTACAAAAGCAGCAGGAGTCGGCCAATCAATACTCCTTTTACTCTTTTCCTCCACCCGGGCGGCCTGGTGGTTAGCGAGGCCGCCCTGTAATCAGAAGGTCACAGGTTTAATCCCTGCAGCAGCCGACGCGTCCATCAGCAACCGTGCGCTCTGCTGGAGTGTCCTTGACACTGACATTGCTCACTCTTCTTCTGACTACTTTTTAATTGCCTTCAGGTCTATATGGAGGTGGAGTTATTCCAGATAAGGATGAGTGATGTCAGTTTCTCTGACAAGTATTTATGTTTGAGAGTTTTTGAATATAAAAAGTTTAGTGCTTGCATCAGAGACCCTGAGACAACAACGTTATCATGAAAAATGAATGGATATGTTGGTGGTCTCCTCAAAGATGTATGCTCCTGTATGTGGTTTATAGCACATCTTCACTTAACATTAACTTCACACCCGCTCTATCTTAACTTACCTGTTATTAGGGCTAATGGGTTTATTTTGCTTGTAATTTGCAATTTAAAATGGTGCACTTTAAAAGAATAGTTTCAGCATTTGGCAAGAGTTAGAAACTGTATACCACTCTCATGTGAGTTTGTTCAATATGTAGGCTACACATATAGCATATAGCAAGCAATATTTAGCTGCTTGCTAGCTTCAAAGGCAGGATGAGCCAGACTACCTCTTTCCTCTCATTCCAGTCTTTGCGCTACGCTAAGCTACCCTGCTGCTGGCTCCAGTTGAACATGGTATTGATCGCCTCTTCTAACCGTCGGCAAGCAATCGCAGAAGTGTATCTCTCAAAGTATCGAGCTATTCATTTGATAATATTTTGTATTGAGGTCGCTCATCCCGCCTTTGAAGCTAGCGTGAGCACAAGCAGCTAAATATTGCTTGCTATGTGTGAGCTTTCATTCAAATATTTTCCTTACTTTGAAGTTGCGTTTTCTTTGGATGATTGATTTGAAGAATCTCTCGTAGGATCGTTTAATCAAACATCATTTCATGTGATTCTTTTCATGTGGACTAACGTTCTAACTGGTAGAGGAATGAGATGGAGGCTCAGAGCTTCCTGCACCACGATGGCGTGTGTTTGAGGTGACGTGCCAAAGGTTTCAATGTTAATTTAGAGAAGTTAAAGTGATTTTGAAAACCATTACACATAGCACCTTTATAAATGGAGTCTTATTGTCTGCTTAGAGGTCAAACATGTCCTGCAGTGGTAATGAGGAGGTCCGGAAGTTAAACTGATCTGTTCTGTAATCTGCAGGCACGCTCAATGGAGGGATGTGTGGGCGAGCCAGAATAATAATGCAAGTGTCTGCATGTTCCCTACCTGTCCTTGGCTATAAGAGCACTGAGAAAGTTGAATTTTCACCTTGGAATCCCATTTATGTGCCGAGTCCCAGAACAGTGAAAAAGCGTTGCCAGAATAATTGTTGTCAGAATGAAAGAAACGTGTTTCAAGATGCTTGTTCAACATTGAAATAAGTTGAATGTCTGCCATAGGAAGGGATTAATTAAAGTGTTTTATTGGTATTGGGCATAAAGGACGTTTTAGGCTTCTGTCTAACATGGACACTTTTCTCTGTGTGGTGCAAAACGCTGCATTTTTTAACAAGGCGGTGAAGCTTTCACCTGCTGTTCCTCACATCCTCGACTGACAAGTGGAATGTTTGATAACTTTCATCTCCTCTGCTTCTTTCCATGGCTTTCTCCTTTAACCTGGCTCCCAGGAATGCAATAAACCTCAGGTACCGTATCTATTGACAATGTTGTTTGGTGTTTTCTATACGTGTGTGTGTCTGTGTGTGTGTGTTCTAGCTGTCTGTGTTTGTGTTCCTGCTGGTGGTTTTATCTGCGTCTGTTTCTCATTTGTCGTCGTATCTGTAGCTTCTGGTAGACTCCCTTAATAAATACCTTCCATTTGCTGGCTTCGAGGCTGAAGAAGTCGAAGAGAGAAGGCAATTGTGTTACCACGACACCCACGGCAACATGAAATGAATTCTTTTTAAAATCAAGCGTGATTCAAAAAACCGCTCTTTCCTCTCCTCTCCTTCCATACACATTATCCTGTTTTTGATCTGAAGAATGAACATGCTTAGCTGAGAATGGACTTCATCGCGTCGCCGGTTGATGACAGAACAACGTGATAAACATCTCTCTGGTACAGCTTATGGGCCTGTAAACCGAGATAATGGCAACAATCAGGCTGATTGAGGGGCATCATTTCTCCAACGCTGTGCCTCTCTGCTGATGTGCTTGATAATGGTATCGAATGTCTTTCGGCGCTCTGGATTATTACCATCCCTGCTGTGTGGGTGCGGTTCTGCTGGGTCTTGCATTCAATGTGGAGATGATGTACTGATGGTGCCGTTAATGTGCTAAGTGTTTGATTATGATGGCTTTGAAAGACATTTACCCGAGCATAACACAGCTGTTTGAAGATGAATCGACCATTTCTGCTGCACGCAAACATAGAATCCCAGTTCACGTCGTATCTCGGTAGTTCATCACGGAGTCCTGCCGTGTTCCGAGGAAGAGGTTGCAAAGATCGGAGCTCAGGGTGTCGAGCAGTTCAGACCTGCTGAGAAATGGCGGTTGCAGAGAGAACAAACCTGCCACTCTCGGCCGCAGAAAAGCCGAGCTCCTATTTTTAGAGCTGTCCTTTGTGACAACCTGCTCTGCTTCAGCTGTGCGGAGATACAAAAGCCTCAGCTGTGAAAAGACATTGTGTAGCAACCGCAGCAGTGAAAGAAGAAACGGTTCATTGTACACTTTTATTTATTTGTTTTTTTTCTTTGTGTGTTTTGTTTAAGGTTATTCAGGGGAGATTTTTAGGGCTGCAGCTATTATTTCTTTATTCATTAATCCGTCACAATAATCTATCGATCATTTGGTAGAATCAAAGTTTCTCAAATCCAAGCTGATATTATCCAAATTGTTTGATTTGTCTGACAAACAGACCACAACCCAAAGATATTCACTTTACTCTGATTTGAGCAGCTGGAATTTTGCTTAAAAAATGACTCAAACCACAAATCAATGATTGACATACGTAACTTTCTGTCCATCAACAAATTGATTAATTGTTTCAGCTCGAGATCTTAATATTGTTGAATCTGTAAATACAGTAAAGATGACTCGATTGTCAAACGTGTAGGTCAAGTATTTTCTTTATTATCTAATGAACATACATTTTTATTTTCAGTTGTAGTGCGTCTTTCTTTGTTGAATTGAGCGTCTCGGTTCCAGCACGGACACCAAAAGCTAAATCTGTGTTTAGAGTTATTAATAGCCAAATATCAGACCTTGACAGAAATGGAACAGATATTTTCGGGCGTGTTCGTACTCGATAACGACACAGTGAAATCGTGCCTCGTGCAAATGAGTAAAACGAGCTTCTCATTTACAACTGGCTGCGGTTCATTTCTCAGCCGCTGATATAGAAAACACGCTTACTGACATTTGATTTGCTTTTCATGTCACTTTTGACATTCAAAAGACCTTTTTTAAAGTCGAGTGTTTTCAAAAGGCTTTGACAGATGACATTTATTTCTACGGTAATGAGCCTGCATGTGGCGAGGATAACAAAGTACTTTTTGTATGTTTGTGTCACGTAAATAAGATCAAAATCTCTCATAAGCAGATCAGTTTGAGCTGCTCAGTGTTGAGCATGTTAGACAACGCTGGATGCTGCAAGAGATATACATAAGGTTCTTATTCTGCTGGTTTGGTTAAGTAAGTGTTAAAATCTGTTTTGTATGAGTCTGAAAATAGAATTAGTAGAACTGTCTTGCTTTGTTGGGTGCACTGTCTCCTAATGTTGAGATAAACGAGAATATGACTGTTTTTAGTTCAGTTTGACACAGCAGTCTAACTTACAGATATATATATAAAAAGAGTCATTATTGCCCACAGATGCATTTTTATCCGACTTGAAGCACCTTCCATGAAATGACACTATAAAACCAGCTTTAAATCTTGACTTAGTGGAAGGAAATATTCACAGTCTTCACTATTCCCTTTCACACATTAACTTTTTGTGAATATCATCAAGTTATTTTTTGCCAATTGATTGAAATCTGCTTCATATATTCATGCCTCCTTCATGATAGATCCTAATAATGATGCTCTCTTCATTGTCCACGCTGGGCCATCACCAGATAAAACACGTTGCTTTTCCGATACTTACTTTTATGACCAAATTACTTTAAACCTAATGGCATTCCCATCAGCCTCAGCTGCACTTTATGTTAGCGCTAATTGTTGTTGCTAACACGCTGAAGTGAAGAACAAGGTGAAAATAGTACCTGCTTAAACATCAGCATGTGAGTGTTGTCTTTGGCGATGTTAACATTTAGCTCAGATTTCCTGTCTCTCCATTTCTTTCGGATGTGGAAAGGAGAGAAACGGGAACATTGGGCAAGAAACACAAAGGTGACTCCTTCACGCCCCCGCACATTATTCCACAGTTAGACTTCCAGTTCATTACCTTCCACAGTGAGTCTATAACCTGAACCGGAAACCTCTAGTTTCTGATCAACTTCTCACTCACTTGCTAACAATGTTACTTTGCCACTTATTCTCCAAGAGCTTCTCTTTTCATTTGCTGTTTTTTCTGATTTATACACTTTTTTGCGGCGGGCATGACAGAAGTTTAACCTCTGTGAGCCTGCATGTGTAATCTCTTGAACGTGTCTGGCTGCCTGTTTTCTTTCTGCCAAATTATTTTCAGAGCAGCGTGCAGGTGACAACGGCTTGATAAATGAAATAATCCCTCGGGCTGCCGCAGCTATGAAATCGTCGTCCCTTTTATTCGATCATCTTTCTCGTCCTAACAATGCTATTTAGAGCCGTCGTAATGGGAGCGACTTCAAGGATTAATGCACAGAGCTGGCACTCAGGCGCGCTGTGTTTCCTCTGCTGTCGGCTTACAAACAAATTCAGTCAATAAGGATGGACACAGGTCAATGAATCAGAGTATGTTGACTTTGATCCTATAATAGCCCGTGTGTGTCTATGAGTGTGAGAGTTTTCTTAAGCAAAACGACCTGCTCACCCATTGCAAGTCAAGTGAGATCTAAGACGTCTCTTTTTTTGGTGGTGAGATATGATTTAGTTATTTTTACTTTAGAAGCATGTTTCCAGTTCCGCCAGTGCATAATTTAACCCCGTCTCTAGTCTCTTTCTCTGGAGATAGATGTGTATGGGTTAAAGGCACATTAAAGTTCCAGTACACAGGCTTTTGGGTGTGGTCCAGATGTGAGATGAGTTTGTTGGCTTGTTTATGGTTTTTATTTTTAGGGTGCTGTTTGGGAGTATCTATCTGACTGTAAGTTTAATCACTGTAAGTGAACAATAAAATCATGCTGAAGGGCTGTTTTTATCTCAGCTGTGTCATGAGTTGAATGCAGAAGCATCTTATCTTGTGCTGGTTGTACGTCATATTGACTGAAAATCATCAGCAGAATGCTTTAAATGTGAGCTGCTGCCTGATACTGTTGAATTAAGGAAGGAAAGGAGATAGATGGCAGATTTTGCCATGTATGATGAAACACTTGCGTGTGTGTGTGTGTGTGTGTGTGGAGATAGTGACTCTGTCATCCAGCAGCGTAATGAGGTTTTTATGGCTCTAATGCTGCGCATCAGCAGGCAACACACCATCACAATGCCGACCCCATAAATGCATTGAACAGCAGTAGCCAGGGTTCACAGACTGTTTACAAATGGTAGACGAAGCCCCGCCCACCCTCTTCCGCCTCATGCATTTAGCACACACTGCTATTGAGCACGAGTGCATTAATGTTATTCTCAAGTGGCGTTTTTCACGTCACTGTCACGACCCTGTAAGATCGATGCTCCGCTGCCTCTCTCCCTTTTACATGTAGCTTGTGATTAGTCAGTACAAAAATGATTAATGGGCTTGTTTGTTCCTAGAACGCTGTAAGAGGAGGGGGGGTTGGGCAGGAAGGTCTGATATTCCCCAGACACGATCTCCCCCCCCCCCCCCCCCGTGATTGTTGGAGATGCTAATGACCGGGCTGCACAGCAAAGCACCTGAGCTTTTTTTTTTTGTTGTGATACATTACATCATGGCTCGGGGCAAGAGAGGTGATGTCATACCGGGTCTTCAGCTTCCCTCCCCCCTCACCTCCTCCCACTCAGCTCCCCGTTACTCTGACTGGAGCAGCTCCAAAACCAACAAGCGGTACGCTGCTTTCTAGGCATTGTCTGTCCTAGCATAACAAACAGCTCCAGCCTCTGTGGTCTGCGTACAGCAAAAACAATGAGTCACATGCTTTATTGGTTATTGGATTAGCTGTTTATTATATATATTGTTATTTGTGGGAGTTGATACAATTTTGTGCAAAATTTTGACCCGGTTTGGTTCACATTCAGCATCATGGCTCTTGTTGATGATTAGTGTAGATAGTTAATCTATAAAATTTCCTATCAAAGTCCCAGAACTCAAGTTATCTTTTTTGTCCAAACAACAGTCCAAAGCTTAGACATATACAATAAAATAAAATAGAGAACAACAGCATAGATCAGTGCATTGTTGGCATTTTTGCTCAATGAATAACAACAATTCATCAATCATAGTTGTAGTAGTTTCAGTGCTAAAATGATGGTTTAGTCACTCATGTTTCTTAATAAGCAAAGTATTGCAGCTTGGTACAGTTATATTGTACTAAAATAAATTGACTTGTTCTGTCTTTTATTTTTCAAACAAAATAACACCAATAAAACAAGACAGCAGGAAATGATCGACAGCATCAACATGTCAGAAAAACAGCGTGAAAACAAGGCGCGACGCTTCTTGATGAAGCGTGCTATAATGTGTACATTTTGGCAGCTCTGGTTGGTAATATTACGTCCTTTGTGTCTTGGTTGTGAACTGAATTAATATTTTTTTTTTTTTTTTGCAATGTGGATATGAACTGCAGCACGTCTCATTTTTATTGTCTTGGTTGGCCTCTAAACCCCTCCATTGTTCCCTGTGATGTCCTTCAGTCATTTAAAGTGCCGTCCTCATATCTCAGTCTGTCAGGAGACCTTCATATATATGTATGGATCCAATATCCAGAGTCTCTAGAGGCACGGCCAGCCACCTGAGCACACACACACACACACACACACATATTTTTTCCCCCTGCTCCCACAAAGCAGTGGTGTGGTTGCGTGTTGTTTGTTGGTCGGTGACGCTGCTGCTCATTGTACTACAGCTGAGAGAAGGTGAAGTGGAAGTCTATTGCCACTTCTACTGTCTCTTCTCTTTTACACACACACTCACACACACACTCTCGTCTACCCTCCTTCCTCCATTTCGCCTTGTCTCGCTGCTGCCGTCGCCACAGCAACTGAAAGCCCTAGAGGGGGTGAAGGGGGGGGGGGGGGGGGTTGGTCCTCAGTTGCCATGGCTATTCCAGCTGAGTGACAGTGACATCATCGCTGCCAGCCTCATGTGTTTCACTTGGAATACTTTTATGTATCTTTCAGCTCTTTTACTCCTTTATTTTCCAATGAAACGATGCTCCTGTCCTCCCTCTGTCTGTGTCTGCCTCTTTTACTCTCTCTCTCTCTCTCTCTCTGTCTCTCTGTCTCTCTGTCTCTGTCTGTCTCTCTCTCTCTCTGTCTCTGTCTGTCTCTCTCTCTCTGTCTCTGTATCTGTCTCTCTCTCTCTGTCTCCCTCTCTGTCTCCCTGCCCAGGAAATTGCTTTCCTTCATTCCGTTACTATGCCAACCGGCTCTTGTGCCGAAGTGAGCGTGATAATGGCATTACGCGCACTGTGCTCCTCTCCTCCCTCCGTTCTCTTCATCCCTCTGTCAGCCATCCATCTACCTATCTATACACCTTCTTGAATTCTATTTTCTTCCTCCCACCTCTCGTCCGTGCATTGGCTCCCTCCTCACCCGACGGTTTTGTTCTTGGTGTCGCCTCGCATCATCTCTCCTCCTCACTTTCATTTTACTCGTCCACCCTCTCTCCAGCTTTCTATCTTGGGGTGTTGTGAGCCCTCCACAGGGGCACAGCCATAAAGGCTGCTGTTACAGCATCACTGTCTGGCAGGGAGGAGGTCTTTACTCCCCACCCCCCTCCAGCGCCACCACCACTCCCCTCCTCCACCCATGACACACATACACACATCCCCCTGCTCCCGTTACAAACAAACCGCTGGCTTTAACGTACAGTACCTCGGCGGAGGCTGCAGGTGTCTCTGTCTTCAAAATAATGTAATGGTGCATAAAGGCGTCTGGGTGCGCGCGTGCTTTTCTGTGTGTGTGTAGATTTTGCTTTCGGGAGCGGGAGAGAGAGAGGGAAGGCGGAGGGCGCAAACGTGAGTGAAAGTGTTGTCAGCCATTTTTCTCATATTTTTTTTTTTTCTTTTTTCCTGTTTTCTGCTTTATTATCGGCGCGCTGCTGGTCTCCGACTAGAGACCGGAGAGAGAGAGAGCGAGCGAGAGGCTCGACTTCGCTTGGATAAAAGGATATTCCCCCCCCTCTCTCTTCTTCCTCCTCTCCCTCTGTGGTTTTAAGATATTTCTGTGGCAAGCAGCGGGGAGGCTGCAATAAACGCAGAAGCTGGTGTTGGTTGTTGGAGAGTCTAATCAGGCCAGGAGACAGCGGATACTCCCCAAACTGTCAAGCCGCCGCCTGCTGCCAGAGAGACGGTGCAGCCGAAGGGAGGGGAGAGAGAGGATGGGGGTCTGTGCTGTAGCATAGAGCAGGTCCGGGGATGTTAGATTTTAGCCCGGTGAACATTTTTTCATTATGAAACCATTAGCAGCATCAGAGAGCAATGGAGTCCCGAGCCAGCAAGAGAAAACCCCGGTAAGTAGCATATCGACGTGCAACGTTGCAACGTCTTCTCTCCATATTTCTTCTTTCTCTCTCTCTCTCTCTCTCTCTCTCTCTCTCTCTCTCTCTCTCTCTCTCTCTCTCTCCCTCGTTTATGACCCGCTAGATATGATTACCGGCCATATAATGGGTGTGCATCGGATTTCTATCGAGCCTCCACGAGAAGAAACCGGGCTCACCATGAAGGCTGATCGTTGCCGTGTCGAGCCTCCGATGTGTGTCGGTGTGTTGTACTAGAAACGGCCGCCATGTGCTTGCTGTCACTCACGCGCGCAGACACACGCGCCCTGCATTTTAAGGACCATGTTGATCTTATAGGCCTGGACCGTTCTCGTAAAATAACGGGTTATAAAATAGTTCATACGAAGTGAAACTTCCAGGTCAATATGTCGTTAATAATCATTTAAATACACATTATAGACTTATTGATACCTGTACAGATATAGTGATTTTTTTTTCTTTGGTTTGAGGCGCACACACATCCACGTGTGTGCGTGTTTAACGACCGACGTCTCTGCCCTCGTTATGTTTTACGACGCACTGACATGACAATATTTGATTGTAGGTCCCTAAGATGTGCCCATAAAATGAATCACGCCAGGTGTCTTTTGCATTGGAGAGGAGAAGAAGAAGAAGAAGAAGAAATAAATCCGAGTGGTTTGATGCGAGGTGATGTCATGTGTGCAGAGAGGAAGCTGCCCTAAATCCAGTTACCCCACCTCTGAACCTCATAGGAGCTGCTTAAACCCTGGTAACGTTATCATACGCGATGCTAAAAAAAAGAGATACTTCAAAGCAGAACGTGATTAGAAGAATACACTTGATATTTTGGGGCGTAGTAGCCTAAGTGTTATTTATTTATTTGTTTGCCTCACCAGCTGAAGTACTAGTTTGACCCTCCTGGTTCATTTAGCGCTGCAGCTGGTGGTGCTGTCCGTGGTGCTGGATGCAGCCGGCAGCTCCAGCAGACACTCGGAGGCCTGAGCTGATCTGCACTTGAACGGTAGACGGATAGATCGGCTGTCAGCGCCGCTGGCATCACTCACACGTCGGGGCCACACACACATGCATAGACACACAGAGGCAGGGCTGTAAATCAAACTGATGGACGGCTCCTGGATCGCAGAGCTCGGATGCCGAGGAAGAAAAAAAATCACCTTAATATTGCTCTAATAGTCACGGACGTGTCATTGTTGATGACATATCTCATCCTCCTTCCTCATAGTTTGTGCAGCAGGGGAACCGTACATGACACCAAGAATATCTCTCTCTCTTTCTCTTTTATTTTTATTTGTACAAAACAATGCAATGTATTTTATAACCTCTATGATGTGTTTTATGTGCCATATGTAGCCAAAGCCAACCCTCCTCCAACTCTGTGATTTAGTGCCCCATTGTATGTTGATGCCGGATATACGTTGATATGAGCACTCTCAGTATTTTGGTATAGTATGACTGTAATAATCTATAGTCTTCATGATGTGCTGTGCCATTTGAGTAATACCCACATTGAAATAGATCTTTCAACATTGAATTGACTGGTTTTCCAGGAATCTAACAAAAGCACTCGGCCAAGTGAGTATAGTAGCTTCTCTCTGCGCACTTAAAATACCCTTCAAATGTTTGTTTTGAAGTTACGACTTTTAACAAGGAATGGCAAGTTCTGTCAATTAGCATGTCATTCTAATTCAGCAATTGTTATTGGCAGGATGGAATAGTTTCAACAGCCAAAACATGATGAAAGCCCAACGCATACGTACACACCTCAAGTTAGAAATACCGAGCAGACATGCCAGCAAGTTAACACAAATGGCAATTAGATGAAACATAGAGAAACATGAGTTTGGCTTGTTTTATGATTGTCTTCCTTGTGTAAGTTTGGCTACGTCGTCTGAAGTCAGTGTAGAAAGGAGTAAACATGTGTTGTGTTCATTCTTTGGGAAGATCTCTAGATTGTTTACCTTTTCTCTCTTTAGCTCCTCCTCCTTCATTACATTTTAGTTTTCTTATGTTCTCAGCATATAGATGGAGGCTAGTGTAAATATTAATTTAGCCCAGCAGGAAACCCAGCATGGGTAGAGTCAATAACAGCCACCAGATCTTATTACAGTAATGACATCACCATCGTAGCTTCATGACCATTGGCTGCCACTCTGTGTAATTCCCCGTTTGCTTGTCTTTCCTCTGGAGACCTGTGATTTCCACTCTCATAGCTGCATTTTATCTTTACTGCAACAAGGCACACATTGACTCACACCGTCACGGTACAATTCATGTTGATTTATGGCTTTTTTTATGGATGTTTATGGTTTTATCTTTTGGTGATTACTTGACCATGAATGCTGTCTCCTTATCTTTGAACAGTTCATTGAAATAATGCCTATGTGCTAAAGACATGGGGCCCATATGGTTTAGGCTTGCTGGGCCTGGATAATGATGTGTTTTTTTTAATTTACTTGACATTTTGTCACCCATAGTCCTTATAACCTCATTAACAACTGGCAGTAATATGGCAGGAGAAGCCTACTTTTTACAATAATTGACACCTGGAACAATAATGATTGTAATAGCAATATAGTGGACTGGACTGTATTCCTCGTTGTAGGTGGTCCTCACCCCTTGTCTTAACGCTGTCTCGTGTGGTGCTGACTGGTGGAGCTGTAACTAGGGAGGGGAAAGCCCAGAGAACATATCGGGCCCATTTAATCGGACACCCCGCCGAAAGGGTTTTAATCTCTTGATCCGCGAGGCTCAGGAAAGCGAGAAGTGGCCAGGGGAAACTCTGGGATGTGCATGCTGTCTTTTAGCCTTCAAAACATTGGCAGCTCTCCATTTCTTAACAAGTAGACAAAGTTAAAACCACATGTGAAATGTTGAAAGGAGCGCAGCGCCGCTTCAGGCGCCTTTTAGCGGTTTGAAGTCAGAAAGAAAAATCATGTTGTTGTGTTTTTGCTCCATAATTTAAGCCTATTAAACCAACAACTTCAATTTAGCTCCTTTCATAAGAAATATGAGGGTGTTTTTTGAGACCACTTAATGCTTTGCGCAGCATACAGGGGCTGTATTTCTGAGCCTGGCCAACCACAATACTGGACACCTGGTGTAGTGGCACAGATTCACCCCCTGCATGTAAAGGCGCTAAAGAGATTGAGATCTGGCCAGCGCTTCCACCCAGCAATCTAGGTCATTAGGTCTACAGTTTAATTTAAGGAACGCCACATCTGCTCACATGTAGGCAGAGCTGAGTGTTGTGGGTCGAGCATTAGAGCGATGCTTAATCCTCCTGTGACCGCTGATTGTACGTATTTTCGGCTCGTGGTTTTGCAGAGCTCACTTCATTTGTTCGCGAGAGGGCACTGAATTCCGAGCAAAGGAGTGCAGAGAGAGGCCGAGTTAAGGTAGGAGAATAATCACGATTTCATGCTGTGGCTGATTGCGTGAGCAGATCACTGTTGGATTTAAATAATAGCGTGTCCGTACACACTCTGCAGATCGATCGGGGTTAACGACGCACTGTGCATGTATTGCTGTTTGCCGTGCCACTGATTGTAAAAGCGTAATGAGGACGTGTGTCAGTATTGTTGTGCTGGCATCCATCTTGGCCCAGTCTCTTGCAATGCCATTGGGCCGAAGTGGTCAATGGACCACATGCTTGTAGACTGAATGGACGCTGGCTTATTGGCCGACAGACAGATGACCTAAATGAGTGGAGAGAATGGATTAAGTGTTTATTATCCGCTCCCTTTATCCTGCTGTCCTGCCTTCCCTTTATCTCTCCCTCTGTCCTGGGGGCGGGGCTTGTAGTTTATGGGGGGCTTGTTGGGAGGGGGTGGGACCTTTCTAGCTGGTTGTGGAAAGCAGTGGGTATATTATTATTATTATTGACATATAAACCACTCCAGTGGCTGGTTAGAAGGCCATATCGACAAACTCCACATGACCGGTCCTGTACTCTCAATATTGAGAATATTTAATTAATTTCCATTCATTGAATGCGCAACAAAACTGTTAAGAAAATGTTAATAATTTAGGAATTTAGTTTTTATTTGATTCCTATAGGGCAGTAGTGGTTTTATCTACAGTATTTCTTTCTTTTAAAGGCTATTCTTCGATATTCTTAAACGATAAGGTTGGTGATGGTCTATATTTTTGTAATTGTCACTAAACTCAAGAATGAAAAAAATGGAAGCCTCAAAGCCACAACACTCTTGTGACAGATGTCGGGTAATAGATATAAATGGTCATGGTCGTAGCTCCAACATAACTCCACTTCTGGGGTTTGTATTGCATCAGAGTGACATTCTGCTCCATAATCTGTTTTGCTCCCGAAAAGTCATCAGGAGGAAATGGGATGATGCTTCATCACTGCAGCTACAAACAGACAAAGGGATTCGTCACACCACACAATAATGCCCAGCCAGTAATAATAACAATGTGGAAGTCAGCTGGAGGCGTTGCGAGTGAAGTCGACCAGACGAGGAGAAGGGAAATATTAGTCTGGGGGGGGGGGGGGGGGTTTGTGACTGACTTGGCCCTCCGGTCGACCACTTTGGTTAGTGCAGCCAGCCAGATAATTAAACGTGATGGCAATCTTTGACACAGTGTAGTCGAATCACACCTCGGTGCCACAGGAGCTGCACTGTCTGGCTCTGTCTCTTGTCACATGACACATAAAGGCGCCTTGTGGATGGATACGTCTTATTTTCTCATTTTACTCTCACAAACAGCTCAGAAAGGTCTCCAAAGATCTTGCCACACCTTCTGCTTAATCAATTCAGTGCCACAACACCACCAAGCTCTTCGATTTTTAGTGTGTCTCTGTCCCACAGAGCAGATCATGAATATTGAGAAGCCCTTTAGTCGAAAACTAGTTTCCAATATTCCACAGTGATAATTCTGTCACTTTCCTCGTGTTTCCAAAACTAATTAACCGGTGAGTGCTTCAGAAGCGGTGACGTTTTCTCAGAGTACGTTCAAGAGCAGATGACGGCTCAAACCCATTTACTTGCAAATGAACCTCCCGATACGCATTTCTGTCCAATCTCTTCCATTTGTCCTCCAAGTGAGGCCTCATATTGTTGCTGCCATTGAGGCAGATTTAAAAAAAAAACTATCCCAGGCAGTGTTGTTGTTTACAGCCCAAAAGTGCATTTTCAGGCAGATGACTCCCAGGCTGTTCCTCTGAGACCATTTTACCTTTTGCACATCAGAGAAGAAGAGCTAAAAGCCTGGCTAGTGCCTGCACCGTCTGTCCAGTGTCACACCCACAGTCAGGATTTACTGGAGCAAAGTTGAAATGTAAGTTCATAGTCTTGCCTTTCATGAAAGCTCGGTTAAAAGTTTTTACGGTCAAGAAGAAACATTTAAAAACGCATAAATAAAATCCCAAATCTTGTTTACTATCAACATCTGAAATCATCCAGCATGTAAAAACACTGTTAAACTCTCTCTCTGTAGATGTTTAGATGTAGCTCTGATGTCACATGAAGCAACCTAGCTTATATCGGCCATATTTGAATTTTAGGTGTAAAAGATTAATATTGATGATCTGCCGCAGCCAGAAGTGGAGTTTAAAGCGGCTCGGAGCAGTCTCCCTGCTGAGTATCAGATAGATGTTGGTAAATAAAACATTTGGTCATGAAATATTTATCTATAGACTCCATGAACCAGTTCACGCAGTTTGATTAAATTCATATTTAACCCTGTAGCTCTCTAGTCCGATATGATGGGTTTCATTGAAAACACTATATATTGTGCACATTTAAAATGTTATTCAAACTGACATTTTATATATTATGTAAACTAATATATTTACAGTTTATAAATCAACGTCATGTTAATAAGTAAAGGACTTTAGATAGCTAGTTAAAGAGATTTACTGTACCCAATGAGGGATTCAATATCAGTTTTCCAACTGTAGACACCATTGAAAGCAAAGCGTTGATGCAAAGTACAGTACTGATTGATCAACGCGCTGATTATTTTCTCAGTTTATTGATGATTGTTTTGTTTATAAAATGTCAGAAAACAGCTCTAATAGCCTCGTATAGATACAGCACAGCATGCTCTTCAAATACACCACAAACACTGCCGCTGTGTTTGTTTTAATCATCCGCGTCTTCAACCGTCAGCAGGGCGTTCCTCGTGTATTTTACATTTCAGGGTCATCTCCATAGAGAAGTGGGTTAGCTCATTTACAATATGGTTAATTACAGCGTTTCTTTCTGTTACTTTACACACTATGAATAACTCAGAGGGGTTTCCCCCCCCCCCCCCATCACTGGCTGGTGTTCATTTAGGTTATGTGAGTTGCGTGCTTTAATGAGGGTATTTCCTTCAACTATGCAGCACTTTTTATTGGTTAACTCTGCTAAAATAAAGAAGTTCCAGAGCAGCTAACGTCTAACTGCTGATATCAGCAGCTGCATAAGTGTTATAGCACTTCTCAGATGCAGTCAGTTGAACTGTCTCACTTGGACAATGTGCTCTTAAACTGACACATAGGAGGGTGAGGACTAGAGTACTTTTTTGTACAATTATACTATATTGTGTGTTAAACTCGATAAATGTTTTTAACTGATTCTATGGAGGCGGATGATATAATTAACAACTCCCTTTTTTTCTCCCTTTTTCTCTTTGCTTTGATAATAAATTATGTGTAAAGTGGAGCTCTTGCAGTGGGACTAATTAATATGTTTTGTTCTGTTAACGTTGTATAATCACAGTTGTGGAATAAAGACAAAGATAAGCCTCGTAGTATTCATGAAGAGAAGAGTGTTTTAGGCTACTTTCCAATTAACATTAACGTGGGCGATCATTTGTAGTCTGCACATAAATCACATGCAAAATGTTTTCCTACAACAGCCACTGTTCATTTCATGGAAACGACTCGTGCGTCCACTTTGAAATGATAAAATAGGAAACAAACAAAAGGAAAAGAAAGAAATGCAGTAACTTCCAAGTGGAGAAGCCTTTACGCGACATCTTCAATCAACCTGAAGGACAGCAAGCCGTTAAGTGTGTCGCCACTTGGCTGGCAGCCAGCATGAGTGTTAGCGCGAGTGACCAATGGTGGCGGGCGGAGCTGGCTGATACTGACCATCTGTGTGTATGTTGTGTGTGTGTGTGTACGTGCAGCTCCCCGCAGACTTCAGCAGACTTCACCTGGCCGACGGCTTGCACCCACAGGTGACCCACGTCTCCTCCAGCCACTCAGGATGTAGTATCACCAGCGACTCTGGAAGCAGCAGCCTGTCAGACATTTATCAGGTAAGGACGCCACCCGTTGGCGCTGGATCCCCAGTTTGGACTCCCCCGGATAGTTCAGTAGGTGTGGTAGTTTGTGAGCTGGACGTGAAATGTCCCCTTGCGGGATTAATGAAGTTAACTATCTATCTAACTGTGAACGGGGTCGTGAGGTCGGTCATGTGAGATTAAACCTCACACGGTCTAGCTTGGGTTGTCGTTCTTCCGCTAGGATGTGTTTTTTGAAAGCTTACTTTCTAGTTTAAAGTAACACGACATGTTAACTAGTCTATCGTATAATGAAAACTGTCAGTTAATGTTTCTAACTTAATCTGTGCAGATAAATTAAGTAAGAGAACTGAAGCCCAGCTCATATTGAGTCGGTGAGACCCTCCTTGGTGAAATGACAAATCCACCTCCGGGACCGCGGGTTGCTCTCATTAAGCAGTACAAGAACGTTTGGGAGTGAATGTAAGCGCTTGGCAGACAGAGTGGCCGTGAGACACTAATAGGACACTGTCCCTGCTCAACGGGAGACGAGCAGGCGGGCGGGTGGCTGCGAGCAGGTGGGCCAGCCTACATCCTGACTCCAGCTCCGCCGCTCATCACCTCAAAGCACGAGTACAGAACTCCCAGGGAGCCGTGACGTACAACCTCGTGTGATAAGGAGCTTTACGAGCTACAATATTACAGAGAGCAACTGTAGACTCAGATCTTTTTTTATTCATCAGAGTGCGACTAAATAAGTAACACTGACGAAAGGAAATTTAAATATCCTCCAGCGACTTTAACCCCCGCCAGCGGTAAATACAACAAGATTCAGCTGAAAAAGAACACACACACAGAATCTCGTGACTGTGGACGGGCCCCAAACCCGGCAACTAATCCTCTTAACACAGAGCACCCACCCTATTGGCTCCCTGTACCGTCACCTGCTGTGAGCCTATTTGTGTTTGTAAGTGGGCTTGTGACTGCGCTCAGGGGGCATCAGTCAGAATCAATTTGTGTTGTTTGGACCTCTTCTTGGCTTGTGTGCGTGCAAGAGGCATTAGATCATATTGTTTGAATGCAGATTTGTAATTGCGTGTGAGCGTGTGTTATCGTAAAGATGCGTGTGTGTGTGTGTGTGTTTGGCCAAGCTGTGTCTGGCTGGAGCAGGTTGAACAGGTTCTCCTGTCTGTGATCGTGCTCTCACAGCCATCTGCTGGCTCTGTCTCTCCCTCTCTGAAACACACTGTCCTGTCTCTTCTTCTTTCTTCGGGCTCTCAATCCTCTGCTGGAACTCTAACATCTTTTAATCTATCTGTAGCAACAGCTGCTCTGTCTCTAAGCACTATATATACACATGTATACTCGGACACGTTAAATCGTTCTCTCACGTCACATGTGATCAAACTTCTCTGCTCAGCTCTCTGGTGGTGATCTACTTACATGTGTGCTACATCTGTTTTACCTTTCGGACGATTAGTACGGGAGCTCTTTTGTCTGCACACTTTCCTCCACAGTCCCACGTAACTGAATAACTTATTTTGTCCTTTTGTTGATCAAAAATGCCCAAGCATTTGCTGTTTTTCTTTCTCTTTTATGTAAGTGAATTGAATATTTTGGGGGGTTTGGACTGTTGAACCGAACAAGCAGTTAAAAGATCTCAGTTTTGGCTTTATTCAACTATAGTTAACTTACCTGGAGAAAGCTCCAACAGCTTCTGATCAACTACAACCATGCAGCTTGTTTCTACTTGTGACCGCTTTTCACTGGTTGCATAAATATGTCTTTAGGTTGTGATTACTTCAAATTAAGAAAATATGTTTTTGAACACATTTTAGGGACCTGAAGAAGAAAAAGAAATATTGTAATTTTATTTTACTTAATCGTCTCCTAACCTCTCTGATTGATCTAAAGACTGCTTGGGGCTTCTGCTAGTAGCAGAACTTAACTAAAGGAGATAGTTTGTCTCTTACTTTCATCAGCCAGTCTTCAGGGTTGAACTGCTTCTGCTCTTTTTAGACTTTTAGACCACTCTGCTCTACATCAGCATTGAAGATGATGTAAAGGATTACAGCTTTATTGCCCGACGGTACCTGACATGACTCCCCAGACTGTTTGTTTCATGCACGATTACTTTGTTAGCGTACGTTGCACCCTGCAGGTTTCAGAATGAATAATGTGGTAGTAGATCACGGCCCATGTTTGTGGTCTTCACTGGTGGTGTTTTCTGAATAAATGGGTCAGGGGAGGCCTGGTTCTTTACACCTGAGACCACAGGGAGTTGATGGTACAAAGAAATATGGGGGTAGATTTTACCATTAAAGGGCCACAGCTTGTTGATGAGAAGCATCGAACAGTTTAACCACGGCTTCCACATCACTCTCACGTCACCGGCAACATGGCGCACTGTTTTGTGTCTGAATAAATCATGACATTGGTTCTTCAGAAGGACTTTGAAAGCATTGATCCAAGAATAGCCCTGATGAAATATTAACAACACCTGACTTGCCCCGCTGACTTGTAATGCTTACTGCACATTAATGGATGTTTGATGCATGGATGACACGGGAACGAGCCCTTGCACATAAACAAAGGCACACCGGCAACCTGTATTTAAATGCAGCGTGCTGGCTCTCTGGTTTTAACAGGTTATGTCCATGTGACGTGTCTAAGTGTGAAATAGAATCAAGTCACTGTGGCAGCTACGAAGGAATATGCATCCTCACTTCTCTTCTGCTGATTTATTCTGTTTGCTGCAGATAAAAAGTGCGGTGAACCTGTCTAGCGTGTCCTCTGTCCATCTGTAGAAAATGGGCAGTGAATATGCAACTGTCTGAGGTTTCAGGACAAAGAGTGCTCAGGGAATACTGTTCAAATGTATGTAAGAAGTCCTTCCCTATTGTGCTCTGTAAAGACGGTGTTTTTCACAGCCACTTTTACCACCAGAGTTATTTTAGTGCACTGACTCATGTTATTGATTTGTTATGTTTTGAGAGAACATATACTGCAGCGGTTGTATTGTATACTGCTCCTGACTCAATCTGTGAAGGCCTCACTCGTACAACCAGATCCTCGACCCCGCCCACCAGGGCGTGTGCGCCTGTGACGCCCCAAATGGCCACTCAGACACTGGCATACATCATTGATGAGCCCTTTGCACATGGCGTTTGAGGGGAAAGGACATAGGGTTTCTGTGAGAGACCTGGGCACGGGGACTCTGAGCTTTGTGAAAAATTTAAAGCAGACTGACAGTCTGGGAGGTGAAGATGCGTCTGGCTCTGGGACTTTGTGGACAGTTTGCGAAGGCAACTTTTTCTTCTCTTTCCATTAAGAAGCTCGAGGCTGAGCACCAGGTTGCGGTAAGAAGGGTTGTTTTTCACACTGGTGATGTAGCAGGATGATGCTTTGGAGTCCTTTTTTTTTTCCCACACTGCTTTGGTTTATTCCGAGCGAGGGTTTCATGTTGTGTGAGCGTGAACCAGGCAATATGGCCCTTCTGTCATCTATAGAAATGTTTCCTTTGACGATGGCAGAGGAACTCGCTCCTGCACAAGTAATTGCATTACTTTCGCTCCCCATCTCGCTTAATTTTCCTCATCCCCGCACATATTTCATCTTATGCTTTCAAAGAACAGGATCTGGCTTCGAGGCAGGCGGTGGAGTTTGCTGAGGGGGAGAGGAAAGTTGGGAGTTAATTAGCTTGTTACTATGCACAGCAGAGTGTTTGGTGTGCAGTGTTGTTGACGCCTTTCTTACTCATACGACACTGAATACTTCTAATCCATTTCATTAAAAGTGTCAGATCTGCACAACGGTTTCACAGAGGCTCTTGTTCTATTTTGCTTTTGGTTGGAAATGTGTCCCAGCTGATGTTTGTACTGTAAAATGATTTCAGCAGTGTGTGTGTGTGTGTGTGTGTGCGCCTCTGTATCCATATTATGCTGATTCTTTACCCTGGCTGGCTTGGTCAGCAGCTGCCATCATTTTATCCGCTTTTCAGACATCTAGCTGACAATCTAAAGCATTGTTTGTAATGAGCATTCAGGTAGGTGGTGCAGAGTCTCGCTCAAAGACTTTGCTGCAGATCTGAACTTTGACGTTTTGTGCTGTCGTTCTCCAGCTTCTGGTGTTGGATGGAGAAACCAAACCCCCCCCCCCCCCCCCCCCCCACCCCACCCCCACACACACACACCTTGTTGAGCTTTGATCGCAGGTAACTGACTCATCTCTTCGTCTGTTTCCTCTTTGCAGGCCACAGAAAACGAACCAAGTGACATGGACCTGAGCGGCTTGCCAGAGACCGCCGTCGACTCCGAGGAGGACGACGATGAGGAGGACATCGAGCGAGCGTCCGACCCCCTCATGAGCCGGGACATCGTGCGGGACTGCCTGGAGAAGGACCCCATGGACAGAACCGACGATGACATAGGTGAGCCCCCACAACAAACCGTGTCAAACAGAGTTTGTTTCTTTGTGCAGCTTGCGAATAGTGATATTGCAGCGCAGTGTTTACTTTAAAAATATCTATATTTTCTGTGCAATCCTCAGAGTTTGGAGAAGGGTGTGTTTTTCAAAGATATCCATAACAAGCACAAGCAGTGTTGTTCCCGGCTGGGACAGTACTCCTTGTCCCAGTTCTAGATGAATTCAGTGCGGTATAAAAGCCACGCCTTCCTTTCTTACTTGAATCGGTCACAATTAATGTCGGCTTTCGAGTAATTCCCAAAAGCCACATCAGGTTTGCAGTATCATATCCCTTAAAGCTATGACTCAACTCCAATGATAATGATAGGCAAAAAAAGTACGAGTACACACTCTCAGAGCTTAGCTACAGATGTGGACTGGGGGAGGATGATGCACTGGATGTAGAGAGTGAGTGCCAGCCACCCCTCCCCCCCCGCGGTACACCCCTCCCTCTGCCGGCAGGCTTTTCTAGGTCACTTCGGCACATCCTCTCGCCTCACCTCTCCCTGCACATTAAACTTTCAGTGCTTCTGCAGCTTCACACACGACGCTGTTGCCATGCCAAGCACAGGTCAGCCAGAACCGCCAGACTGCTGCTGGCCAGCCAGGAGGAGGGGAGAAGGCTGGTTGGTAGAAGGGGGGAGGGGGAGGGAGGGGGGTATTTTCCCACTTTGGACCTCAGTGAAGGGTGCTGCAGAATGTCTTGCACCCTGGATTATATGTGTATAGCATTTCCTGACACACCCAGTCAAATACACCCAATATTAAAGCCATTCGCCGAAATAACAAAACATGTATTGTTACTTACTAGCTATGCACATGCAGTAGTTTCGGTGTGCCCTATTTTTAAAAGATCCTGCTTTAAATCTCTGCCACCACCCCAGTAAAAAGGAGGTGAAAATAATTTAGTGTAAAACAATGAAAATGAACATTTGAAAAATAAAAAGCAACAGCAACCAATGCCTGGTAGCTCTGCATGATCCTCAGACCTCACTGTGACAGTTTCTCACTCAGACGACTTTGTACTGAAGAAGTTGTCTCAATAAAAAAGTGCCCACAGTGAGATCTGTGGATTATCCTGAGTCATGGGTATTTTAATAATTGATTCATTGCGTTAGTCAGCAGAAATAGCAAACGTCTGATAGTTCCAGCTTTGAGAATGTGCTGATTTGTCGCTTGTCTTTGTCCTGAATTGAATATATTTGTGTTTGTCAGTTGAAAAACACAAGTGATTTGGGCTTTTATTTCTGATTCAATAGAAAAAAGTGGTAATTTAGCAATAGCCTGATTATCTATTTGAATCTTCAGTTACGTCTCAATGAGTCATAAAGTTTATTGGTCATTTTTAAACTTGATCAGAGTTTCAGCGTCTGCAAAAACTCACTCAGAGGTCATTGAGTGAAGTGTCAGCAATTATTCTGGGCTCGCCTCAAAGGTTCATATCGATGGAATTGATATTTGGCTTTATGTTGTCCGGATAATGATTCCTCTGTTGGCTGTTCGCTGTGTTGATGATCCATTTTGATGCTCCAGCCTCCAGGGCGACGCAGGCGTGCCAAGAGCGCTGCATGTCCTCCTTCTCTGCTCCGGGTTTTGCTTCTTTGCTTCTTTTCTTTTTTTTTTCTCAACCTCCTGCACTTCCTCCGCTGTCTCTCCTCTGTCTCTCTCACAGAGCAATTACTGGAGTTCATGCATCAACTGCCAGCGTTTGCCAACATGACCATGTCAGTGAGGAGGGAACTCTGCGCCGTCATGGTTTTCGCTGTGGTCGAACGCGCCGGCACCATCGTTCTCAACGATGGAGAGGAGGTGTGTGTTGGTGCAAATTCATGCATACACAAGCCCGGCCTTGTGACCTTATCTTGCCTGTGTCTCTCGAGGAACTGAACCATAGTCTCAGCCCTTCACACCAGTGAATCGTTCGTCTTCCATTTAATGTTTTTTTCTGCTCTACTAAGTCTGAATAACCTGTATTGCCAGGCCTTATCTAAGATCCCTTAGGCAGCTGGAGAAGGAATCACTTATTCTCTCTGGTTTCAATGAAGACAATTTGGTTGTTTTTTTCTCTCTGATGCACTCAAATAATAGAGAGCAGACCTTGCTTTGAAGGCGCGGTCACTTTAGTAAATGTCCGGTCACAGATAATTCAGGGTTCAATGAGCATATTGTTGCTGTCGGGGTAAAAGATGTGAATCTCTGCTTTTCAGAAATTCTTGAAAACATCCTTATTTTCATGTAATTCCTCAAAAAGCATAAGAAATCAGATTTTTATTTTTCCTTTTCAGTTAAGCATGTAGCACTTTGACTGTACTGCATCTTCATATTCTGGTTTTGCTTTGCAGCTCTTATAATCATGCCCTGTTGCTGTATCCCTCTGAGGACAGTACAAACCCATCTGTTAGTGCAGCAGTCCCCTTGTAGCTTCTTTTTGATAAATAACTTTGACTCATTAAGGGACACCAGCTGTTGGGAATATTACGAGACTGAACTCAATCTGATTTTTAAAAGTTTTTATTGTTGTTGTTGTTTCTTTTTCACAACGTTTTGTTTCTTTTCTTCCAACATCTTAACTTATATTTCCGCGTGTTTTGTGATCCAGCTGGACTCGTGGTCGGTGATCCTGAACGGTTCGGTGGAGGTGACGTACCCTGAGGGCCGGGCAGAGATCCTGTGCATGGGGAACAGTTTTGGGGTGTCACCAACCATGGAGAAGGAATACATGAAGGGCGTGATGAAGACTAAGGTGGACGACTGTCAGGTAGGATCTTGGTCGGAAATGTTCCTGCATAGTGTCACTGGGTTAGGGTTAGCAGGTCCATTGCATCTGCATCTCAGTGTGGGTCAAAGCAGGACTCAAACCCTAGCATTCTATTATATTAACATCCTCTGTGACCCACTCCACGAGTCCACGCAGACAGTAAGTTCTAAGTTGCTTTCGGGCGATAGCGTCCAATTAAATGTGGGAAACGGCCATTTTGAAAGAGAATAGGCCAGAGCGTGTAAAGAGCAAGATCACATTAATAGCATGATGTGTTTAATGGGACTAAAGTACTAAACAGTGAAGACACTGAAATGGTTTTACTCCTTTAATCGTCAAGAGCTGAGCTCAGTGTCTGCAATGAGTAAAACTTGGCTCCTAATTAGGGAAAGCTGTTTTTTCATAATATACGATGTGAGGATGGTAGTTTAGTTGCTATGCAGAGTTTATTTCTAATCAGCTGTTATTAGTTTATTGATTTCATATTCAATCTGCTATGATCTCTCCAACAGGTCGAGACTTAGGGTGATCTAGTAACAGAAATATGACGTCTTATGTATGTTAAAATACCATAACTGCAACGCTGTTGAGCGTGTTGGATAAATATATTGTGTCAAAATGCTGCTAATTCTTTCTTTCCGTCTTGTCCAGTTTGTGTGCATAGCCCAGCAGGACTACTGCTGCATCCTCAACCAGGTGGAGAAGAACATGCAGAAGGTCGAGGAGGAAGGCGAGATCGTTATGGTGAAGGAACACCGCGAACTGGATCGCACCGGCACCAGGAAAGGACACATCGTCATCAAGGTGACAAGTCAATTTACATTTTCCTAAAACCCCTAAACAGAATTCCGAGGGCTCAAAAGAGACTTGATTCACAAATAATCCCCGCTACATATTGAAAGCGATCTTTGAAAGCCATCATGTTGCATTAAGGGTTATTTCAAACAAGTAACACCATGATGTTGAACTCCAGGGCACACCGGAGCGCCTCACCATGCACCTGGTGGAGGAACACTCAGTGGTGGATCCCACCTACATCGAGGACTTCCTGTTGACCTACAGGACCTTCCTCTCCAGCCCCATGGTCGTGGGCAAGAAGCTCCTGGAGTGGTTCCACGACCCCAGTCTCAGGGACAAGGTACGGGTGTACATAGGACTTCTGTATCTAATTCAAACAGAGACTTTATACTGCAGTTACACTCAGTTATGCACTCAGACACACCCAAGCAGACGTTTTCTATTAACCCATAAATATGTCCAACTACATGCACTACTAGTCAACCTGCTAACTGTATGTTGACCCCTGCTGATCATGTGATTGCTGCAGGTTACACGGGTAGTCTTGCTGTGGGTAAACAATCACTTCAACGACTTTGAAGGCGACACTGCCATGACTCACTTTCTGGAAGAGTTTGAAAACAATCTGGAAAAAGAAGTAAGTCAAGCAACCCGCACAGGGATTAATCTCATGCAAAAATATATTTTGTGTATGCCACTTATTGCACTTTCCTCACATTTTTTTTTTTTTTTTCAGAAAATGTGTGGGCACCTCAGACTGTTAAACATAGCGTGTGCTGCTAAAGCCAAGCCGCGGCTGGTGACGCTGACCAAGCCGTCCAGGGACTCCCCACTGGCCTTCAGCCTCCTCGGAGGGCAGGAGAAAGGTTTCCGCATCTTTCTTGATGCCGTGGAGCCTGGGAGCAAGGCAGCAGAAGTCGGCCTTAAGCGTGGAGATCAGGTGAGATGACTTCCATTTCATTTGTCAGACAGCACGCATTGCTTCCGGTGTAAGAAAGTGTTAAACTTGAACTGCAGGGAGGGAAACTGTAAAGTCAGCTGCACATGGCCTTCAAGTTATACAAGTTTTTTTTGCCTGTAGGCTACAACTGTGAGTAAGAATCGCTTTTGTCACACAGACTAGCACAATTGATCTTTTTTTCTTTTGTTGGAAGTTCGTTCTTGTTGTGAAATTGGTTTTACATTTTGCTCTTAATAGCATTAAAGGTCTTAAATTGAACTTGCCAGTAGCTGCGGGCACCCTGTGTTGGCTTTCTTCTCACAACTTGACTTCTCAACCGTTTTCACACTCTGCAGTCCTCCGGGTTTTAAGCAAAGTCCTTTAATCCTTGAAACCATCTCGAGAGTGTCTGGATGCCAGTTAAGCCCTCTTGACTCCAAACATCCCCTGCAGCTGTTTCCCGAAAAGGAAGCGGAGAAGCTGGCATCCTTGGAAGCATTCACTCTCTCATAGCCTTACTCACACCTTCCAAATTTTTTTAACAGCTTCAGTTATGACCAGCATTCACTCAGGAGCTATCATTTCAGAGCTGTAGTATTAGTCCCATTTGTTTTGTCATCGAGCCATTAGCGGTAGCCCCGAAGTAGTAAACTCCACGCAACGTCTCACTAATCACTGCTGATCCCAAAACAGACATTTGGGCTTCGCAGCAGCATTTGGGCTTCGCAGCAGCAGAGGATGGCCTGTACTTACGCTGCAGTCAAAGATGACTTCCTCTTCCACTAAAGAGGAAGCGGCAAAGGTCGGTTAGCAGATTGCGTTAAAATGCAAATACCCGGCGCAGACACAGAGGTCAAGCTGTTTAGACAATTTGAATGTGACACGGACCTCGTCGGTGTCCAAACTGTGTTGGACTAAATGTCATGATGTGTAACATGCCAGATGATTGAGATTATCACCTGTGACATTTACATTAGTTCAAGGCGCTACACTTAACTGCACAGATCCAATAAGGCATGCAGTTTGACTTGACGTTTGCTGCTCACCAGTGCAGCAATTAGACTCTTAATCCACGTGCATAACTTTAGATTTGGTTTATTTTTATTTGAGAGTTATGAGTTCTGTATTTTGGACTGTTGGGTAAAAATGCACCTGATATATTTCTTCTGTCTTCTTTCTGCAGATCTTGGAGGTCAATGGGCAGAACTTTGAGAATGTCCAGCTCATCAAAGCCAACGAGATTCTGAAGAACAACACCCACTTGTCCATAACTGTGAAAACAAACCTTTTAGGTAAAGTTTCATCATATTTATCAGACCAACCATGTCAGAATTCATAGCCAGACTCGATTATTTGAACCAGGTTATAATACTAATAACATTTCCCTTTTTTTCCTAGTGTTTAAAGAGCTGCTAACCAGGCCAGAGCATGACCACGATGTGGATGGCGAGGAGGAGCATGACAGGAAGAACGGTGCGCCCCACCTTCCAAAGATCGGAGACATCAAGAAGGCGAGCCGCTACTCCATCCCCGACCTGGCGGTGGACGTGGAGCAGGTGATGGGCCTGGAGAAGGTCAGCAAGAAAGCAAAGAGCAACTCGGTGGGAGGACGCAACAAGCTGAAGAAGATCTTCGACAAGACACTCACCAGCATCCTGCCGCCTAAACCATACAAGTAATAAGACCTAATAACGTGTGGATTGTCACTTTTATCAGGAAATAACTCTACCTTATTGTTAGGCGGTGCAAGATAGCTTTTCATGTTGACATTTGTAAATGGCACTGAGAGGTAAATGTTAGATTTCAGATTTTAGTACCCTGTTATTATGTTTGATGGTGCCAGTAAACTGCACACAGCTGCTTATTTGCCGAAGTATAGCGGGTCAGTGTTTGTTTTATATCTAAAGGATGCTGAAAGCATGAGAGAGAGAGAGAGAAACATGTGATGACAAATGAGTCAAGTGCAGTTTATGTTTCCCTTGTAACAAGTTTTGATAAAGCTTGTGCTGTGTGCAGAGAGGAAGCAGTGATCCACACATCCTCGTCTGATTGAGACTGATTGGGCGGATTGTTTCCCAAAACAAACATACGATGCAATCAAATAATCAATCAGCTGCTGAGCTGAATCAGACAGATTTTGATGCATCTTATTTTATCAGTGTAGCTACGAGATTAAGATTTTAAAAAATCACCTTCCTGATAAAGAAATACTATGAAATACTGCAGGGAAAACCTGTAAAAGGGGTTGATTAGGACAGTGCATATTTTACAATTTATTACAATAGAGATTGGATATTCCATTGCCATTGCAGCACACAGCTTTCAGATTGAGATTTCTGTTCCCCAACCCAAGTGTGAGCCTGACATTGCTCCAATCACACAATATTAGGTGTACAATGTGGGTTTCTTTATTGCAGACTATAGTCTATGGCCCAGAGGCGTTCACAGCTTCCAACTCCTGCCAACACCGATATCGCCCCCTGCCTTTTGTTGACAGAACTGCTGTCTCACCCCTCCCATGCGCTACCCTCTTGTCTCCATAGTGACGTTTGCGTGGGCCAATCGCAGGACGACAGCATCGTGGGGATGAAGCAGTCCAAACAGATCGTTCCAGCGCTGCCCGTCAGCGGAAACCTCTCGTCGTCAAACCCAGACCTTCTGCAGTCTCACCACCGCATCCTCGACTTCAACAACCAGCCTGGTGCGTATTCAGCTGCTGTTTGGATAGAATGTGACTCTGGGAAGTTTGTAGTAACAAATCATTACTATTTCCGCTTTTTCACGTCATCATTGGCAAATACAATCTAACAATAAAGATTATGTTCTTGTATTTAAAATATGAATATAAGTTTTTTTTTTTTTTACACCATACGGATCGAGGTATCTTATTGATCCACCATTCTGAAAATCCTTTGCTGTAAAGACTCACTGGCCTCAATGGGAGAATACAACCAGTAATATTGAAGGGATGGCTACTTCAACAGTATGACAAAATGAACTAGCCAATGATAGAAATATGGTATCTATCTCCATTAACTCCTGTGCATCACATGTTTGTGTTCTTCCAGTCCCGGTCATACCGAGTGAGTATGTTCTCGTTCATGTGATCCTGCTTCTCCCGGCACAGTCACGTCTTTGTCAATGCTGCCGGCCTCTATGTCGGACTTACAGACATTAATCAGCTGCTGTACTTTAGTTTGTTCACATAACTTACTCTCAGTTAATTAATCTGCATTCATGCTTGTGAACGCTAAGTAAAGCTAACAGCATTGCACTGCACTGACTGTTGAACTTTATGTTTTCTGAGGGCTAAGGGGTATTGATTTATTTTATTATTTTTTATTATGGAGGGTCAAATGATTGGTGGGGTTGTGTTTCTGATCAAACTAATGAATGATGGGAAATTAACTCTGAGGGTGACGACAACAAAATGCTTTGGTGGAGATGGTTCTTTATAAATCGTGGGAAACAAAATCCTTGGCATTTTATTTACATGAACCGATAAGTAAACATGAATGCTCACTATGTGTTCTGTTCATCCCCAGATATGTCGGACCAGGTATTACGAGTCTTCAAGGCAGACCAGCAGTCTCGGTACATCATGATCGGGAAGGACACAACGGCTAAGGAGGTGGTGGCCCAGGCTATCAGGGAGTTTGCCCTGACTGCAGCACCAGAGGCTTATTCTCTGTGTGAGGTATCCGTCACTCCGGAGGGCGTCATCAAGCAGAGGCGGTTACCAGACCAGCTGTCCAAACTAGCCGACAGGATTCAACTGAGCGGCAGGTAATTACATCTTCAATTAGATGTGCTGAGTGCACATAATGTCAAATAGAGTAAATAAGTAAATGCTCTTATGAGAAAAGATTAAAGCATCGCCATTTGTGCTTCATTTAAGTGAAACAAACACATTCTCCCATTTCTTCAGGTACTACCTAAAGAGCAACATGGAGACGGAGACGTTGTGTTCGGATGACGACGCTCAGGACCTCCTGCGAGAGGGCCAGATCTCTTTGATACCGCTCAGCACAGTGGAGGTTGCCACTCAGCTCTCCATGCGGGCCTTCGAACTTTTCTGCGCCATCGAGCCCACCGAATACATCGACGACCTGTACAAGCTGCGCTCCAAGACGGGCTCGGCCAGCCTGAAGCGCTTCGAGGAGGCCATCAACCACGAGACCTTCTGGGTGGCGTCGGAGGTGACGCAGGAGCCCAACCAGATCAAACGCATGAAGACCGTCAAGCACTTCATCAAGATCGCCCTGCACTGCCGCGAGTGCAAGAACTTTAACTCCATGTTCGCCATCATCAGGTGAGACGGGGGAAAATGGATATATATGTGTAGCAAATTGTGCCATTGTGTTTAGAAAGCATACATTGGGACTGTTTTCACGTGCCCATGTTTAATACGTCTCCTCCCTCTCACAGCGGTCTGAACCTGGCTCCAGTATCCAGACTGAGGGGAACATGGGAGAAGCTACCCAGCAAGTACGAGAAGCTGTTCGGGGACCTGCAGGACCTCTTCGACCCCTCCAGAAATATGGCCAAGTACAGGAATGTCCTCAACAATCAGAACCTCCAGCCACCGATCATCCCGCTGTTCCCCGTCATCAAGAAGGACCTCACCTTCCTCCATGAAGGTAGATGATGATTTACAAACATCCCACCTCTAATATGATAGTATTTTGTACATGATAAAGTTGGATACATGTAGATTTAGCTAATGCTATCACCAGCTAGCTTTGTCATTATTATACATTTCTTGCATTGTTGTTCGCTGACTTTTGTAGTTACTGCAAACTTTACATGCGGTTTCCTTGAAAAATGTAACATTCTTCTGCCATAATAACCTTTATATGGTATATCAAACATAAATGTCAGATCATGGTCCTCACTTCATTTGAACCACATTCGTAGTAGTGGCTTTGAAGGGTAGTATCGGGTGTTTATTCCTCCAGTTAGTTTTTTCAGCTGTGTAATGTGAGAGTCATCTATGTTCACTTTCCTTCTTCCCTTATTCCTCAGGCAATGACTCTAAAGTGGACGGCCTGGTGAACTTTGAGAAGCTGAGGATGATTGCCAAAGAAATTCGCCACGTTGGCCGCATGGCCTCCGTCAACATGGACCCGGCCCTCATGTTCCGGACCCGGTAAGACGCCAGACTTCAGATTAAGAAGGATCCTTTTTTGCTCTCTCTGTAGGACCGGTCCGCCGGGGTTAGCCGGTTCACATAGATTCAGTGAAGATTTCCGCATCACGCTTTTCTTTCGAGCAGCTGTTCCCTCTGGCAACCGTTTCCTCTGGCAACTGTTTCCCTATACACATTGTTGGCATAAGATGTGCACAGCGCTCCTGTGAAAGTGTGTCTTTGTCTAATGATGTCACTTCTTAGTGGTGTTACCATTTGATTTCCTCTCTGACTTTCACGTGGGTGAAATTTGCTTCTCTTTTGGTGATCTTGGTGGTCTTTCCTGTCCTAAGCTTTGTCTCTTTCTCCCTCTACTCATCCATCCTTTTGCCCTCCGTGCTTCTCTGTTCATGGCACCCACCCTCTAGGAAGAAGAAATGGAGAAGTTTAGGGTAAGTCCGGTGACCCGACAACCTTTTGCCCTCCCTGCACCTCGGCCCTTTTTTTACGCCAATTTGTGTGCTTCTTTTCATTCTTTTCTGAAATCTTGTTCCCATTAACCAGTTTGAGTTGAATCCTCCGACTAACACTGCCTGCCCCTAACCAAAGGGCTTTGAATGGAACAAAGGTCACTTCTGCTAACACACTGGACTATTTTACATGAAAGCTGTTGTGCTGACAGCGTGAATTAGACTAATACATATATCCTAAACATACAACAAATGAATATTATTGCTGTTGGATTACAGCTTTACATTAGTAAATGTGACCTTTTTTTGACATGTTGACATGTACCTAACAATATGCATGCAGCTTCAGTTTTACCTCTCTTTGAGGACTTATCTTTATATCAAACCTCAAAACAGCCAAATATTCGGGATACAAAGTTGTTTTTTTTCCCTCATGGTTTACGTTCTTGTGGTCGAATGGGAGATCATTGTGCATAAAACATTTACTGGGACATTCAATGGAGAACGTATGGAAGCACATTGAATTCACTTCAGTCAAGAAAAGTTTTCTGGTCGTGAGAAATTCTGTATCTCATAATTATGACTCGGGCGTGTTGTAATTATGAAAGAGCCGTCTTGCAATTACAAGATCTGTATCTCGTAATTATGAGATCTTAATCTCGGGAATACGAGGTGCTAAATCATAATTACAACATACGAACGTAGTACTTACATGAACAAAATGAGCAGCCATACATGCATAACACAAATTGTATATTTCGATAGTCGGTGTCTCTCGGAATCAACATTTTCAACCATCCATACTGGAAATGAAAGTCAATAAATGTCTTTCCACTGACAAACATGACTTCTCATTGACACTGTTTGGTGAACTGTTTGACTGAGACCATGTGCAAGTACCGCTTTTACTACCACTACTACTACGAGCTCTGACTCAAGCCACAGCAATGTAAACTATGACCGTGCTACACTGTTAGAACTCGCCCTTTTCTACTCGCCTGTTGTTTGACTACAGCCATCATCCATCACCCCCCTCTGCTGTCTGGAATGACTGGAATGTTTTTGGAGTTGAGATAAATTCCTAAAGCTGCTCTCTGCATGTCCAAGTTTAAACTCCAGGCTCCCTGTGTAGCCCAGTAGCTTCACATGTACATTTATACTTGGATAAAGGCTCATGCGCACACTAAAGCTATCTGTTAATAAGTTCTTCCTCTATTCTTTCCTTGTGTTTGTGTGCGTCTTCGTCTGCGTTCGTGTCTGCATGTCTGCCTTCCTCTCTGTGTCCATGTGCGCAACCAGGTCCCTCAGCCAGGGTAGTGCCAATGCGGCAGTGCTCGACGTCACGCAGACAGGCGGGCACAAGAAGAGGGTGCGGCGCAGCTCCTTCCTTAACGCCAAAAAGCTTTACGAGGACGCCCAGATGGCCAGGAAGGTCAAACAGTACCTGTCCAACCTCATCCTGGAAACGAACGAGGAGAGTCTGCAGACGCTCTCGATGCAGTGTGAACCCTCCATCAGCACATGTGAGTTTGTGACACGAGTTAGCACACACACGAATAAATAAAAGATGTAGGCATTCGTTAAACGCTCTTGATTTTGTTTAACTGCGTATTTCTCTTGAGTCACCATACACGTTTTCAAGAATCCCAGCAGACACAGACTGGGTGGGACCAATGGAGTAACAAGCCACTCAGTCTTGCTTACAGACTCCTTGGCAGTGAATAAGAATGCTCGTACTACAATTTGTCTTTCTCACCCTACTCAGTGCCCAAGAATTCCGGTGGGAAACGACCAGACACCTCCCCAGTCGTGTCCAGAGCGGCCAGCCAACAGAGGGGCCAGTTGGCCAAAGGAAACCAGGCCCTCCAGGTCCCCGCTGTGGCCCTTTACCCATCCCGAAAGAAAGTGCCAGTCAAGGATCTGCCACCTTTTGGTAAGATTAAGATGATGGAATAATGAGATTTTATTCAATTGTATACCTACAACCCTTATTTTTAGGTACATTTTTTATGTATTGGTATATTCCAGAAAGGTATTTGTATTGAGGAATTTGTATAAATGTTTCTAGTAAAGCATCTCCAGCAATTTCTTATCTGCAGCTGAACTGTACAGTCCACAAGAGTTTCTGCTCTACTTTTTATTGTGAGAGACATCACGTCATATCTAAGCTAAAATCTTCTTATTTTTAATAATAGTGGCTACAATTGTCCCAATAATAAGATATACATAATATGTATAACAGTGTTGTTAGGGATTGAGTGGAAATAGGCCCCTCTTCACTTGTCCTTCTACGTGCCACCATTACTGTTTTTCTCTTCCTCATCCTGTTATTTGCAGACAATAGGAGAGCCAGCTTCTTTATGACAGTGCTGCCACCTAGAGGCTGTCTGACAACAAACAAATGCAAAAATCACAAAAAGAAAAAATCCCAGACAAGCAGTTTAGCATCCCAGCCCCCTTGGCAGTGGTCCTCATGCTAATTCTGCTCATCGTCTTGTAAATGTTCACAGGCACCAGTTCCCCTCATTCTCTGAAGAAGATCCTGTCTCTGTCAGAGGAGGGGAACGAAAGGCACCGCCGGCAGCCAGAGGACACTGTGTCCAACGCCTCCTCCCAGCTCTCCTCCCCTCCCACCTCCCCACAGAGCTCACCCAAGAAGGGTAAGCCAATAATCCTCCCTCCCTCCCTCCCACACCATCTTCAGGCTCCTTCCTTCTTTCACAGTGTGGCACAAATGCCACCTGGTGGCTGCCAGCATGCATTGCATTATGTTTCAGATGAGCGTGTTGGGTACGAGTAGTTCTCCTCCAAAATAAGACCCACTGTATTTGTATGTGTCTTAATTTGAGTTAATGCGTTTAATTATTATGTTCCCTTACCAGCGGCATCTTTTTTTCCCCACATCTTTATAGTCAAAGCTTTCTAAAAAAATATTATTTTCAGACTCAAAATTATGGACAAGATTGAGGAGTTTATTGAGGTGATTTATGTTGATACGACCACTATTCAACTCTATAACTGAGCTTCAGCAAATGCCACGATGACATTCGCCTATAACTAGAAAGTATGTACTGACATGTGTCAGCAATCTTCACCAGTGGTTTCTCTATATTCTAACTTACTTTGTTGTGTAATTTCAACTCCCTTCGCTCTCATTATCTAAACGTTTCCACACTCGTCAGCGCCGCGCTGAAGCAAACTGCTGTTTCAGTAGGAATCCGATGCACTGATCCCTAAAGAGCTGGTTGGCTTACTTGGAAATGGCACTCTACAATTATCCCTGCAGTCTGTGTGCGATGCCTCGTTTATAGACACTGACTGAGATAAGATTTGGGAATTACAGAGGATTTATGAAGAGAGTCAAAAGACGTTGACCAACCATAAGTTATTTTGATGTGTGGAGCCAGTCAGCATGTAGGGGGCCGTGTTAAGAGCTTGCTCATCCTTGTCGGGTCAACCTTTTATGCCACAAGACTTGAAGGATTTGAATTCAAGTTTACTTTTTTGCAACAGAAGCACAGCAATGGGACTGAGGTTTGAACACTTCCTTTCCTCGATAGTTTAACATTTCTTCCTCTCTCCTCCAGGTTACAACAGGATGGGAGACGCCTACTCGGACTCCGGTCACAGTGAGATCTCCTCCCGCTCCAGCCTCGTCAGTAACTCCTCTTTCGACATGGCCCAGGACGAGAGGAGGCTCCGTCACTCTGGGGGAGTCGGGGAATCGCACATCGGGGGACAGCGGCTGGAGCGAAGAGCCAACACTGACCCCGACCAGTACAGCCTCGGGTAGGAAACGGAGTAGTTTAATTTGGAGTGAAGCTCCGTTATTTATGTGACCTTAAAACTTGAGTAAACCTTTATTTGTGTCGGATCATAGGTCATATTCATCGATGCAGGACTGTCGGGGCATCTACACCGGCTGCCCTACAGTGCTCTCCTCGCCCAGTTCAGAGGAGCTGACTCATGATCAGGGCGATCGTGTTTCCCTCGATGCTGCAGACAGCGGCCGCGGCTCCTGGACTTCCTGCTCCTCTGGTTCCCACGACAACATCCAGACCATGCAGCAGGGGCGCAGCTGGGAGACTCTGGCTTTTGGTGGAGGGGGAGGTGGCGTCGGGGGGCTCCCGCCCAGCGGACAGGAGGCCTTATTGGGGGGACACGCTGCACTGTGGGCAGCCCAGGCCAGGGGCAGCTGGGCGTCGGCCAGCTCCTCCTCATCCTCGGCTGCGTACTGGGGAGAGGACTCCGAGGGAGACACCGGCACCATCAAGAGGAGAGGAGGGAAGGACGTCAACGCCGACCCAGAAACAAGTAGCATCACATCCACCGGGTCAGAGGAGGCCAAGCACCTCGGCCGACCCTCCCCATCTCCCATCACCACTGGGGGAAAAGGCATCCTTTGTGAGTGACTGCACCTCAAAGTCCTGCTGCGTTATTTGATGATTGATGAAGTTTATATAGTGAATTTATAGTTGTTAAGGGAAAATGTTGTTATCGCAAGAGACATCTGGCAGCAAAAACTGTATAAAAACCTGAGTGTAAAAACAACATGAAGGCGTATAATCGCCCATAAATCCCCAACATTTCATAATTACACTTTAGTTTTTGTATAGATCAAACAAACAAGATATAACTTGTTAATTAGTAGGCTTTAGAGCCTGTTGGTAGGCGGATTTGTTACCTTTGGACAGAGCCAGACTTGCTGTTTCCACCAGTTTCCATTCTTTATGCTAAGATAAATGGCTTCATTCCAGTATCATTTGAGAAGGATCAATCTTCTGATCCGACTATCATTGAGATAACATTTCCCAAAATGTTGAAGTACTTTTAAAAAAAACAAAAAACATCCTGCATCAGGCAAATTGTTGTCATTAATTATATTGTGATTTTTTTTTTTTAATGAAAAAGCAAGATAAAAATGTACTTCTGGTATTCTTCGGTTTTATAATGCGGACAATGAAATCGCAGAATTCCCAGCGAATGGATAGTTCACTTCTTTTGTGTCCCTTCAGCGCGGAAAGAAAGCCGCTACCGCGAGCCTCCCCCGACTCCCCCCGGCTACACTGCCCTGACCATCTCCGACCTCGCTGAAGGGCAGCACCCGGCCCCGCCTGTTCCCACGACCGTGGCCGGCCACACAGGCCGCCGGCCGCCAGACTACACCACGGCTCTGCAGCGCTCGCGCATGGTCACCCAGTCGCCCGACTCCCACCAGGCCCAGCAGGCGGCCAAACAGCGGGCGGGCGGCCTCCACCGCACGCGCTCACCGGCCGAGGAGCAAGAGGCCGAGGAGGAAGAGGAGGGTGAGTCCTTGTCTTCCAAAATAATCGCTCTGAGGAAGCCAAAGCCAGTGGCACAGCATACACCTGAGACTCCCAGACCATGAGAGTGTGGTTAACAGGCAGGGCCCCTCTCCCCAAGGCAGGTAAAAACTAATTTATCAGGTTGCCCCCCCCCCCCCCCCCCCCCCTCCTCCACTCCAATGAACCTGCATGTGAACAGGGACACACACTTTGGACTGAGACTGATCATTCCTTCGGTCCCACTTCAAATTACAATTCAATGTTCCAAATCCAAAAGAGAAATCCAGACATTTTGTATTTATGATCTGGGATTGTTCATTTGGAGCGGGACCCTCACCTTTAACCCACAATATGTCACCATGCATGAGTCATCCTGGTTGGACCAGAAACTCACCACTTCTCTGCCACCACACATTCCACTCTTCTCTCTCACCGTCTCACCCACTGTGTCGAGTAGCATCCACCAGCAGGCACAGTGCTGTTAGATCCTCTCTCACCCATGCAATCAAACTCAATGCCTGAAAACATGCACCTCCATCCTCCTGCACCAGCACGCACCCGACTCTCCTACAGTGACTCTGGATGACTCTGTGTGTTTGTAGCAGCACTTTTTAAACATGCCGTAGTCCACAGTAATTAAACTGAGAAAATAAACAGCCACAAAACTACCATTTAACTCAAAACTATATTGCAAATTTGGCCGCTATGGAATACATCCAGTGTACTTAAAGGGCCAGTGTGTAGCATTTAGGGGGCTCTATTGACATGGATGAGACACAATTTTCGCTTTTTACCACACTTATAAGTTTCAGTTGGTTGCAATCTACAACCTCACCACTAGATGGCACCACATCCTACACACTGGCCCTTTATAATGGACATCAGAACTGTGACAACGGGGTTGCACACCTGAAATGCAACTCCTCCGCATCCAGTGGACATCCAGGGAAATATATATGATGATGGTGCATCTTTATATGAAACAAGGGGACGTTCAAAACATGCTCTAGGAAAACATTTGTCAGTAAAGTATACACGAGTCATGGTTCTTGACTTGGCAGGCGGGTTTTCCTTCTCACTAAACACTGATGCTTTGCTCTTTTTAGCTTTAAACTTCCACTGAACACTTTTCGCTTCGTTCTGAATTTAGTCTCGAGAACTCTGCACGTCCACCTTCAATGTAACCTCTCACTGTCTCGTCTTTCCACAGAGGATGAACAGGTGTCAGCGGTCTGAGGGACAACAGTGGACGTCCTTTTGCAGTAACTTGAAGTCCCCCTGCTTTTGGGGTGTGCAGGATTAAAGATACTGACCAATGGACTCATCATCAGTTACGTACGTGCCTGCCTCCTCCACTTGGCTCTCCTTCCTGATTGGTGGATTCCTCTGCTCGTCTCCCTCCCCTGCCTTAAAGCATCATAGGGGGTTGAATGACCCTGCATGCAAAACAATACTGTGAAGAAGAGATGGAGAGAAGGTAAAAGACAGTGACAAAATGCCTGGCACTTTGGGGATAAAAAGACTACAGAAACCTAACTGGTGCTGGGGGGGGTCGACCTGGCCACATACACACAGAACCACATAGATGTTGCTGTTAGAGATGGGAGCGGCCCCCACCCACTGATTTAAAAACCCCAAACCCCCAACAGCATCATGACGTGTTGAGCTCCATCTGCACTTTCTCATTTTCTACTTTCTGAAAAAAACTAAACGGAACAAATCAAAACAGACTATCGTTTGAAGACGGAGAGAAATAACGGTCGACTTGACTCTTACATTTTCAACTTCCCACTAGATTTCATTTCTTTTATTATTATTTTTTTTTTTTGTGTTGTTGTTCTCTGACTGATTGCACTCTGTGGGCCGAAAGACAGAAACCAAGTCAGCCCATTTCTCTGCCTGGACTGAAACAAACCCATCTGTCGTCGAGTGTTACGAACTCTGAATCCAGTATTATCTCATGTTTCACATGTGAGAGCTTTTCAAGTGTTGGTTCAAATCAAAGCGAGGAGGAGAGCCTGGTAGGGAGAACCAACATGCACAGTGTACTGACATACCTACATGCACACACACACACACACACACACAAAAAGTACATTTTATGTACCAGTACATACACTCAAAAACACAATTCATTTCTGAAAAATAGCACTTTCAGCACAATCCTAGATGTTACCAGACATTTGGCCTGGATACCAGGGTATGAGTGAACCATATCTTACTGTCATCCCACCTCGGAGCTCGCCTGGTTATATCGAAGTCTTTTCTTCATTCTGTTGCTTGCTGTTACGACGGGAGACTAATATTTTGTTACTGGCCTGTAGGTGATATCAAAAAGCACAGAGGTGATTGACCGCCCGCTGACACCTGTTGGACTCCCATCGTGTTGGTCTCTGCAGTGCATCAGAGGTACACGAGCTAACTAAAGCTAAGCTGCAGTTGCAGTTGAGAAAAATTGAACCCTCGAGGCTTTTTTTGCCCAAATTTAAAGCTAATGTCGGGTAAAGTACAAGCAGTGAGCGAGCGTCCGCTGACACTAGAGAAGTTGCCTCGTCCCTTTTATTTCGGTGCGAAGGGATCACAGACAAACATCAGCTTACTTCAAAAGCTGCCAACGTGTAAATCGTGAGTGTACCTCTTAACTACCTTTACAAATGATCTTGTACAGAGTCTTATAACACACGTATTCCCCTTCAAGATGAAACTAATTCAGATTTGGCTTCTTTTATTTCTTTTTTTGAATGTCCAAAGCGCCTTACGATGCCATGATTGCATACATTTCTTTGCATGGCTGTTCCCATCACGAATAACCTTGTTTCAAGAGCACAAGTCTTGAATCAAGCAATAGTGGAGTGAAATGCCTTATTCAAGATACTCCCCCCCCCGAGACGCTTTTTAAAATATTTTAAGACTCAGTACAAGATGAAGCCGAGCTTTTTCTCTGTTTTTTTCGCGTGGCTTCGAGGCCGCATCGTCAGTCTCGCTGTGACCACCACGGCGCAGATCTTTTGGTCTGCACTGCACAGAGCGACGCTGCACCTCTCCTCCCCTTCGGCTGTTTGTGCTCACAGATTCATCCTCAGAGACTCTTCTCACCTGTTACAGACATCAGCTCAGTGGATGCTGTATGCATATCGCGAACGCCTGCATCCGGTTTTCCACTATATCTTGCCATCAATGGAAGACTGAAGATTTATATATATTTTTTGTTTTTGTTTGACTCCGGTGGGGAAGTTGACGTATGAAGAAAAACTTTTTTTTTTTTTTTTCCTGAGGCTGCCAATCAGAACGATTTAGAAATCCAATTGTGAAAAGTACCTTTTTGTTTTCTTCTATCACTGAGTCGCACTGATCACATTGATCAGTCTTGGAAACTACAGACTGAGAAAAAGATGAATGAGTGCAGAGTTTTCCACTGTGGTCTGTGACTATACACTAATGAATTCCTGGGTTTCTTTTTGTTATTGTGATTTTTTTTTTTTGTAATGGCTGCAGATAGATTGTTGATGATTTGTTTGTAATACAGTGGTGCATCATTCACTTTCATTCAACTCTGAAGATAATGTGCATATTAGCGGGCCGAGTCCTATTTCGATAAACAAAAAGTTGCACAAAAATGTACAAGCGTAAAGGTAAGTGTAGTAGGTAGAACTGCTACTCCGTTTGATGTGTGATGTCAGTGAGAAATGTACATTTAGCTGGTGATGACCTTCTTTTCTTCATTCTTTCTTGTACTACTACGACCTGTATGTCTTTCAAAAAGACAATTGGTGGAGTATGTATCAGTTGTTTTTGTATTTTTAATACAATAATTGTAAATATTGGTTATATTTTTGTTCAAATGTACTATGTTTATGCCTCAACATCCAGTTTATATGAAGCTGGGAATCAATAAATACTGCATAAAGAATCAACACATAGGTTTAAATGCACTTATTCATTTCTTCTGCATTTCGATGTCTTTCTTTTTTTCCCTTCAGGATTTTTCCCCAGATACCGTCTAGTGTTTGCACAAGTCATGGAAGCAACTTGAAAAGTGTAACTCTCATACTTTTCTATCTGACCGCAGTGTGTCAGAATTAATAAAAAAGAGATATTAAAGTCTCCTTGCTTTTATTTACTTGTTTTGTGTTGTCTCCTTCTAGAACTTTGAAACTAGCGCAAGTCCCAACACTCACTTTTTTCCTGATTCATTTTGTTTCTCACATTAGCGGTTTCATTTAATAATACAATTCAATATATCCAACTCGCTGTGCACCACATACCCATAATAACACAATTGATTACCTTGGTTGTCATTGGTGTTTGGGGGATACATGCTCTTATTGTTATTTATCCTGCAAGAAAGACTTTTCATTTGTGCCCATTTTTCTTATTTTTTTACTGTAGTTGCTAAGATTAAGTTCATATTTCTAATGACTTAAACGAAGATTAATATGCTATGAATAAAACACAATGAAGAAAAATATCAACTTATACCATTGGATAAGAAAAATAATATTTCAAATTGACAAGAGTCACCCCTGGCAACAAAACAAGGCAGATTGAGATAATAAAATGATGAATTGCCTTTATTATGCTTTGCAAAAAAACAAGTGTGCTTTCAGACCACAAGAGGGCGCTGTTTCACTGCAGATAATAACCAACCGTTGAACTACCTCAATGACTTTTACAGTATATTTCATAGTTTTGAAAATACTTCAATTATAATTAAAACACATTGTGTTTATTGATCTGTAATTGCTCTTCCCAAACTCAAAAATGATCATGTCCTTTTCATTTAAAAGAAAAAAGAAAAATAAGGTGAGTGAACTCATTGTAAAGCCACTCTCTCTAAAAGAGGAACAAAATCTTAATCCAAACTGTTACTTTTGTCATTAGTTGTCGCCATAATGCCTTTGTTCATCAGTGTGGGAGGAGATGGTAAATGTGTTCGCTCGTACAGTTTGACATTCTGGAGCTTTGTTATGGTAGCAGACACCGTATCAGCGCTCTCACTCCTCATGAATAATGCAAGGTCCGGGTCGCCTCTATCACAGAGCCGAGGGACCAAATTTGTCACACTTTCCCAAAAAAAAAAAGATACACACTGACCATGAGAAATCGGGAGCTGCCCACACACACACACACACAAACTTTCAGCCTGGTAAATATAAGGGAACAATCTCTGTTTCACTGTCTCTTGCTCTATTTCTGTATCTATTCTCAGTCTCTCACTACACACGGAGAGAGAGAAGCACGGGAGGATTTGGGAGATAAGAATATTTTTGGGATAGAAGGTGCTGGAAATGTGTGCTAAAATTCAGTATCTTTGGAAATGCGTCCATGACAAGAACAGCCAAAGGGCTGCTGCCCCTCGCATGTTATTCATTTCAAGGGGAAGAGGAGAGACCTCTGCAGCAGCGTTTACCTCATGGGACTATAAAAGTGTGTCCATTTGGTTTGCCGTTTTTACCAAAGCTCTTATTGTTTGTGTTACAGACCCTGTAGAAGAAAACACATGTTGCTTAAGTGTGCCTTTTGTCTCTTCCGAGAGGGAAAGGAGACCAAATGTTCTGTGAACAGTTATAGTGATCTCTGGACATTTTTTGTAAAATATATTTTCATACAACAGCAAACTACCCATTTATTTTAGGTTTCTTACATGCAGTCAGAAACATGGGACTTTATTGTAATGGTCTGCGCAGCCTTGATTTCTCATTATTCACAAGGTGTCAACACTGCAAGAAAAAAAGTGACACTAAAACAGTTTTATATATTTAAATCTCCCCTTAAAACAAATGAAGGCACAGCCCTAACAATGACAAATCATGTTTTCATTGAGATAAAGCATCTGAAGAAAAAAAGGAAAATTCTCACTGCCGTCGCCTGCATTATAAAGATAACTGTGACTGACACGGGGAAGGATGTGGAACAGAAACAACATAAAATACCCAAAGCACAGCGGCTGCATGAAATTAGAGAGGAAACGCTGCTGTAATCTGTGTCCGACAGTAAAACCACCCCCTGATTACAGTTGGAGGCGACGCGTTTACGACTCACTTGGCTCTGAAACTGTGCTGCGCCCTCGGAGGCACCAGGGGGCACTCTTCCCTATGAAATGCCGCCAGATGGACTTGTCCACCCTTTCCCTGGGCAAGGGGGTCTTATCAAGGGGTAGCAGGCAGCCAATGGTCCTCTGTAGATAGCCGGCTGGTTATGTGTGTGAAGCCCGGGCCGGGAGTTGTCAACCGTGTTCAATCTGGGCAGCCGTGGGTCATATTATGGGACTGTCTGGATTCCTTTCATGGTAAATTGGATGAAGGCAGCCGCACTAGAGCTGAGAGGAGTGGAGATGTCACAGCGTTCTCCGGCCTGTGTGTGGACTCCACGGGGCTGCACAGGCCCGAGCAGACAATTCAGTTAAAAGCTGTCAGAGGCAAAGAATTGAGAAAAAGAAAGATGAATAAAAGCTGCACGCTCCTCGGTCCAGGTGCTTTTCCTGCACAATGTGCTGTAAAATCCAGCGTAGGTTGGGGTTGGAGAGCAGATTTTGTTGTTTTGATTGTGAAAAATGCTCCACAGTCACCATGGTTCATTAAGGGATTGATGCTCTTTTACCACCGAGCACTCTTTCAGAGAGCCTGTAATGTAATGTCAGCATGGAGTTCTTTATTTACCGCAGGTGCCTACCCGGGATTATTACATTTTATGATTGTCTCAGGTATTTTATATTGGAAACGATCTCTATTACGCAGCTATCTTTGAAATATGTCTGCTCTGTGTGAGGTGATACCATGAAACATTTTCCCCAATTGGATAAAAGCTCATTTCTTCATAGAGATTCTGTCCTTTTTAGCTTTTCAAACTGCACTCCCACCTTCCAATAACACATTTTCAAGAAGCAATTGGCACTGTACAAACCAAGCATTTTGAGCTGCAACAATACATTTTGATATCTTATCACACTTTAAAAAAAAAATCTATACAACAAACCAGCAACACGGACATATTCTTTATTTATTTTTAAAGATAAGCGTCTCCAAAGTATTTGGGATCTGTTATTATTGGTGAAAGAGGAACCGTTTTTCTTCAGTTCTGCTGTGAGTGCTGCTGTTTCCTCCACTCTGCTGCTGCTCCGGCTCCTCGACTCCCAGCCTCGGTAGATTAGCAGATAGCGAGGGTCTGCCTCTGACAGAGCACCTGCACACGTGCAGAGATAAGAAGTGGGAGCCTCCCTATAAACAGGGAACAAAAACCAGCCGCGCAGCGACATCTCTCACAGGACTCTGTCTTTCTGCAAACGTCTCCGTCTCTCTTTGGATGTGTTGTATATCTGCACATCCTTCAGCAGAGGCCCTCCCACTGCTCCCAGTGTCTCTCACAATGCCGCACTAGCCATGAATAAATCGGTGCCTTCCTGCTCCCTGTTGCCTCCGAGAAGTGACTTGCACGAACCTGCCGTCTCAGGCAGTAATGACTCTCTTGTCATTCATTGGGCGCGCAGAAGAGATCTCAGAGCGGGAAAACATCCACTCCGCGCCTGGAAAAAAATCAGAGACAAGAATTCTGTGTTCACAGGACAAGACATTAGGAGAAGAATTAGAAATAGTTTTTAAGTAACAGCTGGACATTTGTTTAATGGTATTTATTCATCTTCTCAGCTAATTTCTAGCAGGAAAGTGAATATCACTCCTATATCCGTACAGTAAACATGAAGCTATACCGCCAAGAGAAGGTTAGCTTAGGTTAGCATGAAGGAATGATAAAACAGCTAGTCTGGGTCAATCAAGAAATAGTCCTGTACACAGTTTAAAACCACAACTTGATGTTTTTACACTTCGTTTTTAGCACAGCTAGCAATCTGTTAGCTTAGCATAGCACTAAGATTGGAAACGGCAGAAAACAGCTAACTAGCTCAGTCCGAAGGTAACACAATCTCATCGTAGCTCCTCTAAAGCTCACGCACTAACACGTTGTATTGCATTTGTTTTATCCATATAAAAAACCAATTGTAAAAATGACAGTTGTGCTTCAACAGGGTTTTTGTACCGCACTATTTTTAGGTCTATGCCAGGCTAGCTGTTTCCAGTTTTTGTGCTAAGCTAAGCTAAGCTGCTGTTTCCTGGCGGTATTGCATTGAGTGGTATCAATCGTCATCTAACCTTTTGCAAAAAGCAAATAAGTGTGTTTGGCAACAGCTTCACATTCAGTCCAAAAATCAAACACTGGAAATATACATTTCTTTTTTGCAATTGAAAATGTGTAGGAAGCATGTAATAAGTGACTCATTCCCTTGTGTGTTTCACATGCTGTGTTCTGCTCCTTTTCATCAGCCCTGAAGGATCTTATTTGAGCGCTATCCAAGCTGTAAATATAGCTGAGAGCCATGCTTTGAGATGCTCTGAATTCAAATGGTTCTTTTAAGGGAACAGCCATCCATGGATTCACTTACAAACCTGACTTACAATAAGCTCGTTGGCATGCAGAGGGGAAGAGGCTGGCACTCCCTTTTCAATGACCTGCAATGGCGGAGTGTGTTAGCTTGAGATTTAAAGGTCTCAACCTACCGAGGGGTGTTGTAAAAATACAAAACATAGTTTAATGAGTTTTATAAAGTAATAAACCATGATTTACTACTGACTTCGTTTAGCATTGTTTAAAATATTTGAATATCACAATGGTACCCATGGGTGTCATTAAAGTTCCATTAATCTCCTCCGAGAAATGTGACTGCAGTGTAAGCAAAGATGTTTAATTTATTAATAACTTTAGAGGTAATCCACAGTGACATTTACACCAGCCAGACATTTTAAAGGAGGGATATGGAAAGCATGATTTGTGTTGGATTTTGCTTTATGAAGTGCACGAGTGCATGAAACTGTTTTTTTGTACCGAAATAGCCGTTCACTAAGAGTTCCACCTTTGTGTGAATGTCAGATTGCGAAGATATTATGGTATTCAGAGTTCAAGTGTTTTGAATCGGATTAATATTTGGCTCCTGTCATTGGCTGAACAGCCATTGTCAAGGAAGGTAGTGGAACGGGCAATCAGTCATAAATCATCATAAATAATCATATGTCCTTTAACTTAATGAGCCCTGAACTGCCTGATTCAGTACAGGTGATGGAACAGTATTAAACTACTTGGTGGTATCAGTGATTGCTTGGTCCCTGTTTTTAGTCGCAGATTTTAAGTAACATCCTTTTATTTTCCAATATGAGCTCAGCAATATATTCCTGTATAGTGCTGCTACTATTACTCATGTCCAAGGTAATGGGCCTATTGGGAGCAGTTCTTCTGCCTTTAGGTACAATAGATGCACAGTTATGCAGTGAACTTGTTTATTTTCTACAAAGATTAAATCAGATTAGTGAGCTTTAGGTGCTAGGCTGATTTTGCTACTTTTGGACGAGCCAGGCTAGCTGTTTCCCCGTTTCTATTGTCTTCATGCTAAGCTAAGCTAAGCTAACTGGCTGCTGCGCTGTAGCCTCATATTTACCGTACAAACACAAGAGTGGCATTGGTCTTCAATCTGACACTCGGCAAAAATCCTAAAATGCTGTATTTGAGAAACACAGTACAGAAGAGTCCACCAGACTAAATTTAAAAGAACAACAAATACATCAACAGCTTAACCGCCACTGATTAACAGTTACTAAGAATTAGTGTCACATTAGCCTCGGACAGCTCTGAATAGCTTGGTGGCAGCAAACTGATACGATAATATAATACTGCTAAATCACAAAACAACCATCAGAAAACAGCTGTAATTAAAGGGGTACACAGATAATGGTCCAACTGGGACATTTGGGCAGTAGATAAAAGATGTTCGCCAATATTTGCTTTGTCACACGTCTAACAAAAATGGTGGATTGTTACGACGTCAGTTTAACTGCCGGGGAACTGTGCCAGCAGCGTTTGCGATAGAAACAGAATGTTCGATTGAAACAAACAGCCGGTTCGCTTAATCTTGTTGTAGTCCATTACACCTTCCAAAAAAATTGGCTGTTAAAATTATGAGTGGTTCTCCCTCCCTTGCAATATGTTACAGTCACAGTTACCTTTTGGTCAACAGCACTGAAGTCAGCGCAGAGCTCGACACCTAATCCTAAAAATCAAGTCATTAGAGTCAATATCGGTCTATTGCTCTCTGTGCCTGATTGGTGGCAGAACCCCTGATAGATGCCACAACATATGGAATCCAGTGTTCCTCCCCCAGCCTGAGGTCCCGTATAATCCAGCTGCTGTGACAGTCATCAAAACAATGAGCTGACATTCACCTCCCTTCTGAACCGCTAATTGGCTGTTAGGCCGAACTGGGTTTGAAGGGCCACAGACAGGTCGGCTCACCTCAACACTGTGTCGGCCTTCTGGCAAGTGGCTCACAATAGAGCTAATAAGATATACGCAATAATCAATTAGGTATTTAAATTGTTTGTCAAACTCAAATGTGAGGATTTATTGCTTTTCTCTGTTTTATGCCATTCTAAATGGAATATCTTTGAGTTTTGGACTATTCGAGCATTATTGTTCAATTGTTATTATTACATTCTGAGTGAAGTGTTCAAATATATAATACTGCAGGTGTTTATGACAATCATAAATGATGTGTGGTTGCTGTCAAATCACATAAAAAACAGGTTTTTCTCTCGGCGCTTCATAGCAAAGGGTAACAAATATACTTTATAAATAAATATATTTGAGAAAATCAAACACATAGATAGATGGAGGTACAGTACAATAGTTTTTTCTTTTTCATGATCTGATTCACTCAGAGCCCAGATCTAAAATGCATTACTGGATGCACACGAGCACATAGATCCGGACGAACAAAAGGCAAACTCACAGGTGAGAACATCAGAGGGCTCTTTCATGTCAGCCAGTGCTTAGAAAGCGAGTTTGGTCCACATAGAGGGATATTACTGAGGCCTTGCTGTCACTGCTTCTTAATACAACCGGCAGTATTAATCCGAGGCTCTTTTCTGCACGACATAAAGCTGCCATTCGTTCTGCTACTATTTCTGTTTCTCTCTGTGGACACCAAAAAAAAAACCCATTGCAGCCAGGTTTAATTACAGGCTTATTATCTGTCCTGTGAGGTGGAAAAGCAGTGGGCTGGTGACAAATGGATGTACCAGCTAATGAGTCAAATTATGAATGACATCACATAAAAATATTTAGGTTGATAATTGAAATGCGTATGACCCACTTTTAAGGATACCTGATACTTTGGTGATGCTGTTGTCGTCATATGACTCTGTAAAAACATGCACTGCACAGTAAACTCAGCAGATCATCTTTGAGTCAAGTCCAGGTTAAACTTGAGGAGTCCTGCCAAGCTGATTTGAGCTGTAATGTCATTTAAAAGGCTTTGCATATTCAATATTCAACATGTAATCATGCGAGAGTGATGTGAAGCCTAAACTGCCTCCAAACCACCTTCTCATTATGCACCAATTTTATACTTCAAAAAGCTTCTGGTACAGATGGTCAATAATTCATCATTAACAGCGAGCGGTGACAGAGCACATCTGAATTTCATACACTTATAAAACGTATATAATGCACATTAATTAAAAAAAAAAAAAAAAGTGTCGACACGTCGCACAATAGATGCCGTAAAAGTCTGCTTGAAAGGTCAGAGGGGCTGCAGCTGATTTGTTATGCGCAGCGAGTTGAAATATACATATTTATTTTGGAGGAATATACCTGTAGAGGAGCATGTATAGTTTACTGAATATCTTACACTGGCCCCTGGCAGTTTAAACAGTCAATACAACCTGTGCATGTGCATAATTCTACCATAATCATATTTTGGTCATGTATTGCTGTTGAGACACATTTCCGACAAAATCCTGTTTCATTCCGACAGACTTGGAAGCTTCTGGACGTGTGGACGGATAATTAAGAACATCACTCCACATCTCTTTCTATAATTTGACTGGCATTCTTAAATCCTCTCCTTGCAGCAGGCCCCTATGTGTCAGCAGCCTCCGTTGTGTACACAGTGGGCTTGGGAGGCAGCACTGCAGCGGGGGAGGTGGGCAGGATAAACAAACTGGTGTAAAAAAGCTCTGGACAGCCTGGAGGCAGCAGCAGAGGGGAGGCTGAGGACTAAAGTGAACTCCATCTTCAGCAACATCTCCCACCCCCTCTGTGGTGGGCTGAGAGCTACAGACCATCTCCATCCTCTGCTTCAGCATCACAAGGTGCAGGACCGAGCGCTCTTGTTGTGTAATAACAGCAAACTCTTTACCGTGTTGGTGTTCCAAAAGGCCCCGTGAAGCCTCGACATATAAACAAGGAGATAAATCAAAAAATGTTTTCGAACAATCGCTAATTTATTTTCTTGCAGAGAGTAAGGTGAGAATAAATATTAGGCTACAGGCAGCAGCTGGTTAGTCTGCACACAGGGGGAAACAGCTAGCTGGCACTACCAGCTATTAAAATCTGCCTGCCAGCACCTCTAAAGTTCTCTTAATAACATGTAAATCATGTTTGTTTAATACCAACAAAAACATGCAAAAAGTGCAAAAACAAGGGATTGTGTGAGATACTGGACCGACTCCAGTGGATTTGGATACTTATCGTTATAATTATTACTACGGTAATGTTTATTAAAGATTATTATTATGTGCTCAGTTCTCCCACTCTTCTCTCTCTTCTTTATCAGTTACAAATATACACAAACTCATACAAATACACATGTGTGCCCTGCTTAACCATCCTTAGTAACAACTGGTTTGCATATTCATAATAACAATCTATTTTGTTTCATCTATCTTCCCGTTCCTGTCTATTCCTATGTTAGCATGTCACTACCTCTGATTTGTGTGCTACCCTTGGCACCAATGAACAAAAAAAAAAAAGATCTTTTAAGTAAAAGCAATTTATAGAAATACTCTGCTTAAAGTAATTGCATTCAAAAGTTTAACTACGTTAGCATCAAAATATATTCAAAGTACCAAAAGGAAAATTTCTCAATATGCATAATGGACCATTTCAGAATAATGTATGTTGTATTACAATTACAAAAGCATTAGTGTACAAGCGTCTCTTGTTGTAGCTGATTGATAGAATTGATCAAATATTATTTTATCTAACAATAATAATCATCAGAAGCCTAATTAGCCTAATTAGCTGCACCTGCAGCCTGTTAGCTTCTGACCACCGCCCTCTCCCCTCCACTCCACCCAAGATTCCCGTCAGAGACGTCTTTGTATTTAGCCACTTGCACATTTATCGTGCTGTATCTTAAGTTAGCTAATTTATCTTACTTCTGCAGACGAACCCAGCCAAAGGAAGTGTGCAAGTTAAGTGGAACAAATATCTCCAGTGAAGCTCCATTTACAGTAAAACTGTTTATTTATGCTGCCATGCCTGCTGTTTGACTTTACTGCTAAGTTACTCCACTTGCTAGCAGCAGCCATGTCACCTGAAGGATGTCTTGTGGAGGAAATAATCCTGTTTGAGATGCACTCCCTCCCTCTCATAATGGATGTTAGACTGCTGGAGTTCCTCACATGTGCTCTTTAAACCTGGAGTGTCCTGTCCTGCTGTCTCCTCTCCTCCAATGAGACACCAGAGATCAATGCTACACGTCATCAAAGCTAAGTAATGATTGTTTTTGTTAATGATTGTCAGCTGACATCCTGGCTGATGTTTGTGTGCTGTTATGAAGCTGCTGGCTCTTTCAGATGTGCTTTTTTTAAATTCTTTTTTTTTGTCAATATATCTGCGTCTTCCAGCTGTTCGCTTCTGTTTGGATGCTGCAGCTTTTGCTATTTGTGCATGTTTGCATTGATATTAATCATGAATTTGCCTACTTTGTCGTGGCTAAGGTCCTCGGTGGTCGCTCTGCAGGTGCATCATGATGCTCTCATGTTTACATAGTGGAAATTAATAAGGCACTCACGTTTGAACGACTTTGTATAGTTTCTAGGACATTACCATTGTTTTGAGGTTGCAAGCGTGGGTCTCTTGTAGAGGCTATTATTGTGCTGTTTATTGACTTTTAGATGCAAACATGACTATTGTCTTGCACACAGCACATTCATACAAATATTTCTATATAATATTTGCTTCCTGGAAATCAGTGTCACATGCAGCATTGGTAGTCATGTTCACATTTTCATAACACAGTTCATATCAGCGTGATATTACAGAGAACTCAAAGCAATGTGACACTTTGCATTACTATTCTGCATATCATAATTACATCTAAAATACCGAGCTGCTGTTGGTTTCCTGCTGATGCTCCCGTGTTCTGATGGCCATCTGCTTATCGTGTTACATCAAGTCATGAATATTTTATGATTTTTTAAATGGATAAGTTATTAATTATCTGCTGCATAGCTGATGTGACTTATCCTGCTGAGCATGAGGTTGATTGCTGGGTTTAGATTGGTCCATCTTGATTCACTAGATTATACAGCGTAGAAGTACAGTAGCGGATTCCACACAATAGAAGTCATTAGGTTCCGCATTTAATATGATTTACCTGGAAATATTCTGTATCCATAGTATCTGTTCCATGTTATGCGACTGAACGACACGAGTGGGTACGAGTGTCGTTATCTAAAGTAGACATTCACTACACGGAATAGTCTAAAGCAGTGTTTCGTATAAACTTGGGTCATGACTTCACAAGTCTTGTTTGTCTTGCTTTGGTTTACATTCTGCATGTTTCCACCTCCTGTATGCCTGGTGCGCTGTTGATGCAAAGTCTAAAGTCAGAAACATATGACAGAAAAGAAAAGGCTCCAACGAAGTAAGGCTCCAAGGGGTAGTGAAAACAACAGCCTTTTAACCTCCAGCTTTAATTTGAATGCACATAATCAAATCTAAAAGAAAAGGCTGCATGTTGGTTAAGGAGACCTGTTAATGAGAATGAATGTAGTTTTCATTTGCTATTGTATGTATAATTGTCTTTGGTTATACACAGACTGTGTATTTTAATCATTAATTCAGTAAGTTCGCTGCTTCTTTAGCGGGTCTTGTGAAGTCAGTTTCTGATTAATTTTACTGCCCGTGATAGTAATACAGAAATTGTCAGCTGAGTATAATTCAATGCATATACCCTCTATACTTTCTGATGCTTTCTTGCTGCTTCCTTTCATGTTTTATGTTTCTCTGGCCCAGGAGGAATCGTAACTAATGAACAGACCATTAAAATGGGATTTTGACAGATTTAGTCTGTGAGCAGTGTAGCACATATACCCACACCAGTATAGCAAGTCCTCTAGATGGGAGGCATTATTTTTTAGCAAACTGGAAACCAAGCAGTGATTGCATGTTGAGAGTGAAAATCATTGTCAAAGATTGAGGTTAGCTTCCATGTTTCCAAATGTCCCAAACAGCGTTTTTACTCTCCTGACATGCCTCAAACCGAGTCCTGTTTATCTGCTCATGTGGCTCTTCCACACAGCTGTCATGTGACCTCTCATACAGCAGGGGGAAGTGGAAGGCTGATGGCAGCACCTAGGCCACATCTCACCCATTTCCCCTCTGCTCTCTCTGGAGAGGAGCCAATCAGCTGCCGGGTATTAGTATTCCTGCGTCCTGCCTCGTGTTATTTTCACCAGCTGCCCACCAAATATCTGAGTCGACGTGTGCATCTGAATGTTGTCCACTTGAGTTATCTTGATCCATTAGCATCTAGACGTCCGCTTTCACACAACATTAAGCCAAATTCAGATCATTTCACATTTGCAGCATGATCATCAGCATTAGTTATGTCACATTCTCTGATGTGAGGTTGTGAGATGTTAAAGAGGAGTTTAACTTGGCCTGTAATAATACTACTCTACATCATTAGATTAAGTAGAATGACAGGAAGGAAGGAAAGATGAAAAACATGAATCCTGTATGTCCCCTAGCAACACTTAATTAGGTACCTTTACTGTTCCCATTGATGCTCGCATCTGAAAGGCCTGAGGTCCACTAAGTCTGAAAAATGGATCAGAACAAGAATAATTTAAATGAACGGCTTCGTCACTCAAATCTGTAAAATGAATTAGCATGTAGCAACCGGACTATTCAGAGGGATAAAGTGAAGCGGAAGGTGGTTATTGCTCCTCCTCATTGCGCCCCATGGAAACACCCAGGCTTTGAAGCGAGGTTGTGCTGCGATCATAAACAATAACAGGTGAAACTCCACCGGCTCTGTTCCTGCAGTCCTCCTCCTAAGCATTCTCAAAATTTAGAGGAAAAGAAGATTAAACATTTGGAAGTTAAAATGGCATTATGTTAGCTGCTGAAGCAGCGAACACCCCGCAGCTCTTAGCATAATGAGGAAAACATTATTAAACATGACTGCAACTGTTTATGGAGCTGCAGTGTTTTTTTCCATATTAATACATGACACAGTCAGTAATCACACAAAATAACACAGAAGGATTTAGATAACCTCCGGTAGAACTGGTACTGAAGAATTCAACTTATTTTACAAGGTCTTGTTTCATTCGTTATGGTAAGACAACCAAATCAACAAGGCTGCACACTAACACCATGTCAGGATGGAGCAATTCCTAATGTTTTGGGTGAGTTGGAAGTGTGCAGTAGTAACAGTAACAGGCAATCATGTTAGTCATGCCACATTTCTCCCGAGTCACCAAAAATAAAACCCCTCCCTGTTGTCTCTTCTTCCAGTTACGTTTATATTCTGCTGCACACAATTTACATTCAGGGTGTATTGCAGAGCTGCAACTATTGATTATTTACATTATCTGTTGATCTGCTGATTAGGTTCTTGCTTCATTGTTTGCTTATTAAAATTCCAGAAAACAGTAAATAAAAACGAATGCCCATCACAGTTTCCTAAAGCTCAGTGTGCTGTCTTCTTAATAATAATTCCAAACCCAAAAGATATTCAATGTACAATATTGTTATACAAAGAAAAGCTGCATATTCACACTTTTTGAGAATCTGGAACTAATGAATGTTTATGCTAAAGAAAATATTGTAATAATGTTCTGTCAATCCATTAATAGTTTCAGCTCTCAGGTATTGTGTTAATTATGCAGCAGGGTTTGATCTTGACCGCTGGGATCAGCGTTCGCGTTCCTTCTCAGATCAAAACCTAATTTTACATTATTTTATATAAAAAAATAGGGCAGCAATTATTGGTTGTATTGTATTGATTCAGATGACAGTTTTGTCCGACCAACTCTTCAATACCCCAAAATATTCATAGTTTGTGTTTGGTATGTTTGCTTGAAAAAATGACTCTGACGATTAATCAATTATCAAATGTCAAAACACCTGTGGGGGTGTGAAGGGCCTGTAAGCAAAAACCTCACCACACTGATATTCCCATGTGCACATATTATAAAATGAATCCATTAAATCATTTTGCATTTGATCCTTAGTGTTGTAGACGTGTCTAATATCAGCAGCATAGTGTTTGTTGAGTGGGTGGGTAGAGGCTGCTTGTTAGACTGTGTCTTAGTTTGTGGCATTGAGGTCTAATATTTAATAATGAGCTCTAACTTGGATCCAGCGTGACCTGCCAATCACACTTCGCTCATTAGCAGAGATTGGGCGTACTGTTTCTGTCACAGGAAAGCCTTAAAAGTTTTGTTTTACTAACTTTCATGTTTCTCATCCAAATGAAGGATTGTATATTTGAGTTGAGAAAACAAAGTGTTTACTGTATTTACATCCGCAGGAAAAGCAAATGACAATTCTCCTTAAATTGTTCTCATATGCCTCTTTACTGCATCAATAAATCCATTGAAGCGAGGAGCATGATTCTACTCCAGCCTCACTCATTAATGTGATGCAGCTGTTTAAATAGGCTGTATTGACAGAAGTGATGTGACTCAAATTGCTTATCTAATAATGGAATGGATAGAAAACAACACGGCGATGTGACTGCAGTGCTGGATCATGTCTGAAGCACTTCAGTCAGCTTGTATGGATGACTGTTGTAGCTCTAACCTGAGAAAAAGAGTGCAGTGAACATATCAAATCCAGAAGAATGGCTGGATTCCAAACTGATGAATTGTAAATTGAAAAGCATTTGGCATCTGTTGGTTTTTGCAACTCAAGGTCAGTCTGTGAACACTAAACGAAGGAATGTTGTAGCTCCTAATGGTAGGGGGGCCTCTGAGAGAGCATAGGTCCTTGACTGTGTCCTAACATTTGGTTTCAAGGCTCAGCATGGTATTTAATGTGTGCCCCTAATCAGAGTCTAAATCACCGGTAGCACCGTCTGCCGCTTCTCTAACCCCCCACCTCAACGGCACTAACCAGAGATGCAACACATCGCAGTAATGTGGCTCTGAAATGTCAGAAACGCTCGATTTTAAACCTGCGCACCAGCTGCATTCACAGGGGGTTTATAGATTGTGTGTTTTGAAGGGTACAAAACGGTTGCCTGCTATTATGGCCATGAAAAGAGGTGATGGTATAATTATTGTTTTAGGTTCTGCTGTTCTGACCTTTTTCAATTTTTCAGTGTTTGATTCATGAAGTCAAGTCCCTCTAACGGGGACTGACTTTTAAGTAGCTTGACTGAATGGCCTCCGGCTAACTCTCATGAGTTTATGTGCAAAGGAGTCACTGTGAGCCGGCTGCCTGGCAGCCATGTTGGAGGGCAGGGCAGCCATGTTGGAGGGCAGCTCGTCACAGCCAGTGGCTTTGAAAAACTGACTCCATTTCTAAATCTACAATGTTACATTGGCCTCTAAAGTGGCCAATATACGATCTTGCCAAAGCACTGACTTCTTCATAGGGACTTCTGAGTTTCTCTGGGCAGATATTATGGCCGACATCTTCACATTAACAATTGAACATGAGGAAAACATTGTCCTTAAACTTTGACTGTGTTTGAGCTCCAAGCATCATGTAAACACAGAGTCCACCTCCTCTGGTCCCACCGGAGTGCTGCTCTCTGTCCTGCTGTCTGCCCGTCAAGTGCAGCTTGATCCTGGATGAACGATGGATCCAGGTCTCAGTGAAGACGTGGGCTCAACAGTCACCGACCTCCTGCTGCTTTCATCCATCTTGTTTTTATGTGACCGGGCATCAGACGGCCTGCAGTAGGCTGGGTAGTGGAGTGGCCTCAGGTCCTAGCTGCAGCTTAGCTTCCATCTCAGCTCTCCTCACTGGGACAGATCGGTGGCGTTTGGTGCGGCAGGTCTGGCTGGTTGGTCGGCCGTGGGCGGTGATCGTCTCAAAGATCAGGCTCTTTAGCTGCCAAAAGCTCCACTGTGTTCACTATCGAGTTGCTAATGGTTTCTGTCTGCTCTTTGTTGCTGGGCTGGTATGTGCAATGGCTTCATCAGAGCTTTCTTTTGCTGAAAACAGCTGTGCGTTGTAGAAAGAAGCTTATTCTTTTTTTTGTAAAGCTCATGGGAACCTGCAGAATTGGGTGATAATTCTCTGTGTCTTTGTCTCTCTCAAATTACAAATTGTCTGAGCCATTGTTTGTATAAAAAATGGATTTGTGCACCTTTTTTAATATCAAAAATAGTTGTTAGTTGAAGTATTTCAGACTTAATACCTAAACACAATGTTTTTTATCATTCTCGCAAAGCCATGATAGCAGAAAGAAATGCAGCTCTCGTCCCTAAGTGGAATAGTAAAATTAGTTTTTGCTATCTGTAGCATAAGTTTAAACTACTAAAATAAATTGGGCTAAAGTGGATTACAATAAAATCATTTTTTTTAGGGAGTGAAATCTATCTCAAAATGGTTCTTGTGACATTCTGTTGTATTTATTTACAGATTGTTAAATCTGTCCGCACCGTTTTTAGTTTTTTGTTTTGAGGCTATTTTCAGGGTCTCCAGAGCGACGCTGCATTCAAGCACTTGTAGAAAACTGGGACATCTTGGCTTTTGCTGAAATGGTGTGTAGTTTCAGTGGGAAATACTTTTTTAAATAGACAGATTAGCTCGTTACCCCCCGATTAGAACGCATACATTTACCAACTATTCACTTTATACAGTATCCTATGAATGACACATATGGTTTAAATGAGCCACTGCTAGGTGGTGGACTTGCTCTGCTGCTGTATGCAGATACCACATTGGCCTCCTCAGCCCGTTGTTTCGATACGTCAAATGTCCCCACTCCCCCACACAATTTAACTTAACTTCTAACACGTATTCTTGGATAACTGTATTCACAGGAAGCTTTTCAAAGGTCATCATTATCAGATCTGTGAAGTTGAAGTTAAAATTATGCACGAAAAATATGAATACTGTATTTATTCAGATTATGTGCTCATTTGCAAAACTCTCATACATTTTTTAAATTGCTTGGTATTTGTTTGGATAATAGAACACACATTTATGAATACCTCAAATTATGCACAAATCTTATTTTTCATTTGTAGATCATGTAATACACATTTGTGACCATTTTGAGATCAATTTCACTCCATATTTTTTCAGTCTATTCTGAACCAATTTTTAAAACCTAGTCACAAGCCATACAGCTGCTAACATCCCGCAACTCAACAGACTTGTGAAGAAATAAAGGGCAGCCAGCATCTGCTAAGCGTTATTTATTGCCTTGCTCCAAAAAGGGTAATGCATTTGAACCTTTTGGGTGTCGGTGGTAATAGCGGGGGATTGCGCTTCCTGCTTGTTTATGACGGTAGCATGTAGAAGCCAGCATGTAATCCTGCCACCACCCTTGGAGACACAGACAATCCAAAATATGATTTTGTACCTTTTCCAGCATGATTGTGATTATGGCATACCCCCCACTGAGCCCAACACAGTAGAAAACATAATAGAAAAGCGCACCGCACTCTGTGGGTGCAGGCATGTGTAAAACGGCATATCTGGTCTTTACTGCTGCCGTCAGCTGGGACCATTATAAGGGAGGTACATTTCACAGAAACAGACTGTGTATAAGAGCTCATTAGTTCTTATGAAGTGTTTTCTTCGCATTTACCTCAGTCTGGCCAGCTGAAACCCCCCCCCCCCCCCCCCTCCCTCCCCCAGTTTGTTTGTTTTTCTGTATTGAGAAGAGCACTCATGCTTCATTAGTAGAATATCGGGGAAATAAATAAGAAAAAACTACATTCCTGTCTCATAGTGCAATCTAAGAGCTGTAGCATTAGACACCATCAGCTCATCTCACATTTAATAGCTTCACTGTTTATGTAAACACGTTGCACCAGATTGGGCCCGCCTTCTCCAGTTTTAATTTGTATTCAATTTCAATTAACTTCCTTGGGTTATTTCATGCAGCAACACATTTATAATATTGTGTTTGAGACTTCATGAAAACAAATCTATTGTTTAGAAAATAGGTAGACTCAAATACAATATATAATACCTGTAAAACATGTGTTGTCCTACTTTGCAGAGCCCACCACAGAGACAAAACAAAATATGGAGAAATTTACCTCAAGTGCAGCAGGGGACCCTGAAACAACTATAAATGCACAAGCACCACAGATGCAGTGGCCGCAGATGCTACTGAGACTGCAGAAACCAAGAGTGAGCCTTCAGCGTTCTAATTTGTTGAAGAAACGTGATGCTGGTAGATTTCTTCTAATATCAAATGTGCCCACATTAAACAAGTTGGCAAACTCAATCAAGTGTCTAAGTTAGACTTAGTCTTAGTTTGACTCTCTTTGACTATGAAGCCTAATTTACTGCAGCGGCTCTGCTTTGTGGCAGAATCAACGAAACCATTTCTAATCACAGTTAAAAATAACTCTGATAACTGTTTGCTGTTTTAAACACTTACTACAGAATAAAACTTAACAGCTACATCCATTCTAAAGCAAAGTCATTTCTTTCCGTTCACCATATCGATTAAAATGCAATTGATCCGGGCTCTTAGTGCATTTCACAAAGCGACTGCCTGAAAATAGCACAAAGGGATCCACAGAAAGCTGAGATGTGGCTTTTGAGTGACATTTATGTGCATCAGTTGTCGATTTAATACAATTTCAAGCTGTGAATAAATCTGAACTGATGACAGGAAACTGAACCGTGGTATCCGATAATAGTCTGGCCGGTCTGATATGGCTGCTAAATTAGCAATGAGATCAATGACACGCGTTATTCCTTAAAATTAAACGTCCTTGGAATTACAGTTATATGGGCTTATTAAGGTTTATGTGTTGGTGTATTCTATTTAATTCTAATTTGAAAAGGAACACTGAGTACATTACATTTTCAGAGGGGCATTAAGTGATCTACTATTTTAATCAACTTCTTTTGCTAACCAGGAATCACAACATTGACAAAAGGTCCCCGCATACCATCTGTGTATGCGTTACTGTGGCCTGTAATTGACAGTTATTGTTAAGCATCCCTTTAATTTTCCGGTGAGCAGAGAGCTTTTGTTTTGAAAAATGCAGCCTGGGTCAGAAAGTGAAATCGCACGTGGTGAAGTGAGAGTTATTGATATTGATCAGCAACCCCCTTCAGCTATATTACAGTCAGCTTGTGCTCTGGTGCAGTAAATATCAAATGTATTGCCCCTTGAAAACATTTAATGGAATCTGTGAAATATAGGTAAAATATTTAACATTTCAGCAATGAAATCTCTAAAAATAACTAGACCTATGTCATATATTGTGTTGAGTTGCGTACTTGCATTATCCTTAATGTTTCCAACAATGTTCAAACCCAGTGAAATCTGTCATTTTATTTAAGTTGCATTTCATTTGGTTGTCTGCAGTGGCTTCATATCCCCTTTACCCCCCAGTTGCCTTGACTGAAGATAATATGTCAAAGAATCTATGTTTTAGTCAGGGATCTGTTTTTTTATATTTACAAGCTAGTGTTTGGTGATGTCTTTAAATCTTTTGTCAGACTAACAAACCAACACCCAAAGATATTTAATGCTTTAACTCATTGAAGATATATCGAAATGTTCACATTTTATAAAAAGACTTAAAGGAATAATTATCAAATGATCAAACTCGATCAACTAATGAGTAAATCAACTAATCGTTGCAGTGCAGTAGTTTGTTTACATACATTTCTATATGAAGGATTCTCTTTTTATTTATCTGCGGCTAAAATGATATTTGTATAAAGCAACCATTTTAAATACATCAGCCAGTATTAGATATTGCCAATATGTCATTATTTTCGTATTTGTCAGCTGATGAATAGTAATCAGTTGCAGTTCATGCTGAAGATATTACCAGAAGATAAATGCACACGGTTGTACTGGGAGGATCAAACAATCCTTGTTATTGACAGAAATTGTTCCAAAATACTTGAACTAAATCTATGAATTTTTAATACTGTGACATGTCTTACAAATATAGACATTGAAATCATTGTAATGTTGCTGGTTTGGTGTCAATATACTACCGTTTTCACTTTTGTTTATGCTGTGAACCATACATGGAACAAATAGGTAAAATCGTGAAAAACCTACCGGCCATGGCAGAGCCAGAGGGCCACGGCAACATGTTTGTAATAGTGTTGCTATTACATTACTTTATGTAATGTAAATTACTGTAGTTTTTCCACTATAGTACTGACAAGTTTGTTTTTAAACTGTAAAATGTCCCCCTCACTTCATGATGTTGGTTAAAAAACATGTTATGGATGGGTGAAATTGTGAAAAAAAATAATAATACCAACCAATATATTGTTAATAATTTAAAGTTCTCAGTTATTGATATCATTAGTGGTCTCAGAAGTCAAGCATACATGTATTCTGGTCTGTAGTAATCTATTTCTTCACAAGGTTAAATGTGTAATGCAGCACATGTTCCTTTTACTTGGAAATACCAATGGGCTTTTTGCCCATGTGGTCTTAATGGGGGCATCTACCGTGAACCATTGCTAATGATCACCATAACATTAATAATTTCCAGCATTAAAAGTGTCACATAAAAAGACAAAACAGGCCTTGGTTCCATCATGTAAAATGGCCGCCCATAGCTTGAGGGTTTGTTTTGCAAAGTGGCGATCGGGGGTCCACCCGATGAGGAGTGTGGGTAATTAGCCACTGGGGCACCAGCTGAAACTAACGGTCTCCCTCAAAGCTGTCGTCTGTTGCATGCTGATAACATTGACATGTCCTCCTCTAGCACCAAATTCTGCTGCCTGCCAGACAATGGGAGGGATGCTGAAGGGAATAGGAACTCACAGGAGAGAAAGAATGGCGAGGAAGACAGTGATGGATGAAGAGAGGGGCTGACCTTTGCTCATTAGTGAAGCAACCTTTTCATAATCGATGAGTGGTGCAAATGAAGGTTCAAACCCAGGTGACTACATTCTAACAGGTGATGGAGACAGTTTGAAGAGGACCGCTTGTAGGGTCTTTATAAAAATGATTGGTGTTTTGAGTGTCTCAGTTGTGCAACTTGCAGCTGTTGTTGTTGTTTTAATTGTGGCATAAGACGGATGTAAGTGAGAACTTAAAAATATAAGTGTATGTGAAAATTGGACATGAAATGTGGCAGCAAAACAGTTTTCCTCATTTTCCTATATCAGTCATATTGTCTATGGTGGTATGAAGTGGAAATACTAGATTAATCATTGCAACCAGGGGGGAGGAGAGTGTCCGGTTCAGGGACCTCAGTATTGGGTTTCCACTCTTTGCAGATGATGTGGTTCTGTTGGTTCCATCAGACCGTAGTTTTCAGCAGTCACTGGGGCGTTTTTCAGCCGATTTGTGAAGCGTTTGGGGTGAGAGTCAGAACCTCCGAGTCTGAAGCCATGGTTCTCTGCAGTAAAATGGTGGATTGAGTGGTTGGGAGTGAGTATCTCCGGGTCTTCTTCATGAGTGAGGGTAAGATAGAGCGTGAGAGTGAAAGGCAGTTCGGTGTAGCGTCCACAGTGATGCAGGTGTTGTACTGGACATCTGTAGTGAAGAAGGATCTGAGCCAGGGGGTAAAGCTCTCGATTTACCTGTGTATCTACCAACCCTAATCTATGGTAAACCTTGCTTTGGGTTATAACAGAAATAATGAAATTGCAGATACAAGCAGCCATATTTAGCTTCCTTCGTTGGTGGCTGGGCTCAGCCTTAGAGATAAGGAGCGCCGACTCTTAGGGGGGGGCTTGGAGTTAAACTGCTCCGGGGTTCCTCAGGAAGATCTGGAAAACGTTGCTGGGGAGAGGGACTACTGGAATACCCAGCTAAGCCTACTGCCCCGGGTAAACGGAAGATAATGTATGGATGTAACTCCTGCTATGTTTTATCTTCACCTCTCTTTACTTGTATCTTCTGAAGTCCTCTATGCTTGCTTCATGTGTAACATAACAAATGTCACTTTAAATGAATAAATGGCTCTAGTACTTTGGAATTGTTTGTTGTTTGACAGAAGTCTGATGATAAGTCAGACATCTTTGTTAGTGGACTGCATCATATGTTTGTTAAATGATTCATGACTATCAATAATCATCTTATATATTATATCATATTCATTTATATTCTCTGCACTGCACCCTCTGTGAGGATGGACTAAACAGGAGGTAGTAATGTCGGACCTTGACAGTGTTGAGAATTATGCAGCTGCAGGGCAAAGTAATAAAAATAAGCTTGGTTTGATTGAGAGATGTTGATCGGCGTGTTTGACCTGGTTTGACACTGCCAGTCTCTTTCAAGTCTTTAAAAACAGCCAGGGAACTGGAAGGAACATCCCAGCAATATCTTAGCAGAGACACATGTAGTAAAAGAGACTGAAAGTGACTTTTAATTGAAGAAGCCGAGGAAGAAGCTGCTCTGAATCTGTAAGAAATAGAAATACTTTTTGTTTCCCAACATCAGGAAGCAGGACTTCATCCTCTTAATCCGCCCTCTAAAGGTTTCTGCTGACAAGTCTGTCTTTTACTTTGGATGTATTTCAAAGTGTAGCGTTAAATGCCGGAAATTCAATATTCCCAAGCAACACCTCTCTTAACATTTGGACAACACCAACTCCTGTTATAGTAGACAAAAAAACATGTTGGGTAATATCAGCTTAAACTTGTACTTTTAAAGGGATAGTTTTGATCTTTTGACGTGGGGTTGTGTGAGTCGTTTATCCGGAGTCTGTGTATTATCTACAGTAGATGGTGAAGAGCATGCCCTTGGTTTGGAGAAACAGACAGGAGTAGGGGTATGAGAGCAAAGCAATGTACTGCTGTGGATGGGGGCAGCAGCATAACACATGTTAGCCACCTAAAACGCTATATTTAAAATATTTCTGAAGGGGAACTGAAAGTGAAACTTATCTACTAGTATACTGTTTTTGTGGAGGCAACATTGTTTACATTCCTCCTAGTATATATTTAAAAACAGCTTTTGTTTTGTTATGTTTTTATTGTGTAGCAATTAAGCTACTTGCATAATGACAATAAACTATCCTTGAATCCCTATTTGGACGAGTTTGGGTCGACTGCATTTTGAAATCCAGCGTAATTATCACCGGACCTATTCAGATTAGGTCGAACTGTTCTTGGGTCCCTTTTGGGAAAAGGTCTCTTTTAGTTGAACATTCATTTATGCACCTTCAACTACAATCAAGTGCTGAATAAATAAATAAATAATCTTGAATTTGAAGGACAATTATGAAGTGTAAATGCTTTTGGCTAGTTGGTACAAAGTGACTGCTGCCCAGCTCCTCAGTGCTGTGACACAACAAATGAGCAGATCACTGCATCAACTGTGGGCTCTGCTTGTGAGGTGAACAGGGGGAATATTTCCACAGTAGAGGTTGATCAGACAGGTGAGGTAATACTATGCAGCTGGCTGCAGGACCTGGAGTGAGATGTTGAGTGATCTTGTTGTGTGGCAGTAATAAGGTGGGAATTGGATGCACTTTTCAAATGCCTTGGAGGATGCCTTCAAGGAATGTCTTCACACGATGCCGCCTGCGGCGCAGAAAACGCCGGGACTGCTGCTGCCAAAAGCTGTCTCTCATCCAAAACATTACCAGCAGACGCAGCTCCCATCTGTGTAATGAGCTACTGATCAATCCATTCGGTCTCACACATATCATTTGTTCTGGCCTCGTTGGACTGCTCTGTGATGTGTGGAATGTCAACTAAGTGTTCCAACAAAAGTACTGAGTAATGAGGTCAGAAAGGCCAGACCGATTGGAGGCATCACAACAGCTCCTGTGACCTATTAGGTTTTTGCATTCAGCTGGTACCTTGTTTGCCTTTTTAGATGTGGCAGTCTCTCGGAGATGTGACTTGAGATGAGGAACTTGAATTGACCTCACGCTGTCAAAACACTGTGAAAAGAGAGGCTGGCAGTGAAGCTATAATTAAGTCTTATGTTGATAGTCATTGTACAAACCCACACAGTTACCTTTTCTCATTCTTTCTCCAAACTAAGTCTTGTGTTTGGGAGTGTGAACAAAAATGAAATAAGGTCAAACTAAATAAAGAATCAGAGAGTTAAAAGGACCCACAGAAACAGAACAAAACCCAAATTATTGAATTTTAGCAGAACAGTCAGAGGGAGACAGGCAAGCAGGTATGCAAGCCTGGTGGCCAAGCATACTGACGGGGCAGCTGGGAGTTTTTGGATCGGGACAGTTCTGACCGGAGCAGAGCAGCATGGGAAGCCAGCTGTTGTTGACCACCTGCCACCTTCCACAAAGGACTCAAAGACTGCGATGCACTGTGTGTCCCTCTTTGCCTTCCTGTGCCCTAACAAGTGTAAGCTAATAATCCAATTACCACTAATTTGTGGATGCAGTCGCGAGGCAACTCAACTTTCCATGATAAAAATGAAACGGTAGAGTGTGAAATGTACTTACTGCAGGTCGGGAGATTAGGAAGACCACCAGCTAAGTACATTTTTTTTTTTTCATTTTTTTTAAAATTTGAGATAGAACTGTTTCATATGCATCCTTAACCACAAAAACACCTTTACTTTTAGACTAAATCCTTAGGGGTCCTTCTTTCCCAGCAGATTCCCACCTGTCTCAGAAGAAGTCTCTGCGTGGGCAGTCTGTACTAAGAGAGCAATATAACCATTAAACCATGTAGCCACCATCTGGTCCCCACATCTCCATCTTCCAAACACCCAGCTTACTCTTTCCATGTGACCAGTTTCCTTTCAAATCCCCTCCTCTACATAACAATTTAGGGAAGAACGTTAGTATTGTTTTTTAGCCACTGGACATAGTGGCAGGCGGTCAGAATTTTTTATTTGGCTGGTGTTTCTTTCCCAGTGGGTTGGCTAAATGCATTGGTTGCACTGAGTAATATCCTCTCACAAATATTTATTCAGAAATGCATGGATGTCAGGGTCAGGCTAATTCTGCTTACTGTGCTATAAGGAACAAAGAGGGCTTGAAAAAGTTGGAAGACTTGCATAAGAATACTTTATTTTTCAGTACAAGCTCAGACCTTTTAATGCTTGAGGGCAGAAAACATTTCCATGCTTTATACAGTCAGATGCTTTATACAGTAAGATGTATTTACATATGGTAATGTCGGGCAAAAGCAATACAATTTGCCTACAATTGTGTTAAACGATATTTTCATCTTGTAAGTTTCTCATTATTTTATAATTTCTCAAACTTTTCTCGATCTTAGAAATGGTTTCGGTGCCATGTTAACTTCTTCAATGCCTCCAAGATCACATTTATGAATCTAATAAGAGTTATGATAATAAATCAAAACGGCTTGCATAACCATAGTGCTACGTTCATGAAAGCATTAGTTTGCCCACTTAGAAGACAAGCGACAAACAAAAGTACAAATTTAATCTTGTAGAATTCTGTTTTTGGTGAGAAACTTAAATACTCATATGTAATACAGTTGTTTAAAGGAGATGTCTTCACATCAATATAAAATAATTATCGAGGGAATAACCTGTTTAACTTCCAAACACTTGCTCTAAGAAGCTCATAATACATCAACTAAAACTACTAATGCAAAACTTCAGAGCAAATATTTAAATAAAAATGCAGTCATTTATTTTGTAATGTGTGTTTTTTACAAGTAACCACTCTACACTAGATGACAATAACGAAGTGAAAGGACAACATTTAGACTTTTTGACGGTTTACACAGATTTCAGGATGTTTTAAATTATTTAAAACATCATTCTGCAGCCTTACCTGTATGCAGGCCTCGTCTTTTTCCTCCAACTATTCATCAACAATTGATAAAGAATCCGATCGATCCTTAAATCGGTGTTGATAAAATCTTATCGGTTTCCATCCCTCGCCTTGGCTCACCAATTCAGCAACCCTCCATTCATGGTAATCAATCCAGTAATTGACTTTGCCGTGCAGGCCTCACCTTGGTCAGTATTTGTGCATTATTCTTTCACTCAGGGTGGCCACTAGTGCCTGCTATCTCAGCAGCATGACAATCCCCTCTGCATAATTCTGCCTTATTAGTAAATTGTTTACTTGCAATCATTCTGTCACTAAGCCGGCGTCACAGCAGGAGCTCTTTTGTTTTCTGCTCCTCTCTGTTCATTTGCTTCAGTAAGGAGCAATGTTGACACATAAATCTGCTGCTGAGAAGAGCTGATCACCCTCTGAATGTGCCTCACAACTTGTGTTTTAATATGATGGCTGTAAGACTGGCTGCAAGGTTAGCTGATACTTGCAAAAGTGAACCCCATTAAGTTGATTTATAACCCGATCAAGAAGATGACGAAACAACACGACTGACGAGCCTGACCTTATATCTTATGAGCTATACAGCTATAGCAACCGCAGCTACATGAGTACTGTGTGTACTTCTGATGTGTGAGCAAAAATATGAAAACGATGGAGCCGTGCACAAGTGAAGTGGTTAAATGAAAGGGTGCATGTGGCCACTGTCTTTTGTGGTTGCTATTATCTTCACAATGTCAAGATAGTACATTCACATTATTTCTCTGGATATCTTTCATGAATAGAAAATAACTACGCACAGGCTGGATCTGGTATCGGCCTTTGCTTGCAGACAAGTTTATTCAGAACCGTTGCTTCTTTTTCCCTCTCAGCTGTCTTTTTCAGCTGCAGTGTGTGTGTGTGTGTGTGGCGCCTATGCCTCATATTTGATTCCAATCTTATTTTTCAAAGCGGGTCAAGAAAGTTGTTAAAGCTTTTTTTCTACAATTATCATAATATATTATCATATATTATTATTATGGTCGTTAACAATGATAAATTAATCTTTATTTATTATTTTCCTAATGTTACAAAGTGCTTCATAACAAATAAATACAATAAAGACAATAAATCAAATGATGTAAAAAACACAGACTTTTTTTTTTTTTACTGTTTTGAAAAGAGATTTAAAATGTATTTGGCAGGCAAGGAAGCATCTTTTGTTATATTTTTCTGTTTCAAGCTGCACCAAAGTGCAATAGAATATTCTACAAGGACACAATATTACCTGACAACCATTGCCAACATTTGGTAACTATTAAAAATACGTTAAAGCACCAAAACTTTCACCAGAAAGCATTACTTCTACAATGACCACTGCCGCTGAAGTTTATTTTAAATAAATTTCATATCTACCATCCACAATTTAAAATAAAAATAGTCCCCAACAGATGCAGTTTTTACTCTTATTTGATGAACATTTTCATAAAACTACAGTGCCCTGCTTTGTTTCTAGAAATAATTGAATCTATACTTGTGTTTTAAAGATGGATGTCCTCAGTAGGAAGTAATGGGCTGATGCATTGTTGGTTCTGGTCTTTAAGTAGGGTTGTATTGGCAAATAGAGAATCCTTGAAACATAGTACTGAGGTTCAATACCCAGAGGGGGATATCAACTCTGTAGTCCGACAGAGATTTCAGTTATAAATGAAGGTTCATTAGTGGTTTAATGGCAATTCCTATATGTCAGAAAATAGTGTATTTTAATTCAACTTTTGGTTTTATGGATTTAATGTTTAAAAATAGATAAAACAGACCTTCCTTTAAACAAACTAATCTGCAGGACTTGCATGTGCAGAGTCTTATTTGAGACATTCCCATTGTTTTTTCAATGATTTTAATTGTTAATTCCTTATTTGGTCTCATTTAGCTTTCATACATGTACGTCAGACTTGCTGGGATCATTACTGAGATTGTTATCCTGGAGGCACCAAGTTAAAAAGAAGAATTAATTATCTCACACCTATCCAAGCACAAAGACAGAAGCACAAGGTGTCTGTCAAACCCTGCACATTTAAATGATTTCTTGCCACTCTCCATGCACACATGCAGTCTGTTCTGATAATTCCTTAAAAATTCAACTCACTTGTGTGTGGAATGAAGCGTAGACGTGAATGTGGGTTCAGAATAGTAAGAGGAGAGAGGAAGCCCGTGTGCAAAACTGCTTTTAGTCGGTAATTTAATGGGCTGGATTGTTTTTTTTCTTTTACGTTTTGCTGATTTTAATGATTTGAGTGGTGCTTCATGTTTTATGAGTCAACAAATCAACATGCATTTGATGTTTTTAGTGCTCGTTATGACACGCATTACTTATTCTTTTATATTTTTATCTGGAAACTCTACAAATGCCCCTGTAACAGTTTTGGGCTCATGTGACTTGCTCATGGGCTCCTTCTCTAGTGATGGTGGGCACAATAGACTCCAGATAGTTAGACAGCAGCAGATCGGGGGCTCTATCAAATGTATTTTTTTATGCATTTGAAGCTTTTATTTGATGGTTTCGAATGAAGCTTTGAGTGTCTGTCATATTTTATGACGTTATCATCCTAAAAAATAGTTATATGAATGTAACTTATGGTGCTGTTAGATTGCTGTTAGACCACCTCATTAATAAAGATGTGTGCAGGACCACAGTCAAAATATTGTTTCGGAAAGGCTGAACTCCAACAAATATGTCTTGAAGCAGAATATTTCTTGAGATAAAATCATGTGAAGTTTGTAAATGATTAAATCTCTTTTCACTAAATTTTGACTTTTAGACCGATGACTGCAAATAGAGGGCTGAGCGCCGCTCGCTATGTGTGTGTGTGTGTGTGTGTGTGTGTGTGTGTGTGTGTGTGTGTTTGTGAGAGTTAGAGAAAAATAAAGTGGAAGGTAATACAACTTGTTATATGCTAATGGTATAAGCAATGCCAAACCATGGCTCCAGACCACAGTCCTGCTGGCGCTTCATCAAATATTACACCACACGTCAGGTTTGTGATGCTGGATGAGGAGCGGACAGTGGGGACATATTGATGCATATGATGATTATGGCTATTGGAAAAATGTGATCAGCTATTTGAAATGGCTCTTGTACACACTGTTTAATCTTGTAAATTAAATTGTACTAAACGTTGACTGTTTTCTGCGTGTTTTCCTACTTTTAGACTCGTAGACTAAGTTAAAAATTCCATTAAACATCAGGGAAGTTAGTCGTTGGGAACATCCCTAATTAGCACTGAACATAAAGTAGAGTTGTGGCTGATAGGAATGTTATTAGTTCATGGAGCACGTGGCTTCAGAATAATTTCCCCTTCACTTCATCGAATTAAAGTGTCGTAGTCTCATTTGAAAGCAACACGGTAAGCGAAGACTGAGATTCATCACACTAGCCATGTGTGGCTTAAAGCCTTTTTTCAGCTGCAAGCTCCGTTTTGTTTCTGGCCAAACAGCAACTCGACTACAGCTAGGATTGGAGACTGTTATTTAGTCTCAAGCACACTCAAAATGATTCAGAGGAACATTGGGTGTATTGGGGTTAAAGTATTGAAACCATAAATCAAGCTTTGTTTACATTGGCAGTTGTGATTACAAAATGAAGGGTTTTATTCCTAAAAAGGCACACATTTGTTCAAGAAATGCTTTAAATAAATCAGAAACATGAAGAGTAGATGGGATTTCTGTTAAATGTTTGATAACGTAATTTGGAACAAAATGTTTCATTCATAGAGGTCAGCCGGTGGGAGACCAGTCCCTGGACGAAGGAAGAGGTTTCTGGGCTTGTCGATGACGTGCCTGATATGTCCCTCCTGTGTGAAAATGTAATCTTTGGAAAAAGAAAACGGCAGCGTCAAAACTTCCTTGTCTTCCATCTTGTTGCTCGCAGCCAGGCAAAAATGAATCAGTCAGCTAAAACAGCTGATCATATCACTGCAGTCAGCCCGAAAGGAGAATGTCACTCTGCTACTCAAATGAGATATCAAAGTGTGACGTTCAGTGCGTTCCAGGAGTTCATTTATGGGGACATTCTGTCATTTGTCTGGTATATTCACTTTACCTCAACCTGCGTTGTTTGTACAACAATGTCTGAACCTGCTACATGTACATTTAGGTATTTGTGTAGCTAGAGAAAGCAAGTCATGAGAACAAGACAAAAGTTCATGATGTTGGGCATTAAAGCGGTGCCACTGAAAGTACCTTTTGCTCTGTCATTCTTACGTTTTGCTGTTATTCTTAGAGAACTTAATGTTTTTAAAGCAGTTAAATTCCCTTTGAGCTGTGCCGGAAAGGTCTTTGCATGTCATGCTATCAGTATTTTGCTAATTAACAGAAGTAAGAACACCAAAAATAAGAAAATGGTAAACAGAAGTAATAGCTGTTTTCCAAAACGAGCTCCTCATGGGACTGCCTGCTTCCAGCAATTTATCTCATAACTGAGTTTGTGTTTTTGATAGCTTTTAAATATGTAATGTTGTGATCTCAATCACTTGACCATTTAAAAAAATAAAAATAAAAAATAAAAATAAAAAATGCTACGCTATCATTTAAAGGGAAACATGAAGGCAGATGTCACTACTGGCTGTGGCTGCAGGTGCAGCAAAGCTCCCAGCATCACTGATGGGTGTAGTCAGGATAGAAGCAGGCTTGATTCTTCCATCCAGAGATGGCGGTAAGAGGCTGCCGTCAGCTTTAATCCATATAAGTCAACTCGCTTTCACAGATTTTCACAAACACCATAATTCTGAATATGGCAATATGATTTGTGTCACCTACAATTATATTTCTAGGAAGCCAAACTGATTACTCTGGTTCGAATAAGCGACCCGAAATATATTGTTATGACCACAGGAGGGTGTGGCTTTGTGTACAAATGGGCACCAAGGTATTTCTAAACCTTATATTCTTCTCCATGTGTAAGCGGAGCGTGCAGGCAGGTACTCTGGAGCACAAGAGATGGTAAAGTGTGATAAGTAGGAAGATGCTGATATTCCCACAGCCCATAGTCACAATAATTCAAGATGAAAGTGGCTCACCGACATGTGCAGACCAGTTTTTCCTTTTTCTGAGAAAATAACATTCATGTCTTGGGAGGTGCATAATGGCATGAAGAAGAGAAGAGAAGAGAATGTCTGGCCAGCCGGTTTCATGTGTTGAAAAGCGATCATTCAAACTTCATTGTATGTGCAGAAAATATCTGTAATTAGTAACAAAAGGTAGAAATATATTTCATTCACTCCAATTTAACTGCAGCAAAGCAGTATATGTGGTATATTCCCCCAGAATATTATTATGTATTCAGCAGCGGCTGGTATTAAAGTCATCTCTGCCCTGTGTGGCACTCTGAAGAAACAACAGATATTGAGATTTTGTGAATTCGAGAGGCTGCCAGCTGCTCAGCCCTCCTCTTAAGTAATAAGATTCTGGACCCACTGCCCCGCCGTCTAAACAGCCACAGGCTAGACGGTATGTGGGCAAAGTGTGTGTGTGTGTGTGAGTGTGTGTGTGATGAAGGGTTTGGGGTGATTGCCATCAAAAAGAGAGTACAGCTGCAGTTGTGTTGATTTTATGCTGTCGCCTCTGGTCAGTGGAAGCTGTAACTCATTCCACTGTCTCGCTGAAGCAATCATTGCCCGGGGACTTTCCAAGGCTCCTGGGGACCCACTTAACATGGACATAATCCTCACTGGACATGCCCGCTGTACACTCCTTCCTTCTAGGCTGGTAGTGTGCACTAGCCAAGAAGGTTAGGAAGTGACCAAAGGGATTTGCATGCAAACGAGACTTCCACTGTTGTCATCTGCTCAGTTAAAGATTTCAATTTAGTTTCCTTCTTTAAACTTTGTATTTATATTTGGTGCTTCTTCTCCAAATGCACCATGATTCCTGTTCATAGACATAAATCCTCCTTCGTATTCCTTGTCCAGTATTATTATTAGTGTTGCTCTTTTATAACAGACACATCTGTACACAGCCATACACCTGACTGCTTGTCTGCAACCTCACACAGTCACCTGACATGAGAACACATTCTGTGTTTTATGTGTTCACACAACCAGTACTTTATGAACACGACTCAAAGCATCTTACTCTTCTAGCATAAGATTAATTCAGTCTGATTGTGAAGGGCTTGGTCTGGTTATAATAAGCTGCAGGTCTCAGGTCTGTGTGTCAAAATGTCAAAAAATACGAGAGTCAATCCGAGTGGACAAGCTGTCAGTTCTGTTCATATTAATTGTGAAGTGAAGTTAAAATGGCATGTGTTGCAATTAGTTTCCACCGCCAATACTGGTTAATTGGTGGCACACCGTGGCATGTTGATGTCTGACTGCCCTCTTTTCTTTGGTAAAGTAATTCATGCATGTTGTGTTTGGATAGGGGGTCTGTTTTGGATCAGGTCCAGACTTCGGATCTGTGAAGAACTTGACACCCGCGCCATCTGGTTGACTCCACTGAAACTCGAAGCATCGTGAGCGGTCACATTAGATGAGTAGACTCACTAAACAGGGCTGCAACAAACAATCTTTTTCATCATTTCATTCAGAATATTTTGTCTTACATTCTTCAATTTTTAGAGGCTGAAATCTGGGAATATTTGCATTAGAAATTCCTAAAAGATGTATTGCGCAGCACTCACCCAGTTTTTTTTTTATGACAAATGTAACCCTGATAAGATTTATGATCCCAATTGCTTGTTTGAAAGTTTGACAAATGACACCCACTGAGTGAGTGTAAACACACATATATGCATGGTGCATGTCTGTGTTTTTAGTACCCATTGATCCCCATCAATCCACTGCAAATACACCCATCTATGTGCTCTATGCTGCTGTGTCGCTGTTCTGGCTCAGAGATGTGTTTACGATAATCTGTTGGCTGTGTCTGGGCGCTGCAACACTGCTGCCAGTTCCCCAGATGTGCCAGAAATAAGACGTGTCAAACTGATGCCAAACACACAGGGACACAAAGTCTCCCACGAGAATTTATTGATCACTATGGGCACCATCAGATATGAACAAAATCACTAATTTGGCAACAGTGAACACTCATTTTAATGACGTCTAAAGTGCAACAAAGATGACATAGTATCCAGAGCTTCACTTGTGATTGCGTTTTATACCAGCTGGCTGAAAATGTCAAAAGTGATGAAATAAAGTATTGAATAATTTTGTATTCTGAAAGTTATTCCACTCAAACACAACCCAGAGCAATGAGACACAACAGCCGCAGTAAAGCCACGGTCAATGTACCAGTACACAATGTTAACAAAACAAATGTTACAGATTTCAGCTTTGAGTCGATAACTGAGCAGTGTGATCGAAGGTATCCTACAGGAAACACCTCTCTTTGGCCATTTAGAGCAACTGCAAATATTGAAATGGAACGAATATACACGTTTATCCGACAAGTTTTGGGGAAGTTTTGTCTAAATCTAATAAGTAATGTTTGATATAGTGTGCATGATGAATAGATGGACATGCAGGTGGACTGGGGCTGATCCATAGTCCCTCTCCTGGGTCAATCATGAACATCTATTGGTGGAAAATAGCAGGTTCTTGCCAGTTTGGTTGTGTTTTTATAAATGATTGAGAAGCCAAGCGTAACCACAGTCCAAAATCCATTGGCTCCTATGAAGGATTTTCTAGGAAGGACATCAGAGGATTTAAACTTTAGACAACCGGCTCATCAAAATCAACTCATTGCATGCATGTTTGATTCTATTGATTTGGCCCTGTGGCCAGTTTGGGCTAAAAATCCCTCAAAGACGAGTGTCAAGGAAACCTGCTTTACTCGCTGCACAACATTTAGTGACATGAATGCCAAATCATTTTTACAGAGTGAATCATAATCTCTGCCTTGTAAAAATGAAGGCCGCATTTGAATTTTGACAGAGGGTTTGCTCTTGAGGTATCAATTATTCCAGTATCAAGAGATTGCCCCAAAAAAGAAGTCCTGAAGATACCCATCACTGGCTTTACGAGGCATTTAAATGTGCACAAGCTACTCATTAAGACAGTCAGGGAATTTACAGTAAGCACTCTCAGCCCTACTATAAATGTAGTGATACTGTGCAGTGAGTCCCGGTTGTCTTAGTCTGGCTAAAATAGAATAAAATAAGGCAGAAGCCTCTGAGACATTAATTGCTTATCAGTAAGTAGTAAGTACCAATTAGTTATGGATAACTTGAAGGTACCAATTTGATGAGGGGTCATAAATCAGCAGTGAACAAACTAGAAATAGAAGTAGAAATGCAATAGGAAAAAAATCTCTATTTACTTTACTTTCAGTCTAAAATGTAATGCCATCAAAACAAGAACTATTGAGCAAATAAGGGAAACGCATAATTACACGCTTGTCAAGTGGAGCTGTCAATAAAGGAAAACAACTCAAACTGCCAGTAAGCAAAACCCCAACCAATAATCTAATCATGTAACATTAGTTATTGAACTATTGAACTTCATCTTTGAGCCCAAATGCACAGAGAGGTAATCGCAAAGTAAGCCACTGGTCATCAGCTGGACTGGAGTGCAGTTTAACAAATACTCCTGAATTGTGCTATTAGAAGAATCGGCACATGTTGCTTTGCTCCTTTGGGCATAAAAACAGAAGATTACAACTGGTCTGTACAGTTTGTTAAAAATCCATTCTGCTGGGTTATTAATTTGCCCAGGTTGTCATTGTGTTGTCAGGATTTACCCCGTAATAAGCCACATGAGGCTACGCAGCTTTAACAGCTTGTATTATCTGCAGTTGAGCCTGAATAAACTCATTATTGTTCAGCATTTAAGTGGTTTCTGTACCTTTTTCTATTTTCACACAGTTTAGACCAGAGGCTCCAAATCACTCAAGCAGCAGTACTTCAAACATAAGACTGGAAGTTAGCAGCCAATTTACTACATTGTTGACGGTTCTTTTGGTTGGCAGGTGGACTATAATGAATGATGTGCCAGTTAAAAGTGGAACTTTGCTTGTTATTTTTGTGTTTAATTTGACCGTTTCTGAGTCACTAACTGTTACCTCCCAGTGATTAAGCGTGTTTAAACAGCCCTTCTTGCTTCCAGAAGAGCTCCTGGCATTTCCATTATTCTCATGAAAACTATAACATTTTGACTAAAATTGAAATGCAAGTCATTGTCAAATCTACTCTTCTTCTTTGTCAAGCAGGTGGTTCCTTTCAGAGCTATATACAAAGTCACACATGACGGTACAACAATCAACTACTGGAGGGGTTGGTATGAGCATTTAAAGTATGCCGATAAATAAAAACAGCATTTAGGGAGGTAAAAAATAAAGCAAAACAATCTCTTCATATCACTTCCACCCTAACAATACTAAAGAGAGAGAGATTCATATTTAGATTCATGGTCATTGACTGTCCGTAAATGCTAGAATGTTAAATCTCAATTGTTGGTTTGTTGGCCTTTTAGTAAGACTAATAACCGACCAAATACCATATCAAAAATGTATTAAAAAATGTCTGTATTTTGATATTTGGTGCTTCATTTTACAGCTTTGAATGCTCAGCTTAAAGAGAGAGAAAAATGGAAAAAACATTGTAAACCTCGTCTGTAAAGGCACAGCCGAGACATCATGCTGCTGATGTTCTGGTGATGTTGACAGCAGTAGAGGAGGTTGTGTTGACATCTGGTTCAAAAGCAGTTTAGTCCACCTTGTTGACATTCAGCTTCTCAGGAGCTGAGAAGGCCGAACTTTCATAGCCGTCATGCCATCATCCTGCATTGCCCCGTGTACAAAGTGCAGTGGTTCAACTGACGAAATGCAAGTTGACTCTGGGGGCTTCTCGATGAGTCGAGTCATCAATGTTTAGGGGGCAGTCCCACCAGGAGGCCTTAATGTTAACGTTTGCCCACTTGCCAGCGGCAGGTAAACTCTGTGCAAGCCTTGTGCAGTTGTCCGATTCCTTAAATGAAAAATAAATGTAATCGTTACCCATTTTTCTATGCCGAAAACACGTTATTGTTGTTCTAAGCAATCCACTAGGCTTACACGATGCCTCGGGTTGAGTCGACCAATCAGAGGCTGTGTTCCTGTCTGTGTGGCAGCTTTGATCTCAAATGAACTGCGCAATGGAATAACAGGCAAGAGTCTTTTTTTTGTCTTAAAGTGTTCCTCCAATCACCTAAAACTGGCCAAGTTCCGGGCAAAACTGGCAATAAAATGAAATGGAAACAAACGGAGGATGAAACACCAGCACTGCAGGGCTACGAAGCAGAACGGCAAAGGAAATTCCTTCAGAGTTAGTCCCAAAATGTATCTTGGGTCCGCTCTGACCAAGAGGACACAATGTTTTGTTTTACCTGCAGAGACAAAAGCAGACATGTAAGTTGAAATAAAATTCAATTACCATGAAATTATTTTGGGGCTTATCAGTTGAATGATGGTTTTTATATCAAGAAACTTCTCTTTTTAGCCAACAAGAACCTAAATGTTATCACTTACCTGTCAGTATTAAATGCCTTAGCTGTCATTTCCTGTGTTTCTTATGCCGATAAAGGCTTTATTAATATCCATGTTGATGATCTTACTTCAGCACATTCTCCTGGTGGATTGGAACAACATCCTAGAGGCTCGTGATAACAGCAAAAGGCATCATCACTGCACAATAGCTGCAAAATCCAGAGCCCCTGAAGCACCTGCTCCTCCAGTAATTAACAGACTGCAAAGGATTGATGAGGCCCTGCGCGACAAGATGACAAAACATCATGTACACCACATATATTGTGTCGAAGGAGGAGCTACCGTTCACATAGTTTAGGATGGGTCCCACAACTGGCCAAGATCCAACATGCTGTAACCGAGACTGGAGAGTAGAACGTGTGTGAGGTTACTGAATCCCAACCCGGTCCATGCTGGAAGCAGAGCGGACAACATTGATTGGTAAGAATAAATAATAAGTGTGTGTGTGATGTGGATGGAATATTTAATCTTTGCAGTTAGTAGGGGAGAGTTGTTAAAAGATAAAACACAAGATACTGATAAAGTAGTGCATGACTCTCAACAGCCCAGTCAGATTTAATCATCACCCATCTAGAGGACCTGCAGCAAGGAGGCGACGTTTTTTTTTTAAGGGGGCCTGGACCCATCGTACTGGCCCAGTAGCCAGGGAGAGTTTCGGGCAGAGTGGTCTGGATGAGCCACTCTCTATAAGGAGCTGTTGGGAAAATAGCATTGCTGGCATTCAGGTTGATGAAGTTCTATCAGAGTAAAACCAGTACAAGATGTTTGTCCGATGAGCAGCGGTACAGATGAGGGAGCTGTTCATGAGTATCATGCAGTCAGGTGTTTAGAATGTGTGTCAGATTTGTTAAATGAGGCGGGTGTGAATATGGTTTCTCGATAAATCTGCAGAGTGAAGTTATTTACATTTTTAATTGATATGAAATTCTCATCATGTGTTTTCAGAGGAGAGGTGAGAACGATGTCAGAGCTTGGTGCCCTGCATGGTGTTGTAGCTAATCCTTCTAGTCAACACAGCGATGTCTGAGCAACGACTTTCAACAATGGAGACAGTGAAAACTGACTGGAGATCAAGTCTTTCCTCCTTTCAGCTGCAGAGGCTGATGTTTCTCTGTGGAAGGCCCCCCCCCCCCCCACTGGAGAAATGTGCTGGTTGTGTGTGTGTATTGGTGTATGAGTCTAGCTGGTTGGCGTAGCATGCTTGTTAGGGGTGATGTCCCAGATAAGAAATGAGTTGATAATTGTAAATTTTGGACATTAATAAAGTAAAAGAATTGTCAAAATCCCTGTTGGTGGTGTTATTTTTAAATAGGTCTACATTTTTTATTTCGATGATGACACATCTCTAGAATATTTCTTAATTTACAACAAACAACAATGTTGCTATTTCTAAACTTGAGCAAAGGTGACCTCTGATCTACTAGTCTGTCCGAAGCTATCTCTGAAACGGGAAACACACCCTTGCATTTGAAATGAATGACAGGCTCGGCGTAGTCACAGCACCAGTCCAGAACTTCACTGCAGGACCATCTCACTACGTCTACGCCGGCCGCGTCTTTTAAACAAATTGATATGCGCCTCTGAAAGTGGGGAAAATAATATGTTTCCATTGTGCTGTGGGGATCAGATTAGTAGTCTGAGTGAGTTTGACGCACAGGGAATTTTTAATGGTGTTGAACTTGCAGACTTGAATGATTAATTGTAATATTTTATATGTTGAATACACTTTAAGCATAGATTCGGCATTCAGCTCTACTTTCTAATAACATTTTAACAATATATACAGTATATTAGTAATGTAATTTAAAGAACCAAGTTGAGCTGCAGAATTCGCTGTGCTATTTCATTCTCACTGCACCTCCATATCTGTGATCAGATAAGCACTCACTAATTGGCTGTTTCTGCTCACCCGGATAAATGCCACAGATCAGCAGCCACTGCTGGCTTCACTGAAAATAATGAGCTAATAAAGATAAGGATCATGGGAAAATTGCAGATTGGGGACCACTCATATTCCCTGTGACTGTGGATGCACGTTATATCCTCTATTGTGAAGTAATTACAGACGAGCAGTTCTTCACATGCAAGGCATCTTAAAATGAAGGCTATGGCCACATTTAAGAACCTTGAGATTAATAATGTGACGTGAGAAGACCTCGCCTCTAAGACCCTGAAATCTCATTGTTGGAATTCCTTTTTATTCTCTCGACTCATCGTCGGTTCTTTTCAAGGCCTCATAGCAAAGAGTTTGATAGCAGAATCTCCCTCACTGCTGTCTTCTCTTTGTTATAATTGTTTAATAAAACATCTGTATCTTACACAAACTTCAATACTTTATTAAATGTCATCTTTTGTTGTACGTTATACATATTTGCTACCTTACAGTCTTCCTTAGATAATACAGACCGACATAATGTGTTGAACTAAATCCTATAAATCCAATAGCAGCCTCTCCAGCACCTGCACTGCTCTTGTCCTCTCTTGCAGGATATTGCTTTTGATTGTGATAATAGTAGAAATAAGTCGGTGTATGAGATGTAATACAACTTTAGTACCTCTCAACTGACAGGCAGCCAAACGAACATCACCTTAAAACGTGTGACAGCTGGAAGAACAAAACTTGATTTGCTTCGAACTGATCTTGTGTATAAAATGTACTTTATTGCAGAGCACAGATTCATATAAAAAGTTACGAAATGTCAAACAGGAAAATCACACAAAGCGTACATCTCATAAAGAAAAAACAACACCCACACATCACTGTATGTCCATCATCATTCACAAAACGCACAAACAGCAGCAGTCGCTGCGGTGCAATGTGTTCAGGTTTTGTTTTTATTTTTATGACTCAGTCATGCAGATCCAGAATGTCACGTAAATATTTTCAAGCAATACCGTAGAAAGTCCACAAATAAATAGAGGACTGCTTTTTCTCAGAAATATTTTCAGAGCTTCATGTCAATAAGAAGCATTTCTGAATCGCTGACAAACGTACTGTGAAATACTGGAGAAGTCTCTCAAACCTGGTTTTCCAGGCTTTCCAAACAAATAGAGCAGACTTATACACATGAAAATTGAATTATTAACAATATCACAGTTTATCTAAGATAGTAATAGTTTGAACAATACAATGTACTATATATGAAAACGAGGGCCAGAGCAGTACAATGTTATTGTTAGTGTATAATATGAGTAAATCAAATCCACAGCAAACACAGCATACTTGCAGACTTACTGAATTAAATTTCCTTCTTGGCTTTTGGTGAAATCTCGAAATAGCAGGTATTTGAAAACCTCATGACAGAAGTGCTGTTTATGTAGAATATGCATGTCCAGAGAGTTTTTTAGAAATGCTTTTGCACCCTTTTGTATGTTCAGCCGGATCCTGATCTTCCCTGTCGAGTCAGCGTTCACCCCGTGATCAAACAGAGTAATAGCAGTCGTAGCCCGTCTGGATGCAAAGGGAGTCGATGGTCCCGTCAGCATAACAATCATCGGCGAGAGCTCAATACGCCGGAAACTCCAATTGAGAGCAGATGAATAGCTAACAATCGCCTCGCTGCAAGTAGAGATAAAGCCATGATTCAAATCCTTCTCTGGAGGAGAAAAGCGCAGAAGGAAGTGCAGGATAATAATTTGGTGTTCGGACATACGTGTATTTGAGTGTGTAAGTCTCCACAGAGCTCATCTGCACCAGAACCAGAACTGACCTATGTAATCCCAGTGTGCTGCCTTTCAGCAAGGTCTGGCTATCCCTATGATTTCCACGAATCATGGAATTTTATGATAAAAATTTATAATACAGATGAGTTGAAGCAGATCTGGGATTTGTAATACTTTTTGTTGAATATAGAAACCTCAAACAATATGCTCATTGGACATACCCCCCCCGCCTAAAAAAAATAAACGAATTGTATTATAGAAATTGTGTCACGATCAGGCTTTGCCTTCTGTGTTCTGTGTGTGTCTTTCTGTAGCTCCTCACTCTACCTGTCAGCCACTCCCTCAGCACCAGTCTAACTCCCTTCACCTGCCCCTGATCACTAATCAAGCACTCCCTCATCAGCACAACTCTCCTCACCTGTTCTAGCCACTATTTAAACCCCTGCCTCTCAGTCACCCGCTGCCAGATCATTGCGTTCTACCCGCCCGTTTGTCTTGTCCTGTTATGACCAATCAATAAATAGTTTTGTCTTTGGAAATTCAGAAAATAGTGTCCATACTGGTGGTGACGTCTCGTATGCTTCAGAAACAGATGAAGACATTTAGCTTAATCCTCACATTTACAAAAAGGTGGAACCATATGCATATTTGCTCGCTAAATGAACTCGCTAAACCGTAAGCCGATTGTTCATACACAAATTGATTAAGTGACTAATTTGGGGCACTGAAGCTTTTTTTTCAGTCTGGCTTTTTTTCCTCCAGCTTATTTCTTTTGAGGTTAAACAATTAGTTCTAAGTTCTGACATATTCTGTGACAACAAGAACAACCTCAAACTCCCCTAAACTGTAAAGTCAGCATTTTAACCTCATTGGTTCATTTAAAATCCAACGTACAGAGCCAAAGCAATAATAAATGTGCCACCGCCCAAATCCTATAGAGTGCACTGTAGATGTGATTGGTTAGATGTGTCCTCGATCTTCATCACTGTAATGAAGCTCCTTATTTTCAGCTGTACCTTGCACACAATGTTTAACTCCCAAATAGTGTAAACCATTTTGTATTACGTTACTTTACGTTTTTTGTTAAGTGGAACTCTTTGTCAACGAGTCGGTACAGAGCAGGAGCCGACACCAGCAGACTGTGCACCTGTTTTACTTTATACTTTACTTTGTATTGATTGTGCCTGAATTGAACAGTTTGTTTTCATCAACAATTGTATTTAGAGCTAAAAGGATTAGTTGAGTAATTGATAAGTTTCTCAAACCAAAAATCAGTAATCAATTAATCATTTGTCAATTTTTCAAGCAAGGATGCCCAATTATAGTATTTTGCCATTTATAATAGTAAACTGAATATATTTACTGTCATTTGGTTTTCGACTGTTGTTCAGCTAAAACAAACGATCTGAATTCGTCACATTAGGCTCTAGGAAGTTACAACGGGAACTTTTTACTCTTTTCAGACAAAACGATTACTTGAGAAAGCAGTCAGAAGATTAATCGCTAATGACAAAATGTTAGTTGCAGCCCTATTTTCTTCCAGCATCTCCATGGAGAAATCAAGGCATTGTTCCTGTTGTTACTTTAAGTGTTTATTTGCCGTTGCCCATGGGTTTGAGTTCCTGCCACATGTTGCTGAAGTTTTAGCTAATAACCTTCTTTATCATTGATTTATAAGCTTTAGATGGAGCCTTAATCTCTGAGAAACATAAGACTCAGCTGCCTCCACGCAAATCAAAACACATCAACCTGCATTAACAACTCTCGGTAAACACTGGATAACATCTTAAACACACGCTGACATTTTCTACAGCTTTAAATTGGCAGTGTTTCATTTCTAAATTGGTCCATTTATTTTATTTACGTGTGCAATAATGTCAACTGTGCTAGCCTGCATGACAGCTTTACTTACTTTAATTACACTTATCAAACAGTATGTAACTTTAGAAAAAGCTTTAATATTTGTTCTTATTAACAACAGTGTACAGAAGAGCTTTTACTTGTAGGTTTTAAACAGAAAAACAGAAAACATTATTTTAGTAATTCATATTTAATGCAAAATATTGATATTATTCACGTTTTCCTCGTATTTTGTTATTATTTACATCATTGTGAAGCAGCCAATCAAAAATGGGAATTTGGTGAGATCAAGTTATCAAACATTTGACCAGAAATGTGAATAAATTGTGAAAAATTCACAATTTCCCAGGACCCGAGGTGATCTTCAGACCCGAGGTGATCTTCAGATTGCTTTTGTCTGACCAGCAAGTCCAAAAGCCCAAATATGTTAAGTTTGTTTCATATGTGACAAGGAGAAACAGCAACTCCCAATATTTTTGAAACCAGCAAATGCGAAATTCAAAAATGAATAATTTAATATCAAAATGGTTGCTCTATAAAGTATGTTGTCATCTAAACATCCATACAGTAGTGGAAGCTTGTGGAGCTTTTATCCAACAACAGAAAAAGCCAAACTTGTCTTTAATCACCTAAACTGGTTGTGTGCTAAAAACGAGGCTTAAAACTTTTGATGGACAGCATCAAAATGATTTTTTTTTTTATTCTCTGCTGTGCCTCACAATACACCCCCGTCCATCATAGACACTCATCTCCAAGGAAAGTCCGTAAGCCACTGAGAATTAGTTTGCTCGATGCATTCTGTAAATCATATAAGCCCCTTTCACACAGCCTGTTCGGAATTAAAGGTGCGGAGGCACAATGGGGCGGCAGAGCCGGCAGTGGAGGAAGTCTCAGAGCCGAGCCGACGTCTGCGTGGAAAGGGACAGACGTTTTGACGACGTGTGATTTGGGCGCCCCAACCAGCGGGAGATTTAAAAAACAACAACGACTAAAGCAGCAGTTAGCAGCTAACCTGCAAACGAGAATGGCAGCGCATTGGGGAGACAACCATGTCCAGGAGCTCAGATGCGCCCTTTGTCGCCGTGTTTCGGTTCAGTATGAAAAAGTACAGCCGATGTAACGGTGGATCTTCTCCACGGCGATATTATGCAGTCTCTGTGTGAAAGGGGCGCTAAAATCTGATACCGTCGGTCCATGTGACCTGCAGCCATTTTAGCAGGTCACATGTCATCATTCAAAGATCCAGCTGGGTACAGTCATAGTTGGCTAATGAGACAGTCGAATTTGGTGGGGAAATTGCAAACCTCCCAGCCACTGCGAACTGTCATTAAAAAAAGTGAAGCTTGCTGCCTTGCAAAGACTCTAAACCTCATTAAGAACCACCGTGTGTCTTCTGTTGCAGTTTTGTCCTTTTATCGCTTCCCTTGTCCTTTTTCAAACTTGCCACATTTCAAAGCAGATGGGTTACACCCAAGGATTGGCCCGCTGCTATTCATTCTCATTCCCTTTTTTAGCACTTCTTTCCACTCTGGTTGTTCCTACATTGAGGTAATTACCATTCAGCAGTCTCCTGAAGGCTCTGGCTGTAAAATTCAATCAGGAACCGAGCGAGATTTAACTCCCAAACTCCCATATGTTGAAGCAGTAAAGCCCTGTCCATTGATTTAGTGGTAGCATCCTCTTCCTCGTTTGGCTGTGTTCAAACTGCTTTGGCACTGATTTTATCTGTGATTCCAAATAATATCGGAAATAGATGGACTTTGTTAAAGGACTGTGGGGAGAGCTAAAGTGTACGGCTCTCTAAACAGCATATTGCAGACCGTATTTCAGTTGTTGCTGTTAAACCAAACGGAATTAAGCAAGAGATTAAATAGAAATATTTGGACAACACTTACTTGTGTTGAAATAATGCAATAATACCCATTATGTGAGCTCCATTCAGTTGCTTTTAAACTTGCCCAACATCGGGTACAAGGTTTGAATTTCTCAAACAGTTGCTAACAGCAACATTAACCACACAATCTACAAACGGCTCTCCAAATGGAGAGTGTGATTTAGAGAGCGCCTGCAAAGGCTAATAGCTATTCTGTTGTCCCTTCACACCATGTTTTGTTGCATGGATTAAAACCCCAGCTCGGCATTTGCTAATGTCACATCTCTTTTCAGTCGCTCTCCAGTCTCCCTTCGCCCTGGACACAAAAGGCAATAAAACACTTGCAGAGTGTTGAGTGTGCTGCGCCCTCTAAAAGGTCTTTTATCAATCAGTGTTAACTACCTGCCACCAGCTTATTACTGTGGGCCATATGTGACACAGCAAACCTATTAGAAGTGAGCAGTTAGTATTCTGAAAAGCCAACGAACATTACGCAGTGAGCCTCTACTTGAGCCACGACTGGAACTTCAGCTGGAAGTTGTTCATTCTTCTCTTATTTCTGTGTAAATATATATAATAAACCTTTTTGAATCAAATTTTTTCTCTGGAAAAGTTTATTATTTATATATATATATATATTAATATATATTTTAATACCCTTATTATGGTTCACATGATAGCAGGCAGACTACATTCGAGAAGATTTGACAAACTTTGTTCTCTGTCACTTAATGATAGAAACATGTTTTGGGCTCAAAAGCAACGTCAAAAAATATGGTAATTAAAGACTCTCATAAAATTCCATTAAAACACAAACAAGTCTGGAAATGAATAAGAGCAGGTGTGCAAAACTGCATTACAAAGTAGTGACAGTCTGTTCGGCCTTGTTTAAAACGGATATTGCGTTGGGACATGAAAGAGCTTTTGTAAATTCTCTTTTTGGTCAGAAAGGCTCTGAAGTTTGTGCCTGATGGGAGCAGCTGGATGGAGTGTTGAAGGCAGTGAATTACATACACATTCTACATTTTGTTCTTCAGCTTTTTGATGAAAAAGATCCATAAATTAAATTTTACATAGAACCAAAACTATGCGCTAAACGAGGCTAAAAACACCTGCAGAGTTGGGGATTGTATAATACAATGAGTGCACATTGCATATTACATGCAGTGTTTCTTTTAAAGATTTGTTTTAAGATTCTGGTCTCAAAATTTGTTTAATTTTATTCCAACCATGACATTTTCGCCCTTTTTAAATTAGAATTTTTGCCCTTAGGCAGACGACCTGCACTGGCTGTTGGCTTAAGTTAACACACCGTTTATTATCTTCAGGCGAATTCCTTTCTCACAGCGGACAATTTCTCTTGACAATCACAAGTGTAACTGACAACTTTAATAGTGGCGGCATCCCATTTACTGTAGATGTGCTTGTGTCACGGCCTTGGTGTTATTAGTGCTAGCTGGCATGTTCCCTAAATGGAACAGATTTATGTTATTATTTGCACTTCCACATTCCAACAAATATGACAAATGCTTGTTTCTTAAAAATACATTTCTCACGTAATAGCCGTTTGTTGTTACTTCTGTATTTTCAGAATCATGGTTTGTACTCAAAATGGCCGCATGGGATCAGACTGTACTGTACAGAAGCTGTACTTCTAAACTGTAATAATGTTAAGCACCATAATTACAATCCTCAAAAGCACTGACTCCTGCTTTGAACTGTGTCCCACTCTAACAAACGTTCACTTGACCCAGTGGAGAATTTCCGTTCAGCAGACATTAACAGCTCTACAGAGCATGGAGCATACATTTTAATTGAGTAATTTTTCTTTGTCAGAATATGCATACACAAGGACAAGCGTTCCCAGGGTGCATAGCCTCGACGTCAGACACCAGAATCACTGGAGTTGAAAGTTGAACCAGATACAGTGTTTGGATTAATGTGGGGCGCTTGGGGGGGAGCAGATTACTGGGTGGATCTGTTTAACCGGAGACTCAACCGGTATTTCTTTTTTGAAGATGATATCCTCTTCTGAGGATGCAAGGAGAAAACACAATCATGTCTTCCTTAACCCCCCCCCCCCCCCCCCCCCTGCAAAAAAAAACTCCATTACTTTTTGAAAGAATGTCAGATGATGTAAGTGAAGACCAATGCAATGAAATTACCCCTGACATCACTCATTCCACCAGCATCCAAATAAACCTGAGAACAGATCATGACGACATCTCTTTGATCTTGAATTAGCAGAGCTGATCTGGGCAGTACTATGAATCCTAATTCACAATATCTAGAAACACTCACCTCCCCCCAACAGATATGAGCCTTTTACGTATGAAAACACTCTATTTAATATTTTCTAAGACTTAGAAAACAGTTCAGTTAAAAAAAACAACAGCTCATTATTATTTTTGTCATAAACATCCATATTGCCACATGACTAAATGTGTCGGAATGATAACATTACATGAATATTTTGCATTCACTCAGTACATTTGCTGCCACGTACCGAGCAGCGTTCCACTTCCCGATTGGTTTTAATGAAGAGAAGTCCCTGAAGTCGTCTGTAGGTACACGGTGAAATGCGTGCATCGCCTCTGCTAATAGCTGTCAAAATACGGGTCCTCATGCATTAAAATGTGTATATAGAGTGACTGCGTGCAAGAGACAGTGACGGTATTAATTAAGATAACGATTTTTCATCGCAGGTAAACATATGAATAAAAAGGTTTAATGCAGCAACTTCTTCTTATTGATAATAGTCCTTTTTAATTGAGGTATGATTTGTTTTTATTGTCGTCTTATATCACAAGCCAAAGCTCCGTTTATTGGCTTGCGTGGAAACAGCAGGAAAGTTGACTGTGAAAACTTCTCACAGCTATACTTCAATCAATTACTAAAAGGGTAACAAGTTTGATTTAGTTCATTGCACCACAGCAGAAACAACCATCATAACAAAACTGCGAGGACTGATAAGGGCTGTTGATCAATAGCATTGACTCAAAAGTTACTTAGCCGGTCGTTGACATTTCAAAACCCATTTTCTGACCCATTTAAACGCTTATTCTGCTCTCTGCAATTTTCAAACGCACTAAAGTGCTTCAGGACAGACCAGCAAGAATACAACCTCATTAAACATGAATGTTTTTTGATCCCATATTAATTAGTTGGACTTGAATTATTTGTCTTAACACTCTCACATTCTCTGTGTGTATCTTGGCACAGAACATTAAGTTTTAAACGGCGCAGTGTGCATCACACAAAGAGCTGTGCTGTTCTGAATACAAAACGACCATCCTGCTTTCGGAAAATTACTTTTTGATGATACAAAACTCTTTCGATCCAGTTTCCCTGAGACAAAAATCCAAGGGGAAGATAGTCTTCATCTTGTCGATCAGTCACATACTTGCATTGGGTACTTTAAGCCACCAGGAGGATTTCCTTTGTCATTTAGCAGTGTGCAGACCTTTTTTTTCTGTGTCACCTTTCATTGCATTCTGGTCCGGTTCATGTTCACGCTGACTTTTTTTTTTTACAAAAGAACCAAGAGGAGTTAAAGTGAAGTTATACAGACTGACGGGTAACTCGTTGATTGGAAAATGGCGCTTGTCATCCTGCATCAGGAACCACATGGGGCTGTCACTGACAGCTCATGCAGCACTTAAAAGCTTCTAATGTCTATATTTATGTTCCCTGGTGTCATAAACTGCTCAATGAGCATTATTAATATTATTAGACTGCAAATCGACTGCATGTTTTGAACAATGACAGGTAGACACGGAGCTAAATAGAGGAATCTTGTGAAGCAGTGGTCTGTGAGGTATATTGGATTAATGTAGGATGTTTTGAGAACACAATGTCACGCCCTGTTTAATGGATTTAATGAACTGCCAACGTATACTGTGTAGGATACAAGCACAGCAGTCTGATTGATCGGGGAAAATTCCCATGATTCACATGCTTACACGCATTTTTTATTGAATGATTCACATAAATATGTACATGGCATTTACAGATTCCTTATAAAATTGCTTCTTGAACAGTTCACAATCCGAAGATGGATTTGATATTTGTGGTTTTTATGATTTCACATCACAAACAAACCGCACCACTTGTCTGCGGACCGACGCTCTCCTTTTCAAGCGGTCTTGGTCCGGTCGTTCGGCCCACAGAGTTTGATTATCAGCTTTCACACCAGCTTTACAGACATAAAGAAACTTGCTAGCCTAGCAACATTAAGGCTTAAAAACAACCCGAATGCACTCTGTAGGAACAGATGAAATACAGGTTCTCTTAATTGTGCCTCTAACTCTCTTTCTTTTCCAAAAACAATTATGTCTTTTATTGAGTCCAAAGCCCAGATAGTAAAAACTTAGACCACATAGTAACAAAGGTAGACTTCAAGGCTAATGTCAGTATTGTCAGCCGAGACTCTCGTGAAGTGGTTTCAAACTGTACGTGTCGTAAGTTAAGAGTAATTACACCGCCTTATCTGTCTCGCATCTTAATCTGTTATGGTGCATTACAGGAATCTGTGTTGCTCTTGACGTACATAATTGCTTTATCCAGGACCACTGCGAGGGTGAAGAAAACACAAATGTGATGTCTTTTGAAGCTGTAAACCAGCATGCATCCTCTATAGTCTGTCAGCACAGTTCTTTTCAGTTCCATACCCCCAGTAAGTTTAACGAAAATGCATTCCCACCTTTTTGTTACATTGCTGTGTGCTACAGTAAATGCAGTAACTACAGGAACACCTGGTGAACATTTAGTACTAAATGTGTGTGAATAAGTATTCTGCTTTTAAAGATTTGTATCCCATCGTATTGTAAATATGAGAAACAAATATTCAGTAAATGCTTCATTTTGTAATATAATGTAGAATATTCACACATATGCACGCTGCATCTGTTCTGCAGCTATAATAAAGGGTTGTAACCCCAAATGATATTGTATATGCTGCCAGTGTTATGAAAAGCCATTAGCCGTCCATATTGTACTATCATTTTGCACACATACTGTAGCGTGGTTTTAGATTCGAGCTGATTGCTGCATAATTCCCCTCTTCCCCAGATCCAAATTAGCCAATGTGCATTAGCAGGTAATTGTCGGTTCAGCGGGATGTTTCCTTCGCAGGCTGAAGACCTCGTAAAAATCTGGAAGCAGCAGTGCGAAGAACGAGATATTAGTCCCCTGCTGGTCCTCAGCTAAAAAAGAAAAAGCTCACTGTGGCCAAGTCTCCCTCAGAGACGAAGATTTCCCCGGGTAAATTTGGCGCTCGGGGAGATCCTCTAATGATCTCCAGTTCCGACCTTATTGTGTCCGTTAGATTTATGAGTCGCTCAAGGAGGGGAGTGAAACCTCATATCTGTCGTGGCAAGTCAACAAATAAACCGTAACTCTGCCCTCTCCACAAGGCCAGTAGTGTTTATTGATACTGCTCCAAGAAAGTGGCATTCAACCAGGAGGAAGAAATGTCTTTTATGGAGCAACTGAATAAGCCTGGTCGGGGATCCTCTGCTAGAGGAATATTTATTAGCGTTCCCCATGTTTGCAGATTACAGTGAGAATGCAAATCCTGAACGCTGTGCAGAAGGTCGTAAGATAAGATTCCTTGGGCAGGGAGCAGTGTATATATAAAGTTAATGGAGCACGGAGAGGAGGAAAAAACGGGATGTGATTTTGTCTTTTTAATGGCTTGAAAGACAACTGATGCCCTCTGGTTTTTGCAATTGAATGTCCAGCTTAAATAAAGTTGAAGCCAATAGCAGCAGTCTTTTACTTTACCAGTGGCCCCAGAGGGGTTGTACTCCGAGTGAGGAGACTTTGTGTGACTGTTTTCCACTTGCAGAGGACAACTACAGTAACTAACTTCATATAAAAGGTAATGGAAGATGATACAAGTGTAACATCACATCTGAGCATGGAGGGAATTAACTTCATCTGCTCTACCTGCCGCTTTGGATGGCGTTCAGTAACAGTTTGGAGGTTACGCTCTGTATATAAGTCAGTTCTGCGAGTAATATATTATAGGGTTGGACAGTGAGATTGAAATATTCCGATATTAACAAGAATAAGAGCTGAAGTGATCAATTTGTCTATCAAGAGAAAACCAATTTGGCAGCTATTTTAATAACTGGGATTTACATTTCTTTAGCTGAAGCCTTAATACGATTTTCTTTTAGAATTTGAACTATACCCTGCTGTCTTTAGCTGTCTAATTAAGGACTAAAGTGCACCTTTCTAGACTGTGACTGAGTAAAAACCATAGCCATGGCTATTGTAAAGTGGCATGTTGTATAATTGAGTGATTATACAGTAATTACTTTTTTTTAAATCCTGTTGCCAGTTTCATTGTAAACGTATTTTTAAAAAGCTGAAGTGATTGCTGCTGTACTTATTGCTAATTAACCCCTGATTTATGTGATTTCACGCTGCTGGCTCGGCGGCTCGCAGGTAATAGTGCTAACAGCGCAAACGGTAGAATCAACGGCAACCCCCTGACAGAGCTAACAGTGTTTTCATATCACCAATGGAGTCTTCAAGCACTTTGCCTCTTGTTTGGGTTGTCATTCGCTTTACACTTGGACCCTAAAGCCATGAAAAACACTTTCAACCTCAATCAAAGAGTGATGCTTGGCGTGGGACAGGAAAAAACTCCCACAAAAATGGCAAACTCTTAAAAATCTCCCGCTGATTTAGAACAGCAGCCAGCTGTTACAATCTACAGTGTAGTTGTTTGCTGCTATATTGAATTTAGCACCTTTAAAGAGTAAGCGATAACTACAACCTGACTGATACTGGATTTCCAAGGTCCTTACCAATATTGATCCAACCACATGTTTTTCCATTTTTTATATGAATTATTTAAATTTGGTAAGTGATGAATTGTATCCCAAATATCTACTGAGCGGGGCATTGTACTATTGAATAATAAACACATGCGTTTTGTAACTATTAGCTTGTAACCAGTACCAAATTAAATTGAATACACAACATTCATTCCTTTGTTTCATATTACGGTCATACCGTCATGATACAATTTTGCAAATACATTTTTTTAAGTAAAAAATGGTTATTCAAAAGCAAGGTCCAGTCCTGCCTCACAATCTACTGTCTACAGTGTGTTGGTTTTATTTCCTGTTCTGGAGAATCATAAAAAGAGGGGGGGGGGGACAACTCAAGTGTTATGTTTTCTCCACGCAGTCACCACCTTGCCATAATGATCAAGTTATTTGGACGGATCCCTTCACCCCATTATACACAACCATCTATAACTGTAAGCTATTGTAATCTTCCTGCCCCTCATTAATATATGAGGGCAGGAAACCGTGCATGGAAATGGGCATTTGACAGATTTAATGAGACTGGCTGCGAACAATGAGCCGTTGGGGTCTATGGCAGGGCAATTCACACTTACTCAATTTAATGGGGGATTAAATTCAAATGACAGATTGAGGTATTAGTGAGAGATTGTCACGTCCACCTCCCTTCTCATAAAGTTCCATAAATGAAGATAGGGGAGAGATTGAAATATGAACAAAGCAAAATGCTTCCTTTGTAAGTTGTGTGGACCTTTTTTTTAACATGTAGAACAATATAAACTCTATTACATTATAGTGATTGATGACAGTTGGATTTTGTGGTGGTGGGGAGGCAAGAGGTGAGGCTGTCGTGATTGTATTTCATTATAAAGAAAGGCTTCACAGATTATCCTTTTCATTAAATGTTAATTAGTTGTCACACATCTGTTGTAGCTCATCACCAGAAACAATATTTAATTTAACAAAAGTGATTGATTGAAAACGGAGGGGGACGACATTTCTTTAGCTGATGTTCAGTTCCTGCATATTTCTCAGGAACTGAACAAATTGTGTTTTCATTTAAATGTCAGCTATGAGATCCAGTCATTCTCTCTCAACTCCGCACACCTTATATCTTGACAGTAAAGGTGTATTTGGACTCCATTCGTTTTGGGAACATTCCTATTCAGAGCAGTTTACTCAAACTTTTGAGTGTTTATTCCTTTAGTTCAGTTTAACAAAGTTCTGCCTGGATGCCCGTAAGAGCAGGTCTCATAAGAGCTTTTATTCATTTTCAAGCACTTTGGTGCGGTAATAACGTGAATTTATCAGAGCTTCTTCACTGCCTGCTGCAGCTTAAAATGACATTGATAAGAGAAGTGAGACTAAACCATAACTGATAACAGATGTTTTACCAAAGCAATGAGCTAAAAGACACTGAAACACTAAAAACCTTTGTTCAAATGAAAAATATAGATTATTGCAACGCCAACTGACAGGCACTAATGTAACAAAGTTCATTTTACTGACTTTTACTTGAATCATCTAAATCATGACAACAAATTTCTGCACACTTAATTATTCAACCGGTGCGTCAGACGGCAGCATATTTCCCTTTAAGTCGTAATTTGATAATGTATGTCTACTCTTTACACACTATATTGCATGTCTGTCCGTCCTTGGAGAGGGGACTGAGAGGTTTCTTCCATTTTTATCCCCGTTAAAAGTTTTTTCTTATTCAAATCGAGTTTCTAAGGACAGAGGGTTTCGTATACGGTAGTACAGACTGGCAAATTAGTGATTTGTGATGTTGGGCTACATAAATAAAATAGATTTGACTGATGTAAAATTAAAAGATTCCCAGTTTATTTCACATTTAGTGTCAAATAAACCAGCTTGCAGTTAGGTTCATACCCTAAAAAATACAGTTGTTCACTAATGTTTAAAGCTAAGATGCAGCGCCATGACTGACTGGTGTGCTACATTTTAAATTTAAAAGCTCTTTACACTAGCAGGACAGGATTTTAGCTGACAAACACAGGTGGCAGGTGTGGGGGATGGAGCGGGTAGAGATGGATTTCAGAGGTAATTAGAGATGACATTCTCCTAAGACTGCAGTCGGCATCAAAGACCTTCTCTCCAAAGGAGCTGCTAGTTTCCTGGGAAAAGGTTAGGAAAGACCCCTGAAGACTGCAGGCACCGCTTCCCTTTTCCTTCTTCTTTAGTGAAGGAGATGGCTGACAACTTGCTGACAGTGTGCATTATCACACTGTAAGGGAGCATGAAAGTGTGTGATTGACAGAGGCATGGATGGCAAGAAACTTGTGGGTAGAAGAATGAGGAGAAAAATCTAAAAGTTGATGCCCTGTTTTCATGCCGCACATAACAAATTCACACGTTTTTACAGAATTATTAAATTTTTGCAACAGAAGGGAGTCAATTTCAGAACAAGGGGCTATAAATATATATGTTATTCCGGGTTTCCGAGGTTTCAAAACCGCAGTCCACAAACCAATGGGTGACGTCACGACGAGTACGTCCACTTCTTATATACGGTTTATGGTTCCACCTCTTTTGCTCTTCACAAGGACTGTTTACCTGCATTCAGCCAAAGACTGGTCGATTGGTCAATACCACAATATTACAAACGTAAACCAGAAAGCTTACGATACCAAAATCTTGTTCCGTATGAATGCAGAATCTTTTAATAGTCGTTGTAAGGAAGTAAGCTGGATAGCAAAGATCCAACGGTGAAATATTACAACGCAAAAGCGGCAGCAGGTTTTACGGTCTGAAATGTATTCCAACACCTGCTCATTGTCACATAATTAAGAAGATGGAAATGTCACTGAATGTCATGGGGGGCGTTAAAAACTCCCAGATGATGTGGAGTACAGAGTGGAACATCAGGATTAAAGCCAGAAATGTCTCAACACTCATATCAATAACATGTACATGTATTGAATTCCTTTTTGAGTTTAGTTATCCTAACTATTCAGCAATTCCTTTCATTACCTCAGCTGGCATAGTCCACAACAACACGCATACAGAGGGAATGTCTAAAAAAAAAAGAAAAGAAGCCCCTTAGTAAGGATTAGCAAGGCATCACCAATTATCTTCTCCCTTTCCACAGAGCCATATCAAAGGTTTGTGCTCACTGGAGAGAAAAAGGCAAGAAAATGTGTTTGAATGTCTTGTCCATATTAATAACAGATAAGACACGGCTGCGGAAGGATCATGCCCTGAAGGATGTACCATGAAACACACAGCACATCTTTCCCTGACTCACTTGAATAGTCACAGGACACCGGTTCATTTCTGTGCCAAAAGAGTGTTGAGCAGTGCGCCCATGTGGCGCTAAAAGTGTTTGCTAAACCCACACCTGCTATTAAAGACACCAAAGACTCGTGAAAAAATGGAAAATGATATTCAGTGCAAGTAAGAATTCACCCCTGGAAATTTTTTGCTGATTAATCGACTAGTTATTTCAGCCGAAAATCATTCTACTCTACTTTTTAGATTTACACTCGAATAATTTAGGAAATATGCCGTCGTCTTTATGACTTCCTTATGTTTGAACTGCTTGTTGTCAACATACAAGTTATAATGTAACTTTAAATAGTAATAGAGTGAACCATGAATGTACTTATAACATGAAGACACTCTGCATTGACATTAAGCTGAACTTTTACATTGTCAGTACACATCTATAAACATACATTTGAGCTCCAATCTTCTTGGCGAACCAATGTCTGCCTGTTTAAAAAGAGAAAATCTAAACATTGAAGCTGGCTCACACTACAAACTTCTTTCAATCACATTTTAAGAATACAGCTGTCAGTATTCTGCATTTTTGTTGATGTTAACAAATCCCAGGAAAAGGCACAAACCAATAACGTGTTAGTTATTCTCTGTTTGCGGCTTTCATATCCAAGTATATCTATTTCTACTGAAGATGTGAATCTCACAAGTAGTCACAATAGCCACACACCTCTCTGCCTTTATTTGACAGTCAGTGTTGAGAGTGTGACAATAAACATGGGGAGAGAGAACGGTATAACGGTCAAACTGCAGAAGAAGACTAAGTAATTCCTTTAAAAAGCTGGGCACTGTAGTTTTTAGCAAACGCTACTCAAACAGAGGGAAGTTGTCAGTGCTTTTGTTCATAGTGAATGAATGAATGAGATAACATGGCACCCAGTGTGTCTTATTGATGTGTTTTTAGCCATGCTAGCAGCATGTCAGTCTGTGTTTTGGTCCGCCACTTTGTTCCTGGCTGCAATATCTCAACAACTATTGGATGGATTGGCATGGGATTTGGTAGACATATACATTGGGCCCAGAGGATAATGAACACTGATTTTGGTGATCCCCTCACTCTCCCTCTAGCGCCACCAGCAGGTCAAAGTTTTCACTTATCCTGTGAAACCGCGTGTCCAAACATCTAGTCGCTGCATTAGCGCAAAAGCTGGCACAGAGTTGGCAGTTGTCGTACTTCAGTTGAGTCTGTTATGTCTGGAAAAAAGGCCACTCAACATCATTCCTATTGTTTGTTAAAACATCCTCTGGTCCAGAGACGCTCTGTGTAGCCACGCGCTGGAGAAATTAGCTGGTGCTTAAAAGTAACGCTTTACAAACGGAGGTCATTTCTTATAGTATGCATTATTTGGTATTTGATAATGTAATGAAGATGCAAAATGTGATTTTGTTAACATGAATAGGAAATTTGCTGTTATACATTTCTGAACGAACACTACTCCAGAGGGTGCTTTTTTAATTACGGTTCATGTTTGCAGGCTGTTATTTACATTAATGAACTGCCTTTTGCAGGTGTTTCTCAGACATGTCTGGCACTGAGCTTTCTCTCTCTGTGTGTGCGTGTGTGTGTGTGTGTGTGTGTGTGTGTGTGTGGAGGGGATTGCATTATGTGCATGCAAGTGAAGACAAGAAGATGATTATGATTTGGTGCCATTTGGCAGAAACAAATGTGTGTGCTCATTACATAACATCTTCCATTGCAGTGAATTATGTTTGTCATTTTAACTTTGGTGAACCATTAAACTCGTCCTCATCATCCTCGTTAAAACTACTTATAACAAAACGTGTTTAAGGTGGGATATGGGGCTCCAAACAGTGCACGTTATTGGCGTCTAATTTTTGGGAACATACATAATTAAAAAGGTTAGTTTAGGAGAGTATACGAGCATTCATAACAAGTGTGGGCCAGCTACACTTGGTTGCCTCCCTAATCTCATTTTAACGATATTTTCAATGCAAATCATTAAATAATGAAATTAGTGTATTGTGTGCCAGTAAATGATTAATGTCTTATCTCTGAACAATGCACATCTTGGAACAACTGCTTCAGAATTACACGCTCCATTAAAACAGAGAGGGAAAAAAAACAACTCTGTTCACTACTCTGTGTATCAGAGTATTCCCAGTGCAGCTCAGCAAATATCCACCGTGACACTGAGCGGGCTGAAGAATGATGATTCGATAGTAGACCACTGCACCCCACAATTAAATGATAGCAAAGCAATAAATACATTTAGTTCCCAGAGTCCTTTCTATCAATTCCCTAAAATTATTAGATTTATTCATCTTTGCTCTCTGATGAGAAAATACTACCCCATTTCAGGAGTCATTGTGTCTCCTATTCCACTGAATGTATTCAATCATCAATATACAATTTCATTGATTTTCTTTTTTTCCGAAAGTGCTGGCAGAACACACACAAATCTATTGTGCGATTCTCCCTGGTTTTAACCCACAAACTCTATTTGTGACACAGCAGAACGACGTGGATATAAATTGTGCTTCGGCGTATCCCCCTCTTTGGTTCTGTTTCGATGGGTTTTTCTCTGATGGCTTGATGCCATTCTTTTGGACAGACACACACACACACACACACACGCATACATATCACTCTCCCAGTAACAGGCCTTTAAAAGCTCATCTCCAGACCCCTCTTTGCCAGTCAGTATGTCCGCTGGTGCATTTCAGGCATCAAATGCACCAGCAGACTTCCAGACTAAACCAGAGAGGTTTTTATTTTGCCACGGTTTCAGTCGAGCATTTTTATTCTTCATGCTAGCCTATGACATTTTTTTTGTTCCTTACATCACCCCCGAAGAGCTTTAGGGTCTGCTGCTCTGCTCTGTGATTGAATTAAGTAGGGACTGTGACTCAAGAATGGAGTTTGGTATCGGTTAATACAGAATCAAACTGGTGTTCAGTGCAGGTAACTGTTTTCGAATGCATTTCTTCTCACAGGGGTCAAACAAAGCATTCACATGTTTGACCTCCACACCATTCTTTTTACCTTTACAATATGAGCTAAAACCTGCATTCATTCTATATTTTGCGTAAGAACATAACTCTTAAGATGTAATTTGTAGGAGACATGGTTTCGGCTCCGCAGCTATAAAGTTGCCAAGTGCTTGATGACTTTTTGAGGCCCAAATCCATACTAAATTGTGCACACCTAGACTTTCAGGAAAGAAGCCACATGTTGTCGGGTTGTACAATTAAAAATTTGGCATGAAGAAGGAAGTCGGAAGCATCACCAGCAAGCGCTACACAGCTGCTTGTCCTTCGATTCGTCATTCAGCATTTTAAGACCTTGCACTCTCTTGCACTCAACAATGAATGCTGAGCATGCAGTAATTAAAGTCTGTGAAGGTCGTGGATATTGAGATCGAGCCTCTGACCGTCTCCTCCTCCCATCTTACAGTTAGCCTGTGATTTTGACTTGCACATCTGGCAGGGAGTGTGTGGGTAACATGCCAGATGTGTAGCAGTGAGTATGCAGAAGTGCTTACAACACTCTGTTCAACAGAGTTTTGAGAACAGTCTGATTTCACGCAGGTTCAAGTTCTTTTCTGGCATATTGCTGTCTTCATACTGAGCTGTGCTGTCGGCCTTTTACAGAGTGTCTCTCGTTCGGTTCAGGTTGTGTGAGTGATAAATAAGTGAGTGTCAATACATAAATGTATTGACGTACTATCCCATAACGTAGCATATAACAACCTACGTTGGTTTTGCCAGATTTGGAGATATTAAGCATCATTTCTTAAGACTTGCAAATGATCGTGGATGTTATTTCACCTGTGTTTTATGTATTTATTGTTTGTTGTCATTCATTCTTGTGTCAGAAAGCTAATAACAAAGATAACTAGGACTTATCTACTGCAGATCTCCAAGTCTCCTCTGCACTGCAACTAGGTAACTCTAATGACAAGTTAGTTATGTAACGAACCAGCCAATTGCATTACATAACATGTAGTTAACTGACTGGCAGAGGATAACATCTTAAACATTTACCATTGTGGAACAGATTTTTCTAGCTAAAACTTGTAGGCATCCAAGAAGTCAAGGGTTGGTCAAGACGAATATAAAGTATCTGTCAGGCTTCGGTTGACTGATTTCTGGCATCTTGGAAAGTCAAAGTCTATTTACTCTGTCCTTCATCAATGTTTTCTGGCTCTACCTTTCTTAGACTGAAATTAGTGATAAACAACTGTGACTGGCAGAGCATATGCTGACAGTATGTACACAACACTGAACAGTCTGTTCTGACATGCACCAACGTTGAGCCTGTGGTCTGAACACTAAAACACCAAGGATTCAGATATAAGATACAACATACTAGATAACTTGAATTATAACAGCCCATATGTGTTTATCTTAAAAAAACAAGAAATGCAAGTAAAAAACTTAGAAGATGAGGTTGTGATTTAGAAAAAAATGAAGAAAAAAAAAAAGTTTGTCATGGTACCACACTGTAGGTCTTTGCAAGACATTTTCCATTTGAATCAACATGTTGACCAAGAACCCCAAGTAAATAGAACTGAACTTAACTTTAATGTCGGGGGCTTTATTTAATCCTCGCAGCGCCTCGTCCATCTGTTTGGCTATCTGGTGAAACATGCTGAGCGATGTACACAGGGGACTCGGTACTCGTCTGTGGATACAGTTTTTCCTGGATCACACGCCAAGAGAGAAATAATCATTATAATTCCCCTGCCTGTGTAGGCCTCAAAAGAATCCTGTACTTTAGATAGTGGCAATTACAGAGTAATATTGCCTGTGACAACAGATGGCTTTGAACTACTGTTTGAAATGATAGCATTTACCAGGCTGAAAGATAACTTTATTCATTGCTCAAAACACTGCGCTGAATAAGGTCAAATTTCTGTTTACATAAGGTTAAAGTTTGTGATAATAGGAATGCTGCATGAAATTGATGTTTATTACCGCACACTGGTCACAAACCAATCATCTTATCCTGCCACAGTTATGGAGGGAATGGCGGTGCTTTGTTAACCACGACACACATTCATTTGTTAGTTATAAACAATGAGATGTGGCACAGTTTGTTAGAAGGTGTCTTTCCATGTGTTGATTTCCTTCACTGGCTGCTCATCAACACAAAGGTGAGGTTTGTCATCAGGCAAAATAAACAGACACCACAAATGGAATGACAGCGTGTCTTTTTCAGTAAAATTAACATTTTGATTAGAAATCAGCAGGATACAAGCTAATTGTTTTCAGTCATTGAAAACATGGAGAATGAGAGGAAAAAGTAAAACGTCGTGTAAAATCTGGAAATGACTTCAACATTTTCCTATTTTGCTAGAATCAGCTACTAAGTTATCTATCACAGCATCCCAAAATGGTTTATGGTTTCTGATTCAACTCTGGTGAGGAGCAATGGTTTCACATGTTTGTTGGGCATTGTTGAGACGGTTGGGTATTAATGAATGAGGAGCCAGGGTCACAGCAATGTATTGGAGCCAAAAAATTACTTCAACTTTACTCTTTAGTTTACATCGTCTCTTCAAACGCAATGCTGCATTGTTAAGGTAAAGTGAACCATGACATGAAATGTTTAACTTTTATAACGTTAGCTCACAGTGGATGGGATACGCTTTGTTAAAAACTCCAAATAATTACTATAAGGGCTAAGGTATGTTGTGATAAACTAATAAGAGTCTGTGGCAGTTAATAAGTCTAGCAAACTTGAATGAAAGGGTACGTAAATCAGACTTCCGCAGAGAGAAGCTTATTAGTGTATGCTGCGATCCTTGTCTCTCATGCTCGCTAGATCATCGCTTAAAATGTCCCGTGTCCATTAACAGCGGCCCTTGTGGTGCAAATCCTAAACTCTGGGCTGGTCGGCTGAAAAATGCAGAGTAGAAAAAACATGTCTGTCTCATGAAAAAGATAATGACATGATCAGTGACTAATATAAACTTAACTCATATTCTCAGAAGCGTCGCCAGACTTTTGTATTTCCCCGTTGCCCTATAAGCAGGTTAGTAACCTTGAGCATTACGGCGTCATTAGGACCGACCCGCACTCTCGTCTCGTCAAGATGCAAAAATCTCATTTACATGGCACATCTCTGGGAGAAAGATTCTACGCTGCAAAATTGCAATCGCAGGACTAATTGGATTTCCAAGTGCCTTCTCACATATTACCACATCTTTATGTGTTTTGTGTAGACAGCAATATCACTGCAGTGGAAAGGGTCGTGAAACGTTGAGTTATCTATTGACACTTCAATCAGTTTACTGGTAATGAAGTCGCTAGTGGTTGAGTAATTTATTGGTGTGTTTCCCGCCATGCTAATGGTGTTTTGCCTCATTAAGCCACATGGCGTAGGCGGATATTTTGTCTTAGGGGTTACCTGTGCAGGTTTCATTGTGGCTTCAGGTAATAATTTGCTCTCGCGTCCCGTAGATGTGATCTATCAGCTTCCGTTACACGTGCTTATGGAGCTCATAAATTGTATTCTAATTCATGTTGATTTTATCTGCACATCAGCAGTAACTTACCACAACAATATGCAAGTCCTTTTTAGCCTTGTGTCATTATCTCTGCGACAGCATTCATATATCAGCGTTGCATAGTACTCCAAACACAAAAAGTAAGGGGAGGTGTTAGTGTAAAAATGCATTAGCCTGACAGTCTTTTTCTTCATCTGTAAACAATACCTTTAACTAAGTTCTGAGTGAGGAGTGATGGCCATTAAATCATGAAGCAGCTCTGCAGAGGCCATTACTTTTAATGACTACATTGATGAATGATGGTGTTGGGGCAGGTTGATGAGGTCAGGGAGGGATCTGAGTGTGAAAGTCCTCCTATAGTCCTCACAGGGAATAAGTTGTGTTGAACCTTTAACGATGTATTTTTGGCTGTTTTTTTCTGTTGTTGTTACCAAAAATAAAGTCGGGGTCATCATACACGCTTATGACCGCGACCACAGTATACTTCCTGCAGAAACGAGTGTTGGCAGGCTCGTATGAACTAAAGGTTACAGTCGCTGGAAAAACAAAGTGCCGCTCTGGCTTTGGGCTCTGCAGTGTGTACATGCTCGCTGGCCAAATTAATCTAATGCTTTAAAAACCACAAACCCCAGTGTGCAACCAGCTGCGATTAGTCTAAAATATTACACGGTTCGTTTTGTTGCCTTCAGTTTTATAACCGTTCAAATGGCCTCTAAATCTCGGCGTCCCCTCAGCCTCCATTGTCGCTCTTTCCCCACAGCCATTGTTGGTAATGCTGCTCTCAGTTTTTATCACCACTACTGGTGTTTTCCCTAGATTACAAATAACGCTTTAATCTAAACAAACTGTGTTAAGAAAAAAAACATTCAACACACAGGCTCAGAATATATAGATTCCAACAGACAGTGATTCAGTACATTCAATCAGGTTGTGTTGATGACCTCTCACTGCAATCAGGTCTCCTGGGAAAGCACATAAATATATACATTTGTAACATTTGAAGGACATTCTGCGTGTCATGATAACGCATTTTAGGCTTTTTGGCATTTTACGCCACGTTGTTACCGTGAAACGGCCGCAGTTACATATAGGCAACAAAACTACGTAGTTAGGTTTAACGAGTAACTTTTCATAGGACATCATACGAACCGTTGTATGAGAATACGTTGCACTGGTACCTTAGTGGATCAGTTTCCTGTACTTTTATTCAGTAGGGAATGGTTTAGTGTATTTACCCCAAACAGAAAAAAACATGATCAATTAATGTAATAAATTCATGTTTGATTTTGGCTGTGTTCAGTTTGGAACAATCCAATAAACGGGGAAATAAATGTGAGAGTGAAAGCCATCAATAAAGAATTGCCACTTCTTAACAACTAAAAGTTGATTGCTCATTTCTTGAAGGCCTATTGACTAAAAGGCATCATAGTATTGCTTTTGTTGACATTATTCTGAGTTGCTCTGCAGAATGGTGAAATTTTCATCAATATCATCACTGATGGCAGAATAGAGTCTTTCCTTGAAAATAAATATACATCCCTTGAGGTCTAAAAAACATTAATTTCCTTTTCATAAAACATTTTCAAAGCAAATGTTTAAGTATTACGTCTTTTAAATCCTTATTTACGTCCTTGAATACAAGCCTGTAGTCTTCTTCTTCCCTGCATTTTTCCACTGCATTGCTATTTCTTGAAGCACCCTTGAAACAGACTGCAATTTTTGAATCGTGACGTCCATGTGCTTGCGTGCATGCATGTGCACCATCATGTACCTGCACAATACCAACAAAATGGGGACCTACTTGTAAAAACATTGCTCCATAGAGCTGCTACTGTAATGATCAAAAACACACAATAGTACACATACTATATACATAATACACACAATGGCATTTGTTGGATGCTTTGTTCCAAACTATTATAATGAATATATGAATATTCTTATAGACCTTTTGAAATGATTATTCAGCTGACTTGAACTAACAGTAACTAGTTTTAGCTATAAATCCTTAAAGGCAAAGACTTCCTGAGGCTTCATTTATGACCATGTGGGTTGATTGCATAACAATTGCATAACCACCCAAACTCTGAGCTGCACACAGGTTTTCTTCTTTTAGTCACAGGAATGTTCAAATGTTGTGTTCGTGCACAAATGGTTAAGGAGATGTAGAGGCCAAATGTTATGCATTTGAATTAGCTTAATAGAAGAAATCCATTTAAAGGAGGAAGAACAAACTGCAAAGCTGAAAAAAAAAGACTTGCTGAAGCGATGGCCTGACAGTCTACACTTGTATTCTGGTGTGACAAATAAGAAAGAGAGAATGAGTGGCAGCATGTCAGAGCAGTGACATCTCAGACAGCCACACCATTATGTAAATGTTCAGGTATAGTGGTCAGAGAGCAAAGTCAGCAGATTATTGCTGACATGTGGGCCAGGAAACACTGGACTAGAGTGATCAGTGTCATCAAATGATTAGTCAATGAAACAGTCAGTCAGTCATTGTCAATCAACAGAAAAACAAGTTTTGAAAATAAATATTTTTTTTTAGAATTATAAGTAAAGCAATTGGGTTTAATATTGTTGGTTACAGTGAGCAAACCTTTACCCTCAAATCAGATTTGTTTTACTTTCTTTTCATTTTTTGACATCTTGTACACTAAACAATGGATTGATTGATTAAAAAATTGTAATAAATCAAGAAATAATGGAAATCATCATTAGCTGCTTTCTGTAAAAAGTATATTAGGGCTGAGCCATCTTCATAAAACCAAATATCACACTATTATTCTCCATATACCTTCACATCGATGCATTCATTGTTCATTCCACTTTCAGGTAGACGTAAAAGGTTCCAAAATACCATCACTTTACTGTAAAGCAGCCTTTCAAAACCAAGACAAGGCAACATTTTAGTTATATTGTAATGTTTATACCAAAACGCCAACGCCAGCCCTAATGAGAATAACTTTGATAAGCTCAAACTCAACAACAATATTTCCTGAAAATGTCTGGCTCAAGCTAATGTATTTCCTGTGCTGTCTAAACACTCTATTCCTTAGACAACATTATTGACGTCAACATAGGAAATAAAACTGCCTCTTACCATGTACATAACTTGACTTTCTGGCTCGGCTTGGTGAACTTAGAAATGAATGCCAAGGGAAAAAAAAGGATCTGCCAAAACAATTTACATAAAAATATGCCAGAGAGTAGACGCTGGGGCTCTGTGCAGAGCGAACGAATAACAGACAGACAATTTATGAGCCAGTTTGACTCATTTGTCATTTTGCTTTGATTTAATTGGCATGTGGTCAGAAATAGTTATTCAGCGGGAACAACAGGCGAAGTCCAGAGACCGTGTACCATCATGGGATTAAAGTGTTATGGTCTCACAGCTACAGCGTACGATGGGTGACCCTTATTGATTTATCCAAAGGCAAATATCCCAGCATTTGGTAGAGTGCTCATTTCTGAATCTGCATTATTAACACACCTAATTGTCTGGTTATTTAGAGAAGATTGCACAAAGATTGCTCTTGGGGTAATTATTTATTTTGGTATTGAAAGCCATCTTACTTAGTAAAATATAGAAGGTACAGGTGACAGGCTTATGCAATATTATGCTAAGCTATTCTGGGATACTTAATCAGAGTGAGATAGATTCTTTTTAAATAGCTTAAATCCACATTAGACCTTAGCTCGAGAACGGTCGATAGCCAGGGTGCTTTGTGCATGCAAAGTGTAACAAACAAGAGAGTAGTTAAGACATTTTAACAGGACAAATGGCTGTCAATGGATGTGTTTGCCGCTGATGGGTTTAAACCGTGACTTTCTAATTACAGCACAGTATCTTTAAACCACAAGGGCACCTCGTCTCTGCTCCAAAGTCATCAAACTGTGAGAGAGATTTTCCCTCTTGGTGTTTAGTACAAGAATGTTTTGCCTTGTATTTTAATTTTGTTTCTTATCCTTGGAGTTCACTTTGTTTCTTTACTTTCTGCTACATCTCATCCTGCTCGCCAAGATGTTTCAGTGCTTCCAGGCTCGGGTATCCCATGTCCTCTGAAGCTCAGTGGGCAGAGAGATACACTAACACTGACAGGATTAAGGGTTTTATTACGTGTGGCTCAATAGATAGAGCACCGACCTGACACCGCCAAGGTTAGGGGTCTGCTGCTGTTGTGTGACAGCCCATCATAATCATGATACTGTAAAAATGCAGTACAGGGGGGAAAAAACACTTGTTTTCCAAATCCAATATATATTGCAGGCACATGTCGCAACAAGTGAAAGTGGCAAATGCAATGACCATCTGTATTGTACTGTATGTTTACCTGAGGAACTTTAATAACCCGAATAGAGTGGCCTCATAGTTGTCATGGTTTTCTATTTTTTTTAATAATAATGCTCTATGGGTGTGCATGCTCTATCTATGGGTGTGCATGCTCTCTGGGCCCCATGGAAATTTAAGTTTGCAGGAAGATGAGGGTAACTTAATCTGAAACTTAGCGAGGGTTACCGTTAATGAAGCATTAATGTGCGTGCTAAATGCAGCAACAACCCAGTTAAGTGACTAACACGGCCTGCTTTATACAATGTGTCCTTTGTGAAGAAGGAAGTTGGAGATGGACACATTAATTAAGCGGTGCTTAACTCTACAAATTCACCGAAAGCCAAAGCTTTAACTGTAAAATATCCGTTGTGCTCAAGTCGTCCAGTTAATTTAACAGAAACAAGTACAGTATTGCTGCCAGTTAACCATTCATGTGGAAGAACTCACCTTTTACTGAGCTCCACAAAAGGCCAACAATAGAACTGCAGCAACTCAAAAATATTGTATATTTGTTGGCTTGTTTACCTTGGTACTAAATTGAGTCCTGGATGAAATGTGTGCAGCATCCAAATATCCCGTTTCATTGTCAGTTAGAATAAGTTGTTTGAAATGTTTATGGTGAGAAAGGCAGAGACAGGTTTCTCCTGTTCTCTGCACTGTCGGCTCGAGCATCTCAGAGGTCGGCAATCGGCCGTTCTCTGGAGGCTAACGAGGTATTTAATGATCAGTCAGTCACACATCAAAGGCAACACCCAGGAAGGAGAGGTCTTCCATACATTGGAACTTTCTCCCTCTCCGCCAGTGATGGTTGAAAACGGTGTAAACAGAAAATAAAGATTTATGAAGTAAAAGGTTCTTTGTTAGAGAAGACGTTTCTAAAAGTTCTATTTATTTACTTGTAGTCTCCTTTTTTGAGCAACAATCTAAAGCATGAGCCAGTTGTAGCTTCTCAAATGTGAAGATTTCCTTCTTTTTTTGTAACATATGATTGTAAATAGAATATTTTAGGGTTTTTGGACTTTTGATTCAACAAAACAAACTATTTCAGGACATCATGTCCCATAATGTTTCACATTTCACTTCTTCCGTCATTTTATAGAAAAAAATATTTATTCTTGAGAGACGGACTATTGCACTGCTAGTTTTAGTCTTTTTTTCGTGGAAATGTTTACAAAAAGAAAAAGACATGATAATAGATAAGGACACTTTAAATTGTCCACCAAGTTTTGCATCCCTCCAGGTTTGCTGAAATATTGATGAGCTTAATTGTAATATGGGGAAGATACAATTATACCAACAGTGTTTTCCTGACAGTGTGTCATTCTAGTAATGTAGGCAACAAATGGTTCATGCATCCACATACACATGCACTTATGAAAACACTTTATAAACCTCTATGTTGGATCTTTATCCGTCTCTGGCTCTATATGTGTTCATCCCTCTCTCTCCGGCACATTTCTCTCTCAGGAAAGCTATTGATTTAGATTACTTGATCCTCAGCGCTTTGATGTTTCCGCACACCGCCGTGTCCTGCAGCACATCTTTGTCTCTTCCGCACAAAGACGTCCTCATCAGCGCCACCATGTTGAGAGATTATCTTCCAGCAGGCTACACTTTTCATCCTATCACACAGACACTTGTGTTGCTTGATGTTTTAATTAAGCAACATCTTAAAAATAAAACGTATGTCGTCATAGGCTGCTTATGCTTTACCGAGCTTCACATTATAGTAATTGTATCATCAGCTCTTGCATAATTTGAATATCAAATACAAAGGGAATATCCCAAAGGGATTGTTCGTGGCAAAAGTCATTAAGTTAAAAGACATCGTAATTAGAATCACTGACATACTGAAAATGAAAAAGCAACCAAAGAGAAGTCTAAGAGTATGATGGACAGATACGTTTATCTGCTTGAAGCAGTGACCACAAAATTGCTGTCTAAAGTTTTTTGTTTAATTATCCAAATTCACAAGGAAAAAGTTTTGTAGCAATTTCTGTTGAGTTGAAGGCAATTTTGTGAATTTATAAGAGCATGTGCAATTCAGTTCAAGCACCAGTAACCTTTGAGCAAAGTACTTTATAATGTCAATTTAGAATATCTGCTGGGATTGAACATTAGACTTAAATTTACCGCTTTTCTTTTTCAGTGAATCAAACGTTAAGTAGATCGTGGTTTGGGAATCTTCTCGACGGCCTTCGTTTTGATGATGCCGTTGTCAGCCCCAGTTGTTTTATGTCGGGGTCTAGATTGGCTTTTCTTGGTCAGCCTTGATTACAACTGCAGCGATGTTCATTTCACCAAAGAACAGCTCAGCAGACGCCACACCCTGTTGCATCATCGATGACACGCTAAAAGTGCTCCCGCTGCCAAAAGGTCTCACTGTTGTGGAACAGCACCAGCTGGTCTTTAAATCTTCTGTCCATTAGTGTGATATTGAATTGAAGACGTACTGTATCTGAGAAGACAGACAGATGGGAAGAGGAAGAAATGCGTCCTTTTTTTGGTTTTACCTGATATACCTGTTGTGTTGCTCGACATCTCAACTACTCATCTGGGGAGTTGAGCATGTTGCCTCAGAAGTCCTGTATGCCAACGGTGCAATAGCTGTTAGACATGTCACTTGCTGCCTTTGTTTGTTTGCCTCGGTCTAAATGGTATGAACAGCTTGTTATGAGCTCCCTCCCTCTAATCCACTGCTGGAGTTATTTATACTGCTGTGTTGCCACTGTGGATCCAATCTCACCAGGAGTCTGAGCTCCAAAAGAGTAGTCATTGTCATGTGTCATTGTCAGTCCGGCTCTACATGCTGCGCCTTGGTGCATTTTCTCACCAGCAAAAAATCCTTATCTTTCTCACATAATGGTCGAGGTGGAGAGAGAATAATGTTGGGTTTTTAAAACATCATAAAGACAAATCTGATGTGGAGTTGACCTTTCAACCCAGCCCCAAGGTGGCAAGCGATGCAAAGCAAAAGATAGAGCGATGCCGTCGGAGCTGGGCAGCGCTGCAGTTCATAAGCAGGTGAGTTTAGACTCAGATAGGGTGTCGAGGGGATACAACTCTCCGTTTGTTCCATTAGTCTCCTCCCCTGGCACATCCTATTCCTTCGGGGAATTAGCCTGTCGATAAGACAGCATCAAACCCGCAGCAAAGGACGGAATCCATTTAACCAGCGTTTTGTTTTCGACATTTTTCAGCCGCCATCTGGAAAATGTCATGGCAACCTTATCACAAAAGTCACAGGCTGTAGTGTCGACAGTCGGCATTTGACAGATAGAAGAAAGTGTGTTGGGAATAATGTGACATGTCAGTTCATATATGGTCCAATCAAGCTCTTGCCATTTTGCGGAGTTGGCTCGAACAAGCCATGAGTGCTAATGCAGTCAACAGTGCAGGGGCGATTGTTTGTACATTTTGGACCATTTTATCTGCACGGTAACTTTACAAAGTAAACAACTGCGCAGAAATACTAGCTTCAAACGCAAAAACGCTTCTGCAGCCTTTGAATATTGATTCAGAATTGAAATGTCTTGTGAAGAGTTCATTCCGCTGTTGTTGTTGGAACTTGGAATTGTTTTTTGTGTTTTATTGCTGTAATAATGCAGGTGATTATATCTCTCTTTAAGATATGTCTGCTAGTTGTTCTATGTGGCCAGTATTCTGTAACATTAATAGTATTTGTAGCAGCAGTTATTGTTGTGCTACTAAAAGCAGTGTTCGTAGTAGTAACGGTAGTAGTAGTTGGTCAGAATTCCATGCTGCTTGACAGTGTGACATTCATTTGAGTGGTGTAGTACTATATGTTCGATCGGCTTTTCTCAGGTACACAACACCGTCCATGATGTCTCTATTTCAAACCAGCAATGCTTGAAGACAGCACCCCCTTTATTTTTTTTAAGTGAGCCCTCCTTTCAGCAATAGCAGTATGCCATGGTGCAGCAGACAAGCAATTAGTCCACAAAGGCCAGACAATTACAGAGACTGCAGCATCACTTCAAAGAGACCAGGGCATAAATCCTTAAGGGCACAGTATGCATCCCTTTGCACATCTCCGTTTGTTGGCAGTTTGTTATTTTGTCTGCAGCTAGTGCAGAGAAGCAGCTGGAATGTGTCAGTCGGAGTCTCCTCTGAGCCTTAGGCGAGATAAAGCGTCTGAATTGTCCTGGAAACATGGAGGGAGAGACCTGTCTGTAATTTTGGAGGAAGTATGCCGCCTCCTCTGTGCAGTTAGCATTTGCTTTCCCGCTGAGGCACTGCTGTGAATACTTAGCCTGTGCCAGGTCTGACCTCCAATCTCAATAGACATTTGCATCTGAATCATCAGACTCAACCTCACATTCAACGTTCACATTGCAACGGTCTGATGGAAATCAATGGTGGAGACAATCTTATCTGTGAAGTTGGCCAGATGGGCTGTATTATGACTGGAAGGTCACTGACTCAATCATACAACAGCTAACATGCTCACCCCCAGCCAGTTGTCCAGTTGTTGTGTAAATGTGCTGCAAAGAAAAGAAAAAATGCAGTTGGGAAGGCGACAAAATTACATGATTTTAGTTTTCCTGTGATTGTTGTTAAACCATAAAAATAAAAATAAATTTGTGGCATCTTCCGTGAAAACAATAGAGCACTGTGTTGTATGTTCTTTACTTTTGAGTCAAAAATTGTGAGAACCAGAAGAACTGTCATTGATGAGAGGCTGCTGTGCTCAGCGTCTCGCCAATTGCTTGATTACACTGCTGGTGATTGGAGGAAAAAGACTATCATTAGATCAAATTACAATGATTTGTTAAAATTGCAAGCCCCGATACATTTTCAAGTATGCGAGGTGAAATATGTGGCATAAATATGGCAACTGGCAAACTGTAGAGCTCAATGCTGAAAGACTGACAATAATGTGTGTTTCAAACCGTCTGATACCTTTTATTCCTGTAAAATTCAGTCAATATATAAACAGATAACAATGGGAGTCAGAGCCAAAAAAAATGAATAAATGTAGTAGTATGTCATGACATTCATGGCAGAGGCCTCGGTTGAAATAAGCTGTGCGAACCAACAACCAGTTCTACCAGCACCATCCCGTTGTATGTGCTTAGTTTAGACTCTTAATTCTTTCTTTTTCATCCCTAACTGAATATATAAGGTGTGGTCTTGCAACACTGGTCTCCTCCAGTTCTGAACACATTAAGATGTTGAAAGTGAACATGTAATTTTATTCTGTGCACTGTGAGAGAGCACACAGCGGGGTGCAGACCACTGTGAGTTCAGTGCAAGTCCATCAAAATTAAAACTCCTGCAGTACACCATGCTGCTTTATTCACCAAATGTTTTCAGCCCTCTTGCCTTTCGTCAGAGCGGAGGCTCAGGCTGTCTCTAGTTTCCTTATATGCAACACGTTGATCTCTCATTTGATCGAAATACCACAATAGATGCCATGTGTACAAAACTTTAGAGTCGTCTTTTTAATAAAAAATCAAATTTACAAAATCTCATTCTGATTAGCTATTTAACGATGTGCTAACGCACTCTGCTAATGTTAGTTTCACAAGTTTTTACTTTGAAATGTAACGTTTCCGAAACGTACATCTCCTTCCAACCTGTCCGGGTAACGAGTATCACTATTACACGACGTTTAACCACGACTAGCTCCACAAAACCGAAAAATTATGAAAATCTAAAACAATTGCATGAGAGTCTATGGAACAACTGTAGTTGTTGGACCCTGGTTGGAACTGGTTGATGCTACGCTATGATTGGCCAGTCTGACTATGAGGGGCGGGATTTAGCGAAGGGTCAATTGTTCTCAAAATAATAATGGACATCAACATAATCCAGTAGATTCTACAGAAATGGCTTCCAGTCTAATTCCTCATTTAACCCTCTGTAATTTAAAGTAGGGGTGGGCAAAAATGTATTCATGTAAGAATCAAGATTGTTATCTTCTAAAATTCTGAATCGATTTGCAATATCCCATCATCAATTTTTTTAAATGTTCTAGTTTTCCAACCACTCAAGGTGCAAATATAATCATATATAAGAACATTTCATAAACAAATCCCTAAACTTGTGCACACTTTACTCTGCTTTCATACCATAATTTAGCACACCGCCTATATTGTGCACGGCGGACTATTGTAGATTTTACAATGAGCACTCCTATCTATGGAATTTAGAATTTGAATCGTTTTGAATCAAATTGTGAAATGCTGAATGGTTCACACACCCTTTGTTTAAAGTGCACGTTACACAAACCTGATTCTTGGATGACAAGAATTAAATATTTTCAGTTGAGCTTTATTTGCTGAAATATTTATACTTTTGGTTTTTCGGATAACACCTTCCACAAAATGTAATCAGCAAATTGATGAACCCATTTTCCCTCTTTCTTTTGTTCTCCGCCAACTGCTTGATAATCACAGTGGAGCTGTCACCATGTGAAGGAGCTGCATCCCAGAAGGAGAGTATTCAGCACAATGTGTTGTATAAGAAATTACTACAATTAATCCAGCTCCCCGAGGGCAGATAACTTGCCGGGAAATGAAGCCACTCTAGAATAGAAATCCCATCCGTCACTCAGCGGAGTCTTAATGTTGACATTTGGGTGGTCCCATTACTTTGACCTTACCGTGTTCGTAATTTATCATAAAAGGCGCCTGCTGATCAGATAAGCTGTCTGTTTCAGCTTCGAAACATTTATATCAAAGTGCTTTTCTGAAATCACTGGAGTGCAAAATTACAGCTCCAGTTACCTGACAGAGTCCTATCAAGTTTGTGATGAGGTGTCCAACCTGAATGTGAACCAATATCCAGCCGTGATTGTTCTCTCGGCCACCGGGCAGCACTTGGTTGATGATATGCCGCCTTTTAAATACAGATGAGTCGTGTGTGTCACTAATCATCTGCAACATTCCCATCCGACTCAAAGTTGATGCAAGGGGCAGAGCATCAGAAAACAAACCAGTGACTCTCTCTGAATACTAAAAATGAGCTTCCTTTCATCTACTTTCGGGAATAATGTATCTATCCCTGCTTGAATTTGTGATGTATTGACTTCCTAAAATAACTGCTTTTAGTCGATGTATTTGCGTTTCAAGCCACCTTAAATCATTTATCTCTCAGGTCAACATCTTTGTCCATTACCCTGATGCTGCTGTTCTGTTCAGCCCCCCCCCCATACGAAATTGACCAAAGAAGCAGAAAAGGAGAGACTATTTCCTCCGACTTGCTCCTGCTTAAACGAATAGTCTTACATCTGAACATGGTGTTCCGCTTGACTGGATTTGTCTGCTCGCTTCTGTTGGAGCCTGACAGAAACCGAGAGAGAGAAAGACGGAGAAAAATATGGAAGTGGAGCCCGGGAAAGATTAGCTCTGCCAGATGCTCCACAGAGAAGAGACAAAAGGAGGAGCCAGAGGTTCCAGGGCAGCGGGATCATAATGCCTCCTTTCTCTTCACCTCATCTTTCTTCTCTGTCCTATTCACCTGAATGGCAGATACATCGTCACAAGCTTCAAAGCTGAGAGAAAGTGAACTTACTGTGCTGGCTTCCAGATCCTCAGGCTCCCCGGAGAACGGATAAATGAGCAAAAATTCTTAAAAAATCCCATTTGCTGAGGAGAACCAAGAACAAGAAAATACCCAGGCAACCCGTCTTTTACAAAAAGGTGTCACACTTTGTGGGTGGTGGTTTTATTTTGTAATTAAGTCCTGATTAACAGACAGGCAAGCTTTTAACAAAGCAGGCTCTCGTTAATGTTGTTAAAGCACCATGTAAACCCCGTAAACCATCAACAAGGCATTGTGTGAAGTGGTAAAGACAGGCTGCATTAATAATTAGTTTTTCCTTTTGGTTTCTAAAGACTTTCACTAAAAACAAATGGAAACACAATAAATTGAACCAGGGCCAATGAATTCATTTAAAAACCGTAGGAGTAGAGGATGAGCAACCATTAATCATCATCCGACCAAAAAGCTGCAAATTGCCAGTTGAAATCTGATTTTAGGGTTTTCTGTGGGTCAGCTCTTACATGCAGCAGTTAACGTATGATGAGTTTGGATGACAGGTATAGTAATCATAGCAGAGAAGAAGAGGTGGCAACAGAGATGGGACAATGAGAGAAAAGTAGAGAAGAAAGTAGGGAATACGCTGACAGGGAGAGATGGCTGGATTTAAGAAGAAACAAAGGGAACTAGGGATGCACTGATCCAATATGCTGACCGTCACCGTTCATTGTCCAATAATCTGTTGATATTTTTTTGCGTTAATTTGATTAGTTTTTTAGTCTGAACAGTGAAAGGACAGTGAGAAATGCTCCTCATGGGACATCTTCGAGGTCTTGTTTGATCTGACAAACAGACCAAAATACATTCAACCTACAATGATACAAAGCAGAGAAAAAGACAGACAAAAAACAAATGCACATTTTTTTGATAAATGACTTAAATTGCTTATCAGACTAGTTGACACATCGATATATCCTTCAGCCTTAATGAACTCTAATACCGACCTTCTGTTGGTGGTGGTGTGTCCGATCCAAATCAAATACAGTTTCTTTGTCCATGTCATTAATAATCAGTGTTTCCGCAATCATCTACATTCAGCTTTTAGCACCACAGCAATCTCTGGCATTATTACATAAAAAGTCATTCAAATTAGTTTCACAAAGTGAAGAATACTGTCTTTAAATTTGGCATAGAAAGCTCTGGATTTGTATCAGAAGATACTCTGAGTTAAGATATCGGTATCTGGAGATAAATAAGTTGGATCAGTGGCTCCCTAAAGGAAAGACAAAGACTAAAGAAGACAGAAGGAGGTGGAATGTAGGGGGGAAGTGAATATGAGGTGGGAGGAAAGGACAGTAAAAGTGAAAGGAGGAAGGGAGGAGCTACAGGAGGCTCAGAGAATTTTGGATGTCTGCCCCACTATTGTAACGCTGCCAAATCCACTCCTGGACCCGTGAGCTGCTCGGGCAGCTGAGACAAACTGTGGGAGGTTCTGGGATGCTGAGATGCATCTCGACTTAGGGCGAGGGACATCTAGAGCAGCGATGAAGAGGCAGGTTATCATTTTCATCCTGATATTATTAGATTATTCTACGAGTGATGCATTTCACACGGCCCTTTGCTCAACTTTGTAGTCAGATTTCATTCCACAGGCATGAAATTAAAATGATCAGTCAGAGAAGCTCCAGTCAAATTGTCAGTCTCCCAGCGGGATCGTCAAATCGACATTTCTTCATGACTACTGCATCATTGTCAACAGAGCGCATTGAAAAATGCATGATAAAAGCTTAAACTGACAACTTCTGATGAATGGCTGGACGGCTGTGTGCAGAGTTCTCCTATTAGGAAAGTGGTTTCACCCAACTAGTTGTGAGTGCAGCTGCCACTACTTTTCAACATGTGTTATTTTTTTACACATTTCTCTAATCTTTGTACTTTTCTTTCAATATACTGTATTTTCTATTTAAACAAACCTCTAAAATATACCCAAATGGATCAGTCCAAGAAGGGAAAGATCCATCTTAACCAGTTAAACGAAAAACAAGTATTGTAATTACCACAATTTCCTCATTAGGGTATAATCACCGAAAACTAAGAGTCATTGTGGTTTTGTTACATTTGAATGAGCCGTCCATATCCTCTAAACGTTGTTACCATGTTTCTACAGTAGCCCAGAACGGACAAACCAAACACTAGCTCTTGGGCCTTTTGCATTTTCGCGCCATCCATCATAGTTTTCCTACATGCTTGACACACAGGGGAAGTTTTAGTTGGTTGCAATCTACAAACTCACAGCTAGATGCCACCAGATCCTACACACGGGACCTTTAAGTAAAGGATCCGAGTTCTTCTTCCCCCACTGCTCTTCACAGACGTGCACCCTCTGCCAAGGAAAGGGATCACAAGCAAAAAAGAAAGTTAGGTGATAATGAATTGTCAAGAATTTGGCAAACATGGGCACCATACAATTATGTCTCAGTACTTTACAGTTTTACAGCATTGTCATATTTGCAAATTTCATGTTTCATTAAATTTGCAGCCGGTTGATTCGATGTATCCAGCCGACTTTTTGACTATTAGATCCAAATAATTAATATCCCGCTCTGATTATCATCCCCATCGTGTCAGGGACGCGGAGCATTTCCCTGCAGTATATATGCCTGTCAGCAGTGACATAATGATATTCCACAACCCTTTTAAAGGAGTCTCTCATGGACTCTGTATCTTTGTAGCATAACTTTCCTCTTTCAAAAAATTGCACCTACACAAGCATCAGAAATGCAAGAAATAATTTATTTACACAGGAGAGAGAGATTCTGTGACACTTTCTATTTATAAATGATAAGGTCATAGACAGTGATGTTTCATGAATAACACAGTATCATTACACATTTATGTAAAGTCCCTCAGACAAATTAATTTTTTAATTGAATATGCTTGCAGAATTGATGGACTCAGTGGAGGTTTATCAGTCACGGTCTCCTCCACTGTGTGTAACGAGTTTCAGTGATGGAGCGGAGTTCAGATCGGCCGGTTGAAAAACAGATGTGCAGCCATCAGATTCACTCTCTTCCGCTTCCCCATCTGGCAAAAAAAAACAACATACATGTACCACAACTTTAAATAAACTCAGTATCCTTCACACACGAGACATTATCATCAGCTGCAGACACAAAAGAAAGTTAGTGGAACTCAAGTAAAAGCAGAAACTATCTTGAGAAAAAAGGAAACTTTGTGTCTTTTTTATGATGAGCAATGGGCTTCACAGAGAGCTGACTTCCATTTCTGGTGATTTATTTTGGTTAGATGGTAATGATAAAAACAAAGATGCCACCTATCCTCCAGAGTTATTTCAATGAAATATCCTTGCTTGTTACTGAATTTCCACAAATTTGACTGAATGTATACTGGAAAGTATGTAAATCAGATTTGATACAGCTCATTTTTGTTTGCCACACACCATCATTAACTGCATTCTTTTGGGCTTATTTTACTAAAATGGGCTTTAAATGATACTAAAAGAGAAAAGCTATCAGTTAAGAAAAAGCTGATTTTTTAAATTTCTTAAAACAGTTATATACTTTTTTTTATTACAGCTAACTTTACCGAGGGAAAAGATGTTGTGCAAATTATAATTTATTGTATTTTGTAGTCCCTGGCAATTTAAGCACCATGACACTGAAAATCAATCACTTTCCAGCACTTATGTATCAAACAAAAAAGGGGAAATTGTAATAAAAAGTCATTTTCAGGCTTAAACCGTAATTTATTCAACAAAGAAGCTGCACCAAACCCAATGCTGCAACTGCTTTTAGAAGCGGGGATGGCGACAGTTGATTAGGACTATAAACAATATATATAATTAGATCTTGAAAGCACAGACTACATATACTCCTGGAATTTGTTTTATGTTTACGATGGAGATTCATGATACCATCTGCAGCTGACACACGAACAGCCAATTATGTTTAATTATCTAATCTCTTTGCATACACTTTACTTATTCCACTGCGTGTGTGTCAACAACCGGTTGATGTTACCACAATCAGACTCAGATGTGGAGTTCTTTTTTGGAGTTCAGCTACTGTGAGCTCAAGAGGTTTGGTTGGAACACATCCACTGAGAACCAGCTGAACCCAGTAACCAGCTGCACCAATTAATCAATAAGTCCTGAAAGACATAATAGGCTGCTAGTCAGTTTCTTACCAAATGCATGAAAACAACTCATATGAGTTTTATTTTTAATCTGCTACCTCTATGGTCAAGGTCTGGTAACGTTTAGACAACTTAATCTATGTGGTTAAGGTTGGAAACACATTTACATCGTAGTTACAAGCACAAATTCCAAAAATCCGGGAAAGAAAATACTAATTAATGTATGTTTCCTTCCACTTCTGCTCTGAGAATATTAGGAGACATTGAGATAAATTGGCGGTGATATCTCCAGTTGGGTGCCATTAACCAGTGCAGAAGAAGAGGCAACAAGATTAAAAAAGCGTCAGTTGAAGTTCGAACACAAAAACAAATGTGGAAAATGTGTTTGTTTCATGAATAATTTAAGGAACGTTACAGTTTCCTCATCGCTCCGAGCACATATGATGTCTCTTCAGTGGAAGTTTGAGTGACGTTTAAGTCCCATGCTTCATACATGATTTGTTCGTTTTTTGCCTTTGCAGTTTGTCACATTGGGTTTTAGTGTAACATCAACTTTTATGCTTCAGGCATGCGTAAAAATGTTTACATTTTTTTATTTTCAGTGTTTCCACATAGGCTGTAAGTGTTTTAACAAATTGCTGTTGCTGACATTTTTCCATGGAAAGCAGTTTACAGTTAGTGTCCTCTAACTCAACCTCTTAGAATTCCTCATGAACCCCTTTTCAATCTTCTTCATTGCACATATAAAATAAAGCATGCATGAGTCTGTAATTACATGGCCTATTTATTGCCTCATTTAGTGGATTTTTCACAGTTTCCAGAGCAGCCAGCATGGCTTTCGGTTAAAAGAGTTGGACGCAAAGACCAGTGACAGAAAAGTACATTCATCCAGGCAGGTGTGGGAGGGACTCGTTTCCATCTTTTTCCATCCCGTTGATGGAGAGCACCAAGCTAATACCTATTGAGTCTGACAATTGAGAGGACTGAGTGAGTGAGTGAGAGCTTGTTATATTCACAACAATGATGATTTTAATTAAAATGCATTAACCAAGTCTCTATGTTTGCTTACATGTTTTCTAGAGGGTTTGGATGATTTGCGTACTGTCGAGCATATCCGTTTGTGTTAGTCTGAGTTCCTGCAGTGGTCTGTTAATGAATGAATGTCGACCGTCCTCTTCTGTCCTTTGGCTCCATTTCATCTGCAGTCAGATCCAGTTGCGCTAATGCTCGGAGACATGATCAGGCGCTGCCTTCAGAAATGAGAGAGTTAAAGAAAAAAAGATGAAAATGGATTTCATGCCCGAGTTTTCAAGTGAATTGAGGATTATAATTTACATGGCTCCTCTTTAATTCATAAACCTCAAATTCAATTCATTCCGCAAATATCGTTTAGTAAACGTAATATTCTCCCTAACTTATTAATATGGCTGCAACTCTTCTTGTGAGGCTCTTTTTTTAATGGTGATATATGCATGATTACCAATCCACCTTTGTTCCTTGATAGCATCTTTAAAAAAAAAAAAGGAGTGAGCAGCCGGGGGCAAACAGATCTGTCATTGTTGCAACCTCTTAGTCACTCATTTGGTATTCTTAAAGTATGCACATTTCTCCTTTTCCTTATTCATCTCCTTGGCATTCTTAGTAGCCAATCTCACATATGAATAGGTACTGTATGAAGCAGAGCTATTAATGTCCGACTGAGTAAAAGACTCGCTTCTCTCTTTTCGCTTTAGGCGAGCAGAGAGAAATTGTGAGGAAGGTGTGACAAAGGTTCTTTGTAAGCGACTACAAACACAAAGGGAAAGAATCCTTGAGACTGTTGGTGTTGTTTATCTTTCTAAAGCATGGTTTTAAGTGCCAGTAAAAAAACGTCTGAAGGAATGGGCACTGACCTCCCTGTTTCATGGTTCTGTGTTAATTTTTCATAGTCTGAAATGTCTCTCCGAGACAAAACAACATTTTTAGTATTGCTGTGCAAGAGTAATTAGGCATTTTCTCGACAGCTCAGTGTGTGACTCAGCGTCACTCTGCACGGCTGGCACATCTTACAATAACAAAGAGGATAACCAAAACGTCTTTTTGTCTCCAAAAATAATGCAATTTTCAGCACACCCTCGCGTGCGGTCTGAAAAAAAAAATACACGAAAGCATTTCTTTTTAAGAACAAATCATATTAATTTAGATGTTCATCTTGATCTACATTTTGCAAGAATGGAAATATTTGTTGCTTCACGTCTGGTTTGAAACAAACACTGAATTATGAAATGATGCCATTCCTCACTGTCTGAAACTACAGTAACACTTGGTAAGGTGTTTAAAGTTATACTGTTGCTTCAACTTAAGCTGCTATCGTTTTCAAGTTCGGCTAACTATCTCACTACCTTATTAAGAGATCATTGACTAACTGCATTATGTTGTGAGTTACACACAAAAAGATTAGGCCTTTTCACGACGAGCACATCCTCTGTTGTATTCCCCACTGGGTTTAACATTTGCAGCGTTGTCCTGCTGTTTGTTGGATATGGGGAAGTTTATATTCCAGCATGTCCAGCCAACATTATTCCACATTATAGTTGAATGTTATCTATTTAGGTATTCTGTTATGGATGTGTGGGTATTTGTTAATCCTAGAAGCCTATTTCCTTGTAATCTTAAAAGTAAAAATACAAATAATATTCTTAGCAATGAAACAGGGTTATGTAGGAACAAAGTAATAGTCTAATCTTACATTTTTCCTGATACCATGACACTAGGTCTGTAATACTAATGCTGCACTGCATTACAAGAACAATGCTGCAATACAACAACTGGTGGGGCTAAGTTTTTGCTGGATGTATGCAGCTTTAGCCCCATGTTATCTAGCATTTTATAATGTGTCATAATTCTAATGTATGAGTAAGTCTTAAACATTAAAATGTCAGCCAGAGATGCTGTTTACAACCACCTCATGGAGCTAAAGCGTAATTAGTCTGCTAGCTGCAAGAAGAGTCCGTTCTCTTGACTGCCAAAAATTAGAAGCCTGCTTTTGTTTAAAACAAGAAGCCAAGAATTTCAAATGCCAACTCTGCAACCGTTGTTACTGTAAACTGCATATGTGATGTGCAAGAATGAAGAGCTTGACCTGCGTAGCACCCATAGACTTTATATAATTAGTGGACGTAGTGACCGTGACTTCAACCAATTGTTTGTGAACTGCGGTTTTGAAGCCTAAAGTTTCGTATTTTGGCTGTCACCACCTTCGTTTTTGGCGGTGGCCTTCTTGTTTTTTTGCATCCAGAAGTATCACGAGAGGGTGGCCCAAGCACAACCAAACGCTGAATAACACATTTTTTGGCAACCAAAATGTTACTTTAACACTAACTTTAATGACCTGAAAACCCACTGTGAAAAAGGTAAAAGTTGTAAAAAAAACACGTACAACTCCCACGATAGACAACAATGTGAAAGTGACCATGTCAATCACAAGGTAGCCACGCCCCTTTCTTTCCTCTCTCATTTTCTGCTGCTTTATCAGTCCATAGGTTAAAGTCTCAAACAAATAGTCACGCAATTGCTCGTCTGTTATTGTATGTGAGCAGTATAGATTATTTGCATGCAAACGTCTGTGACTCAGTGAATGAAATTGGCTGAGGAAATAGAGAGAGCCACCATCGCAGCAGAAGCTCACGCCTCAGTACACTGCAAGGTGTCGAGAGAACAAGTTGGCAAAGCCCTGCTTTACATTCAAGGCTGAGTGGGGCCATTTCTACCAAAAGCTATACACTTCATGTTAGTTCAATGAAGCGAACAAGTCTAGATAAATGCACAAAAAAAAAAAAAAGAAAACTGCCCAGTCAAGTTTTTTTCACTTCATGCTGCCAGCAGTTTTGCAGCACTCTGGGATGAATTCGGTTGGTGTCTACAAGCACTCCTTTGGAGGCATCCCAGTTCACTGAGATTATCGGAATGATTGCGAAGGTCCGTGAATACGAAGACACTTCTCCAGGATATTGTATGAATGTTCCTAGGTGAAGTGATTTTCATATCCTTATGTTTTTTTTTCATTCACAGCAACCCATTCGGCTGCTATTCTCCTCACTGGAAGAAGTTGTTTTTTATTGTCATACATCTATCACATTTGCGGCATTATTGTGTTCTAAGAATGATTAAATGGTCCTTTCTTAGTGCTGGGGGGAAAAACACCAAACAAAATATAATCCCACCCCGAACCTTCTTCACACCTCAACGGTTCAGATTGGAATGAAAATGTCATCCACAGTGATTGACAGTGTCTAGCTGTAGTTGTTGAGATTTTTTTATTCCATTTATGACTTTGTGAAAAGAACCAATTTGATTTTTTTGGACTTAAGAGTGGAAAAGTGATCTCTGTGAAAATGTATTCAGATTCAGGTGTGAGGAGAATGAGTAGTGAGTCCAACAAAAGTCAGCTCCAACACATTTTATGCACTTGGTTTGATCATGCATTTTACAAAACAGATGACAACAAGCAGGGCTGGGGAAGAGAAATATATTTCACAATGCTATAACAACTAGAATGTTTACAGATACGCTCTCTTTTAATCGGCTGAGCAGTGGCGATGCAGTCAGCTGTGTGTGTAGTTCCGTTAGCTGTTACCTGATAGGTGATATCAAAACACACTGATACAATACAATAAAAGAGGGCATTGTGTCTCTTGCTGTAGCGTAGCAACTGGGGATCTGCTATGCACTCAGCTGCGTTACTAGTGGCCCATACCGGCCAATGCTGGTTAAGTAAGACGGGAGTCAGCATGCAGTCAGTGGCAGTATAAAACAGGTGATAAAAGGTCTTTTGAGAACTTGTGAGTCCTCGCAACCACATGAGGTCCTTAAGCATGCAGCAATAACTGGGCATCCAAAATATTATGCAGTTTGCTACTGCAGAATTCGAGATTAGCTGTGGACAGACACATAGATGCACACTCACTGACTCACACACACGAGCAGCCGCATGATTCTCCCGGCGAAAACGTGTCTAAAACAATTTAAGGATAATTTAATGAAGCTCTATCATAAGTGCATTCAACAACTTTTTTTTGCATGCTGAGACCTGTAGTTTATTTTGCATATATCCTGCCATTCACTCTTCTCACGCATACTCACTAATTATTTCCTGCTTTCATTGTTTGAAGCTGTCAGTCGTGATATCGGCTGGTCTCTTCCATCCAAAAGCACAGTGACTCATCCACATCGTTATTCTATCATCTCGCTGCTGCCGTCTCTTTTTAAATCAGATTCTCTCTCTCTGCCTTTAGTACGGCCACGCTGCTGTTAGGCTCGCTCCTCCATCTCTTCTTCATCGCCCAGTCTTCCAAGATTAATAATCTTAATCATCTTCTCAGCCTGCCAGTCTGAGCAGACTCATCAGCCACCACCGGAGGAGATTTAATTTGCTGCCGCTCAGGGCAGAAAAACCCTTGATTACAAATCTCCCGTTGGAGTCAAAGCACCAAAGACTTCCTGTGAAATCTTTATTATCACATATCATCTCTTATAACAAGAAATTATTGTTACTTAATTCACATGTCTCTCCTGATTGAACTTAATGATGTCAACAAACCCCCCAAAAAGAGCAAAATATGCAATATCAGCAGCCTTAACAATAGATATTCAAAAATAACTGAGTATACTTCATACAAGTAAAGCTGATAATAACTTTAAAACTGCAGAATACAGACCAGATAGAATCCAGCAAAATTATACAAGACTGACTTTTAAAAAGCAGTGAAGTAATGCAGAATATCCTCTGTACAGAAAACATTGATCGTAATGACGATAAATATTTAATCCATTGGATATTCACAAAACAGTAAAAGAAAAACTCCCAAAAATAACAAATTCTCTCTGATATATTTACTCTAAGAAAACCTGAAATGATATTTTGTCAAACAATACGCTCAAATAATAAAAGAGGACGAGTAGACGGTTGGGCAAATGACTACACATTTTGAATACGATTTATAAGATTACAAAACCTTTTCTATGCTTTGTTTACCGTTTCTCTCTTGATCTTTGAGCATAATACATTTAACAACATTCAAGTGAATATTAATGCAAACACACGCCGCCTTTGTGTGTGTTTTTTTTGCGGTCAAATATGAATTGAACGGTTGACTGCGCTGAAAACACATGAACATCTGTAAGGAGAAGCAGAGTTATTAGAATGATGTAGCCGTTGTTAAAACACTTTATAACTCACTTGCTGTGTTTTGGGCTCGGCTGCCTCAAATAATTGTTTGCATGAATCAAGTTGTGTTGTCTGCTTGTAACCAGATGATTGGGACACACTACAGCTTTGTGTGAACTACTGTATCTGCTGTGAGTGATGCAGGAAAGATGCATCATAAAGAATGTGGTTACAACACACACCCAATTGCCCGTGTCAGGTACTTGAAACAGGGAGAGCTGAGGTGTTTAGGCTTGCAGTGATGCTGTCATGTTGGAGGTATTTATTAGATTACTCCAAAAAACCATACAGCTACACAATTTGCTCCGGCTTACAGACTGTAATTTCTGCCATGCTGCTGTCATGGAGAGTTGAATATTGTGCAACCAACCTATTTTTTTTTTTTGGAACAATATCTGGGGCTGTAGCTTTTAGGATGTTTTTTTATTATGTTTTAGGATGTTTATGTTTCAAGGAAGGGAGCTTGAAATATAAGTTTAGTTTGGACTGATCTCTTTATATGCCCTCATTAATCCACAACTCTGCCCTACAGTCACCAATTAAGGCTTCTAGTGCTGTTGAATTTGTATCTCTCCTTAGGGAGAACACATGGAGGAGAAGGAAATGTTTGTCGTGCAGGATTTGCTTTTCCTGTATATAGTGTTAAACTGTGTAATGGGGGAGTTTTACTTGCTTTTGGTCTCTCTCATTATCTCTGTAAATGGGCTCTCTGTGTAATAATTAAATGCAGCTCTGCAGTGGAAAAATGCAAATGAATGGGACAAACAGAGCAACAAGTCTTGAAAGTTCCCCATGGACATGCCAAGCCAGGAAGTGATTCAGAGGCAACAAAGGAAACAGTTCCCATTGTGACGGAAAGAGAAGAGCATATCGTTTGTTTGTTGCACAACATAATGAACTGCATCGCTTTGTTTACGGTTCAGGCCTTCAACATCCCTTCGCTCATTAAGAACAAAATGAAGTCACGTTGTTCGGCTGACAGGTTACATCCGACCGTCACAGTATAAATGTGTGATTTCAAGAACGCTATACATTTTCTCTTTGACGATGAAATATAACTCAGTGTCTGCAGCCTAAAGTTTTTGATCGGTAAGAACTGCAATGTCGGTAAGAACTGCACCAACTTCATATTTCCATAATAATCACGTTCAAAGTAATTCAAATAGAAATACAGATAATAGCAACCACTCACAGTAAATGTCTTCTGCCTTACGGGCTCATACAGCCAAAAAACATTCATTGAGACAGCACAGCATTATGACGGATGATCAAACATCTCAGTTAAAAGCAAAGTAAAGACCTATGGCGTGACTTTTCTTGCTCTCGGGTTTACTGTCTGCGCAGTTTTGTCTTAAAACTCTGCAAAGTTTGTCATGTATTTTTCCTTTCTTTGAAAGGAACTTATGGAAAGGTTACATGAGGGAACAACCAAACTTGATTTATTCTGTTACCTCCAATATTGTTAATAATTAAGAATAAATTGGTTTGCGATGTGGGACGTGGCAGTGATTCTGCTTCTAAAGGAGTCGCATTTAAAAATACAACAACTGGCCATGTTGACAAATGGGAGAGCTGCGCTAGCAATTCCTACTAACTCTAAATGTAGAGTAAGCAAATCCCTCGTATCCCAAAGTGAAACCTTGTTATTCCCGTCCCTGTATACATGGTCCTAGTATCCGGGTTTCTGATGGTCTGTGTGTGTCTTTGATTGCTTATAACCATAAACATTTGTTTCTGTACCATCGGCAGTAAAGGATGCTAGCTGTCATTTGGCTTCTTCATCTGACTACTTGTGATGGCAAACAAGAACAACAACTTGATTTATGTGTTGATCATAACACTTCTAATCGTCATAATTTGTTGTTTTAATCTAAATTGGTGATGCACCTCCTCACGTGGGAGACTGGGATTACAAACATGGAAATTCACCCTTTTCTCCTCTTGTATCCAAAAAGGATTAATCCTATTTGCTTTGGTTTCCCCCTGATTTGAACATTTTTCACTTATCCTGTAAAAGATCTCAACATATACAAGATGAGTTGTCACAAAATGTTATATGTAATTACCTGAACAGGCATTCATGGTTCCAGGAGGATGTTTGGGACAAACATCAATGTTAATATCTGAATAGTACTTTGTTTTTTCAGCCTCAGCTCGACTTTGTGTTTTGTGCTAATTAGCACATGTTAGCATACTAGCATGCTAAGCTAAGATAGTGAACATGGCAAACATTACACCTGCTAAACCTCAGCATTTTAACATTGTGAGCGTGTTAACTTGTGAAAAAACTCAGGAAGCAGCCAAAGAAATGGAATATAAAACCCTAAATACCCCCTGCTCTCATAACCCATGCAGGCACACTCTCAGACAGACACATAAACAAACATGCACCCAATTATATAACCTAAAAGACATTTTCTATTTTTTTTTTTTGCATTGATCCAATCTATAGTTTCACGCCTCAACATTCCCACACAGCTCTACAGAATTGCAAAGGCCTTAAGAACTGGTCACCAGATAATTTCCTCAAGTTCTTTGTGGGCAGCACTGAAGGACTTTGCAATAATAAATGATCAACGTGCAGCCGTCTGAAAGGTACTTCTGTGTTTAATATATTCCCAAGAAAAACTGTGAAATCCCAAGCTGCTGAGAAATGCTGCAAGTATTGGTTGGCTCTATATTATTTTTGGAAATATAAGCTTGCTTGCTCCATTGCATTTGAATTGCCTCCAACTCACCTGCACACGTTCTCCTGGAGGGAATAACTGTTTATACTTGTGTTTTTTCCCCCCTGTTGCCAAAACAAAAACAAAGTTATATTGAGCACCCTATAAAGTAGCCCTACTCTCTTTCCAGGGTAGGAACTATTACATCGGTCGGGGGGGCGGGTGAGAAAGAAGATTAAAACCTTGTTACAGTGTCAAACATCAGTGAAACATCTGACAGCTTTGTGGCTGAAAATGTAAATCAAACTTCCCTGCAGATTGGAATGCCCAACAGACTCAATTACTCCACTTTATTGCACAATAGGTTGCAGCTCTGTTCTCACGGCCTGTAACGGTGCTAACCCTTCACCTTAAGGGAGTAGAAGAATAATGTCATGTCACTGTGAGCACAATATGTAAAAGGCTTTACCTGAAGCCAACACGACGAGTGTGTCAGTGGCCCGAAAGGAAAACTCAGGACAGGATGTGCACTCGTTTGACAAGGTTATAGTGGTGTGCAGAAGATAAGTGTCAACGTTCCATCTTTCACGTATTGTGTCTGACTGAAACAAATAAAACCGGTTTCTATATGGATACTGTAAGCAGGAACATATATCTGGAGCAGTGGATCCTAAAGTCAGTGCTGCAAGGTTTATAATGTCATTGTTAATTTATTGTGTTTGTTTTAATTTCACCTCATTAAAGAGTACCTTTTCAAACCACAGAAGAAAAAAAGCAATAATTATCAAACCCACCAATGTTAAAAAACTTGAATATGCTGTTATGACCCAGCTAATGACATGAAAACTCATGGTTGCAGGTTGTCAACACAACATGCTTTTCAGCCCTCGAGGTTGTTTTTCAGGAGCTGACTGTCAAAGCAAGCGATGGGGAGGTTTGACATGGTAAACACAGCTCGAAGAAACGCTGGTACGCCTCAACCCTCAACAGTCTGACTGAATCTGAGCCGACCTGCGAAACTCAAATCAGGCTGAACACTGCTGGACAAATGGACAGATTCTGGTTGCTCGTTTAAGAGGGATAGGTATTGTTTTTGGTGTTGCAAACATCATATATGTGTGATGTGGCCCTCTCATCCCTGATATACAAGACAAGAAAGTGCACATTAGTCATGCCTCCCCACATCAACAGCAGGCTCACGGGTCCCATTTAAATGCCTGCAAACTTCTTCTTTTTTTTGTTTGTTTGTGTGTCACACCTTAAAGCTACATTTAATGAAATACATACCTTTAACATATTAGTGTATTTAAATATGTTCCTTGGTTATTTCAAGTTAAATATGTTTCCGTAAATCTGCAACTTGATATTATGTGATTTAAAGTAACAGTTGGTTGGGTGGCTCGGAGTGAAGAATGGATACTGCAAACCTCCTTGTCACATTTTGTTTAAGCAGAAATATTTTTATTGCAAAGAGTAGCAACAAGATTATATAATAAGGAAATGCTATATTTTTGATGGTTATGATAAGCACAGTTAAAAATGATAATTCATGTTTGAAATGCTGCATGTGGCACAGAGTTGATTCCCAATTGTGGTCTGCTAAATGTAAGAAGTACTCATAAGAAGTACTCATAACTTAAAGTAGCCGTATCGCTCTGTAAAACTACTCTGTTATGAGTAAAAGTCCTACATTCAATATTTTACTTAAGTATAAGCACAAAGTAAAATGTTAATGTTACAGCTGGTGGAGGGGGAGTACTTTATACTGTTTTTGTGGTTCAATCAATACCAGAGTATAACATTTTATAAATTGATCACATCTTTTATTTGTATAATCTTAATCTGTAAAGTTACTTAAATTGTCAGATACATGTAGTGGAATGAAGCAAACAATATTTCTCTCTGAAATGTAGAGGAGTAGAAATTTGAACTAGCATAAAATTGAAGTACTCAAGTAAAGTAAAAATACCTCAAAATTAGTACAGTACTTGAGTGAATGTACTTAGATATTTTCCACGGCTGGCTAAATGTAATTATATCAGAACTGGGCGCTGAGAGGGATCAGTAGGAATGACTGAGTCAAGTGTCACAGAAAAGGCAGCGGCGTTTCAGCAAAATGTGTTTGTGTGATGGACAAAGTTATTTATAATTTCTCAAGCAAGTGACATGCATTAAAAGGCTAGTGTGTGTCTGTGTGTGTGTGTGTGTGAGACAACAAAATGGATTTAGTTTAAATTTCTGTGACAAACGGCGGCGCATGCAGCTGCAGGCAGGATCCCCGAGGGCAGACAGAGGTAAGCCGTGTATGAACAAGCTTTATGACACCAAATTATGACATGTTGTTTTAGTTTCAGCAGCATCGCGCCGGGCTAGCATTCTCTTTATTTGTTTAATATTGATGTGACATCCTTAATCTGGATGTTATTTCATCGGCTGTCACTGGCAGGTAGATTGTGAATGGCAGCCAGGAGAGGTACATTTGCCACTGGGGCCACATGTATTATTCACTTTTTATGTTTTATCAGACAGGGCCGGGCAATGCATCGATATTAAGCTGATATTGTGACCAGAGACTAGATATCGTCTTACATTTTGGATATTGTAACACGGCACAAGTGTTGTCTTTTTCTGGTTTGTAGATTGCATTACAGTAAATTGATGTAATTCTCTGAACTTGCCAGACTGTTTTATTATTTACTCACTTTGTCCTTATATCCACATTGCTGATTATTATTCATCAAAAATCTCATTGTGTTTATATTTTGTGAAAGCATCAGTTGTCAACTCTAGAAAAGCGATATTATTTTCTTTATTATATTACTGAAAAATATTCCTTCTGCTGCACCATGATTTTTATCCAGCACTGGCTTCCTGCCCAGATCTAGAAGATGTTTACATCCAGTCACGACATTTCATATAATACAGCCACACTGAGGCTCCAGATGCTGTTTATGAATAGATTCATAAGAAAATACTGTATGAATATGAGTTGACCTCACGTGGTTAGAGAGGCCTACCTCTTCTTTTTGAGAAGCAACATGACATTTGTTTCCATTCCCTCGATGCATAAAAGGAGTGGGCGGAAATGATTTTTTCTTCAAATTAAAGTATAATAACATGTAGTGTTGCTGACCTTGAGTTACCTCCTTTAAAGACAGCTCAATATAACATGAACTGTAATACAGCTGTCACAGTTCTCTCTTTTCAACTGTCAAGAATAGCCACATGATTAGAATTGCTACTGATTAACATTCACTATCAGTTAATAGATGTATGGCTGTTAATTAAATTGAAGGGAAATAACAAAGTAAAGTCATGACTTCAATTCTGTAAATGCTTCCCAAGTTGCTGTCAAAATACAGTTATCCGAGGTGTACAGACAGCAGGTAGTACAACACAAGAATTGTACATACAACGAATATTTAATAGGAAACATTTTGATATTTTTGTTGAAATTCTCATCACATCCTGACTGCAATCATTAACAAATGCTCTGACAAAATGAAAAATGTAAAACTCTGGTATCTGTGGCTGTCGCAGGACTGTAATAAGCTCGTCCAATCATTTCATTCGGCAGACTTGGGGGACTTTCTTGTTGTCATGCTTTCTTAATATGCTCATATTATTAAAAATTAAGTTGTTATTGTTACATCGTTCTATTTTACTTGAGTGTACAGTTTATAATGCACAATTTAATTATTTTAACAAATTCTTACTGTATCTCTTTTGTAAAACATATCAGGACAAAACAACCTTTTACACAATAAAAGTATTAGGAATGAACCTTATTCTTATAGCTCCTTTCATACATAAAATGCAGTTTAAAGTGCTTTGCAAAACAAAAACTGTTTCGCAGGTACAACAAAGGTGAATTTACGTGAGTCCTCATTCACTTCAGTCTCTTCGCTGTAGAGCTTCACATATTGGAGGAGTCCCTCTCGGCATCGAAAACCACAGGCCTTCTTCTTCTCTGTGCACTCCGACTTCCTCTCTCAACAGCTGGCTCTTTGGCTCAGAGCCGTCAAGCTGGAGAGAGCCGTGCGATGTTTCCTCCTGACAGTGATAGAGCTGCTCTCTAGAATGGTTTCCCCCGGTGCAGGATGCGTCTCGCTGTGTTCGGCAACACAGGAGACGGGCATCACATCTGGTCCTCCGCTCGGCAGCGGCAGGCATCGAGAAGTAAATTCTCCTAATGACGACCGGCTGGCCAACGGCCCGATTTGCCGGGGCCTGGGTGTAAAGATGGCCTCCTGCTCTAGTGGAGAGAGACATCTAAAGATGGAGACCTTCCATGATTTGTGAAGCGGTGAACACATTTCAGAGGTTTTTACTGCCTGCATGGAAATGAGGAGGGCTTGAAACAGAACATGGAGCAGCGTGTTACACTGCACCGTCTGACATTTCACTCTGCTGGATGTTTCTCCAACGTCACACACTGTGGTCTGAAAACTGTTGTGTCCAGATGGACGGATGGATGATGGATGCTTTATGTCTAAAATAATTGATACAGGGCAGTTCATTCAGATATTTACGAAGTCATTTTTGCCAATAAATCTTTATATACTCTTCATGTTTTATATAACATAGAGCCCTCCTACATTGGTCTTCTCCACAGGGCCTGACTTTTTGCTTCTGAGGGATGATGCCACGTTATTTAATTGGTATGATATGTGTGGGCAGACCCTAAAAGTTGCTTGTAATATAATTTAAATTCCAAAGCCTTGTTAGCAATTTAGTGATTTCCTCTATATTGGAGTCGTTTACGATGTCGGTATGAGAACGACTCTAGCTGAAAGGCAATCTCGGAGCCCACTGGTTATCATCTAACACAGATTTAGCTTTTTATTGGTTTGAAATTAGCTTGTATACTGGCTTTTTGTTCAAATCAATCTGGTCAGGTCTTCTCTCAACTCCAACTCCCGTCTCATATCCCATGTTGCTTATCAGACCTTAAACAACGAGCAGCACACAGACAAAGGAAGTCTTGGCCCGGATATCCGGTGGCTAAACCGGAGCCCCAGAAATACAGCCCCTTGCCCCCAGAGGTTTATCTGTCGTCAGACCGATGACATAGCAGCTTCAAGATCATTTGGTTAATCTTTTCTTACACAAAAAGTGTGAACATTTTCAGTTAAGCTTGTGTCAACGCGTGTCAAGAAATGTGTTGATTAACAGGAAGCAAGGTGTTTTTCCTGCAACATCTTTGTGTTTGTAGAATAAAACTTAATAAGAGTTTGACAATTAGCATGAGCATCAATAATCCTCCGTGGCTGAATAAACAAAAGAGTTGCATTTCCACCGAAATTCTAACATCAAAGAAATCGCCTCAAAATATCCAAGCAAACAAATCAAACTGATTCTTAGCAGTGTACCAACAGCTAACATACATCAAACTTATTTCCCACAAACATCCCAGCTGGATATCACTGCCAGTGTACTCAGAAGTCTGCAGTGATGAGATACAGAAGCACGTTGCAGTCATTTGGCTCTTGAATATGCTGCAGAGCTTGCTTACAGAAATGTGATTATCATTTCACGCTTTTTAAAGGCTCAAGATCCTGAACACACCCCTGTTTGGGTCAAATTTGAGATGGAACTGCAGGGCTAACTTTCTGACTGTTCAAAGGAGTCAGGACAGATGTTATGCAAGAGAAAATTACAGTTTTGATTTTAGGTTGTTCTGGATCTTAAATATCTGTGGTCTGTCTCTGCCTGAAGATGTACTGAAAGAATAAATATGGTTTGTGTAGAGACACTGTTACATTTTTTAAGTAAAATGAGCTCCAAATTCATATTGCTACCCTTATAGTGTACTCCAACACATCAGAGCTGAACCAATTGGTTGATTAATTGATCAACTATAATACATTCAATTATTATTATTCGCATTAGGCCTAGGGATCAAAATTATTTGATACCAGTGACAAAAGGATTTCTGACTTTCTGTGCAGTTACAATTTTTTGGGAGATTACTCATTTTAGGGAATAAGAAAACCCTTATTCTGTCAAACGAAGAAGCTCAATGACAGTCAGTGATACTCGAACAGTACGGACACATTTAGGATCGATACCAAGCCTCTGAACAGGTTATTTAGAAAAGCTTGTGCATAAATGTGTTTTAAAAATAGCTAAATATTGCCTTACATCCAGTCATCATGTAAAAAAAAGGGCTGCAAATAACTTTTATTTTATTTTTATTATATCCTCGATTAATTAGCCCAAGGTGACTTTTAAAATGTCCATCAGTCCAAAACACAAAGATATAAATTTTATTATCAGAGAATGAAAACGAGAAAAATATTCACATTTAGCTGGAACCAATTAATGTTTGCCCTTTTGACCCATAAAAACATTACAATACAAAACAACACTAACAATGGACTCATTGTTGCAGCTCTAATGTAAAATGTACAGTGCTACAGTGATGGTGATGTACCAGTCACATGTGTTCCATGATGCTGTAGCATCCGTCAACCTATTACATGTTGACGAGATGTGAACGGGCTGAATCTGTTGATAAAGACACTAAAATAAAGGATTTTATTTTACTTTCTGGTGTATGGAAGAGCAAACAGTCAGAGTGTGTTAGTTGTGGATAGTTAGATAGATAGAGTTATCTCACAGGGCTCAGGTTGAATCATATGGTTGAGAATAAAAACCTGTCTGCTTAAATGTGCTGAAACCACTACAGCATGACACAAATAAACACAGCGCTGGGAATTTCTGGTCTGACAGCACTCCCTATTCTGACAAATGTGTCAGGAAAGGTGTAAAAACAGCCGGGGAAGACCTCGGAGTTTAACTTTGAGACGTTTTTTCCAACTTAATTAACTTGCCCTCTCGGGTCAACCTTGAGGAGCACTCCCTCTGCTGCCTTTTCGCAGCACACTGAACAGCAAAAGGACAGACAAGGTGCATGCTAAGTGGAGGTGGTTGCTCCTGTCATGGTCAACCTGGGCGCTATCAGGACAGGATCAGTGGGCTGTGTCTGGATGACAGGATTCTGCCTGCGTCCCCCCGTCACTGCTGAGAGTCCAAATGCGCCTCAATGTCACGACAACCAGCTCAGCATGACTATAGGACAACTAAAGGGGACGAGGCGTCTGCTGTCAGCACCTTAATCCACATTCTGGGCTGCTGCCATCTCCATATGTCCATGACTTTGCATATGAAAAATTCCAAAACAAATGAATATAAATATATATATTTTTAAATTATTATAAATGATCATATTATTATCAAGCATCTCCAGTCAGTTTTACCCAGTAAAGGGGAAGGATTTGCTAAATGACCTTTAAAAACGTATGTTATTTGCACAGACAGGCATCGAGATCCTTGAACTCCCTGACGGACTGCTAAACTCAGACTTAATGAGCAAAAACCTATAAAACTCCCATCTATTCAGGCGGCAACCCCCGGGTCAGACAAGCAAAGACAATGCGGAAGTGCCTCAAACTTGCATTCTTTCTAATTGCCAGTAGGGGGCGACTCCTCCCGTTGCAAAAATAAGTCTGATTGTATAGAAGTCTATGAAAAAAATAATGTATTACCTCAGTAAACATCGTAATATATTTATGGTCTCAAGTCTTCAATACAGCATGATGTAAATCATTTAGTAAATTATGGTCCATTTAGGGTAAAATGTTAAAATAGACAATAAAGCAGAGTATGCTTTGGGGCGGGGCTACCTTGTGATCGGCAGGTTGCTACCACGGCGTCCTGTCTGGGAGTTTTCCGTGTTTTCATCTTAGAACTTTTAACCCTTTCATAATTTGTTTTCAGTTCATGAAAGTTAATTGTAACATTTTGGTTGCCTAAAAATTTTGTATTTCGCGTCTCCTGTCACTTCTGGTTGCAAAGAAACGTGACGGCACGACCAAAATGTCGACCTCAAGGCTTCAAAACCGAAGCCCATAAACCATCGGGTGACGTCATCATGACCACTTGTTATATACAGACTATGAAGCTGCTGAAGGAAGCCAAAATTAAGGTCCAGGCGAGATGCAATAAAGACAGTGAGAGTTTTCGGTTTTTATGCTCTGGACTAATGAATCCATCTTGTAAAAGAACATTTCTCAATTTTGAAAAATGTAATAAAGTTAGCCTGTTGTATACTATTGTTATCTCATATATTATTGTAAATTTAATATCTTGGGGTTTTGGATTGTTGGTTAGGGTTCCAATTGATATTTTTACACTGTTTTCTGACGTCTTGAACAGAGAAATTAATCACCAAGAGAAACAATTTAGACTTCCTGTAATTTATCCAAAGTGCATGTTCTTTTGTGTAATAAAACCCCTTCTATGTTTTCATGAAAGTCCATTTTGCAGTTGAGAAAGTCTTTTTTCCAACTGCTTCCATCCGCAGCCACACAGAAGTTACCACTGATTATTCTTGAGGCCGAGAGGGAGAGTGAGGGGGGCAGGCAGGATGAGGGCCTACAGCCGGCACAAAGTGCAGCACCACCAGTGGTGCTGCAGTCATCAGGTGCCTCAGTATGGATGGAGCAGAGAGGTTGCACTGTCTGCAGGCCCCGGCAACATGATTAAGGAGCCAGCGGCGTGATTATGCTTCCCACCTTATGAATGGAATAATACAGAGTGTGGTGTGGTGCTATGTTACCCTGATGGAGGCAAGTGTGTGCTGGGGTGGTGTCCGAGGCCCTCCCATGAGACCGGGAGAAGATAAAGGACTGATAATAGATAATTAAGGAACTGCCAGGACCTCTTTTCTATTCACATGACTGTTTTATTAACGGAGATTCTGTAGGGAAGAATATTAATATAAACCACCAGCCTGTGTGACTTGGTTATGAATATAAATTGGAAGCGGTGGGGGGAGGAATGCATCAGGGAGCATTTATCAGGAGCACAGGGGGACATGGTGATCATGAGAACAGGCGGCACACTTTTGCACCGAAGCTCAGCCTCTGTTGATCTTTGGGGAACAACGAAAGGCACGTCATCAGCCACAGAAGTGTCGTCATAGGCTTTCACACATCATGTACACACATTTATACTGCAGTATAAAAGGGTGTCCATCACATTTTTACTGCTAAACTTCTTTTTTCTTTTATTTCCCTACATTTTAGAGGGAAATATTATAGTTTTTATTGCCTTACATGTTTCTGGTGCCTTGTTAATCAGTTAATCCGATTATGATGAAACACATGATCATGTTATAAAGTGAACAATGTAAATGGTCCTTCAGCATGCAACCATAATTGGGCAACCAAAATATTATGCAGTTTACTGCAGCAGAATGAGAGATTAGCCGTGGACAGACACAGAGGTGCACACCCACTCACTCATGGATGCACACACACACCACCAATCTCATGATCTTCCTGGCGGAGTGAATAATAATCCACTAATGTGTCGAATAAAATCTCTGAAAGGGTCTATTCGGTACTCTGTTCAGTACTTTTACCTACTGATACTTGAAGTGAGTTTTTTTCACAATACTTCAGTTCTTTTATTCAATTAAGGTTTTGTATGTGCAACAGTGCGAAGGCTGTATAGCAGTAGTAATAATACACTAGTTCTCTTAAAACCTTAATTGAATAAAATAACTGAAGTATTATGAAAAGAACTCACTTATTATCTTTATTCATCAAAACAGATTAAACAGCCCTAATCACGACTAAAAGAGTAATTTTAGTCTCAAGTGCATTTCTTTAACACACCATAAATGAATCATATAGTAAATACAAAAACAGGGAATGTGGTAACATGTTCTCCTTTGTCATGAATGTGGGTAAAAGCAGTGGGTTTTCATTGTCAGTGGAAGGGGCTTATCTGATGTAAGGGTTGTTCAGATGGAAGTACCTCTCCACATGGATTTCAAAGATAAGTATACAGCCTTGTGCAGTTTGGAGGATCCTTTTATCCAAAACACCTGACACAACCTGCAGCCACGTACCTTTTAAAGATGGGTAAGCCCAGAGGGGGAATAACACACTGCCTGAAAGTATTAGCTGCGGTGTAACACAAACATGTTGTTTTCAGCAGAGAAATCTTCCCTGCACAAATATCCTTGAGAAGAAAAATTACATGCTATACTATGACTTTTACGACATACTATACTTTGACCTTTTCAGCTTTTTTCCACATAATATACTATTACTTCTGTTGAGATACTATACTATCAAATTTGTTTTTAAACTTTTTTCGACATACTACAGTAAGACTTTTTATACAGTATACAGTAACTTTTTTGTGACTTTTATCGTCATACTATACATACTATACATTGTTATATATTTAATATATTTATACATTATTTTAATGAGAATATAAATTACCTGCTTTTATTGTAATCATCCTTGCTTTCTTTTGCACCATTTATATTTGTTTTTCATCTATATATATTTATACAAGGAAGTTTATTTTTAATAGTGATTGATATTTTCCATTGAGCCTTCAGGTAGTCATATGTTGAATCATGTTCATCTCATTCACATTTTCTGAAAATGGCCAGAATATCATCTTTTCGTTTTAAAAAAAAGATACATTTTCTTAAAATATTTGACATAACCTGACAACAAGTTACTTAGGCTTATACTGCCCTACTTTTCTTTCAATTCACAGACCTTTAAGTCCCACAATCTTATTTTCTTTGTTTGCTAATTATAATCATGCATTATAATGCATAATTCTCTGTAAGATAAATATACCCAGAGGGACAACAGAGTTTTGACCTTGTTCATGTAGCATCTCTTGTAGCATAATAATTGGCAACAGGCTGCTGTAACTCCTAAAGGAAACTTGCAAATGCATTCTTTGTCTGTGTGCCTGCATCTACAGAATAAAGGGTCGTTTTAATGAGGAAATAGACAATATTACACTTGTTTTTCTTAGTCTAGTTTTTATTGTTGGGTAAAATGACAAGCGTGTTTTCTCTATATAAATAACAATCACATGAAGGAACATACAAGACATGGCTATGTGGAGGTGGAAGCATTGATCACAATGTGCTTGGGGTACAAGATGTTGATAATGACAACTGTGTGTTTTGTTTTCATATCTTAAAAAGGAGTGCAATGATTATGAACTGGACCTGCGTGAATCTGTACATTGAATGGGAAACTAATGGAGTCACAGTCGGTCGCTTTGTACAGAACATAGAGAGAAAAGATCAGAGGTCATTATCATCAGTACACTTGGATTTTAAGGTTGGCAAAGAATGTGACTGGGGAGAGAAAAAAAAAAGAAGTAAAATCAACATATATACGAGTAAGATTTAAGAGGAAAGACGGAATGACTTTATATAATCTGTAAACATCAAAAGTCCTTACTAAATTTGAGATACAGTGTCATAGAGTGCTAGTGTGAAAATGCATAGAAATGTGTCCAGCTAGGGAACTGATCATTGACTTGCCAGCTACTTGTCTACTGTCTGCAGCAGCCTTCAGAAAGAGGTGTTTGCCATATTCAAAGCCTCAAAGACCCTCTACACAATACAATTACCCCACTCCCCAGTGTGCAAGCTCATCATTACTTCACATTAAAAACATCCATTTGAAACGTGCTGTCAAACAGAGCAGACAATGCACGTGTTTCAGTAGTTCACTCTATTACACTCTAAGATGCTTTCCATATCTTTTTTTTGGTCCAGAGATATTAAAGTCAAGATTTTCTTCAAACACAAGTGCTCTGTTGACTCATTGCTAAGGAACATTTTGAAATACTTCAAATTTCACAATGTGTTGTGTATAAAGCTGGTACAATGTATCTGACATTGTCACCGACTTTCATTTTTCTGCTTTGGACTAAAAAGGAAAACAATATAGATATCATTCAAAACTGTCCAAACCGTCTTTATGATTTTGGATCAAAGGTTACCGAGCAGAATGAAACACTCGGTCTCTCAATCTCCACTTCAAACAGAATTGGATGACAACAAGGGATCATTTTAATTAGACTGAATCGGCCGTGTTGGATGAACGGATAGACGACAGCAGGAGATTTGTGAAGAACCACGCTCACCACAAATGGAGGGGTCAAAAGGAGGAGGTGTAATCTGCAGTCACACTGGGAATAAGTATGCTAATTCCTCTGATGGAGGGGAACTTTCCTTGAAGGCACAGGAAAAAGTTTGGGGTGGGTAAACTTAAATTTAAAGGGTTAATCTGGACATATACAGTATATATATATATGTATATCTATTTCTGCCAAATGACTTAAGTATTAGTTTTGTTCAGAGATTATTTACAGCATTCTCACACACTGAATACAACCAATTGTGAATAATTATGCAAAGTTGCACATATTAACGGATTCATACCAATTTTCCTGAAAAAGATTACCAGCAAGCAACTTTATGTAGATATAAACATGAATCACCCAGTGGGGAAAAAAGAGATTTAAACTTGGCTTTCAGACAATATCAACCAATTACTCCCTCACTTGTATATTGTATTTTTTGGATGACAGTCCTTCATCCAATGGACTTACAAATGGTCAATTTGGTTTCTGAATCTGTGGTATTCATTATCACGTTCCCACAAAATTAAAAACTTTGCAACAGAATTCAGTGCAACAGTACCGTTGACGAAAAGAAAGCTCATAGGGTCTGGATGTTACAACCTAAGACTCCCCAACCCACACCACCACGTTGCCTTTGAGGACATCAGTAATCTCACAATTGAGCTTGTTGAGCCTTCCGTCCAGGATGAAGAGGGACTCTCTGGACGGGGTCATGAGGTACTGTCCGAACAGTCCGCTGCCCGCCATTACCCTGTTCCTACTGCTCCATGGCCACTCAAATGACTTGGTGGCCTCTTTCAAGCTCTTGATCATCTTCACTTTGCCGGTGCGCAGCTCCACAAACAGAGCGTCTGTTTGACGGCCGGAGCTGCCGAACACGTTATACTGGTGGACCTCGGTGAAGGAGCGCTGGAAGGCCAGATCAGACAGGTGGAGGTTAGTGTGGATGTCAAAGGGCTCCTGGATTTCTCCCCGCTCTGAAATCATCTGGATCCTCATCAGGCCGTCGCCATCGTCAACTGTGACCAAGTAGTGGCCGTCTGGAGACACGTATGGAGTGCCGGTGACGTCACGGTTTTGGCCGATCACACTATCTGTTACACTGTCCAGGATGAGCTGTGGCTGCGTGGCGCCAGTGGAGTCAGGCCTGCAGTTGACAAAGTAGTAGCCGCCTAGATGGGTGTAGGTTACAGACTTGGGGATGCAGTTGTACTCCCGTAAGCTGATGTTTTTCACATACGATGTCGTCTCCAGGTCGATCTTGTGGAGGACAGGCTCATTTCGGTGAAGGATGAGGCCAAATCTGTAGAAAATAGAAAAACAAAACAAATGCTTTTATCAAAAACGCATTTTGTCTTCTTGTAAACCTGAAATGATGACAGATTTTTAGTCACGTCGGCAATGTCAGTTGGTTGGTCTCCACCTTGGTCTGGACTGAAATATCTTAAAAACTACTGGATGGATTGACATGAAATTTTGGGCAGATGTTCACGTTTCTCAGAGAAGGAAGCCTATTGTTTGGTAATGACTCAACTGTAATCTCGTGCCACCAGCAAGTTAACATTTTTACTTATCCAGTGAAATATATCATCGATGAGATGGAGTGATGCATACTTTCCCTTAGACAGGTGATGTATCGTATGACTGGTGATCCTGTGAGTTTCATGTTTTTGATGAAATGTCGAAATGGGATTGTAACTTTGGTGGTTCCTTAACTCATCTAGCACCACCTCTAGTTCAGAGTTTTAACTTGTCCAATACTTAAGTTCATGACCAAGTACCTGCACTACCTCCATCCCATCCGCTTAAGATGTATTCTGTTCAGTGCTACTTAGCATGCTAAACATGCTAAATTAAGATGGTGAAAATGGTTATACCTGTTTAACATCAGCATGTTAGCAGATCAGTGGCTGTAGTCTCTCAGAGTAGTAACAGTTAGTAAACCAGAACAGCTGGCTGAACCTGACAGCCACAATTTAAAAAAACAAGTTGATAACAAACACTCCACCCTTCTTTACGAATTTAGACAGCAGGAAATCTTAATTTTAAAAGGCAATTTAATCATGCTTTGTGTCTGAAAATCTATATTTTTGTAATTTTAAGTCATGAATGTGCCAGTAAAGTGTGGTGATTCTTTTTGTATGCTCAATAATTCTGAAGCAGCAAGTGGTAACATTGTAAAGTAAAGCAGCACAATCCAAATATCAAGATGCATCAGCTTGAAATAAGAAATGGAAATTGATTTGTACTGGGTAATTATGATAATGGTTGGAGTGGAATCATTTTGTTCAGGAAATGTTCAGGAGAAAAAATAAAATTATTGCTGAGAGATGCATTTAACCACTTCAACAGCCAAATTCTAGTACCTGACAATCTTCATATTGGCAGCCTAGCATCATCTACACTTTGCCCTCATAGAATTATAGCAGTTTTAGATGTGGGCATGGATCAGTGAAAAAACTATTCATTATAAAAACCCAAAGAGAATGTTCATGGAACATTACATTTTAACAGCTGAACAAGTAGAGGGGGAATATGCAAGGAGCTGACAGGCCTCAATTAAATGTGAATACCAGCTGATCGATGCTGACAGGCTATTGAATCTTGCCGTCATTTATCATCTATCATGCCATTTTAACACCAAGCTGCCTGTATCTGCGAACAGAAAATGGCTGTTTGAAAGCCACGGAGGACACTATCATTGCTGTGGTGGGGGAATCATTAATCCAGAATTCGTTCGGACTACTGGCTCCAGGAAAAGAGGCTTTGTTTTTGTTTGTTTGTATGGAGAAGAGAATTTAAAGAAAATAATGTTAAACGACCTTTAACATATATGTAATGCGAGGCAGACATTGTTCAGAATAAGCCCAATATTCAACATAGATTGGTGGTTCCAGACTTTTTAAAATTATTATTTTTAGAAGTGCTCCAGATTGGTTGTTGTTTGATAGCTGCAGGACAATCTGGTGGATTTTTGACATGTCAGAAATTGTGGTTGATTTTCTTTCAGTTTGAGTAGTTCTGTGTTCTGACATCCCACATGGCTGCAGTCAAAATACCTGTTATAAACTGTAGTGAACTTGATTTAACATTATAGGAGTAGTATTTCACATTTTGTGGCTACCTGTGTTGTGAAAACAGTTGTCTGCATCCTCCCTGCCATCTTCCCAGTTTCCTTTTTTGCCGCCTCGCCTTTGGTTCAAAAGATGGATAGCGTAAAGCCTTGCTGCCTTTCTCTGTTCTGTTGTCTTAGAGTAATAATAATTTATTGGAACCATCAATGGAGAAAACCGATCAGGGTTTTGGTTTAACGTTCAGTGCGAGCATAGAAGGTGTAGTTTTGGCTGTGCAGAAACATGCCTGGAAGCTTAAGGTCATTGGTGCATTTAAAAGAATATTGTCTTTGAAAATATTACAACAGCAGGACAAAAAAATCATGTATGATGAATTAATAATCAAACATTGTTTGGCCTTGCTCTGATGTGAACACAGCTGGGTTGTGTTATTGGCAGACCCACATTGCTCTCAGCCAAACTGACAGCTGCTGTTTGTCGTTTGTACCGATGATTAATGCATTAAAGATTCTCCCTGGTTCTGCACAACAGGGTTATGTTTAACTAAAGCTACTTCACATTTTATCCGCTTATCTTCGTGTCAATATTTGCAGTTAAAGAAATGACTGGGTCTCAACACTTTGCTCTGCAGTTCAGTTAAAGCTCCTGAGGGCAAAATTCATGTACAGGGAAGAGAACAATGAACGCTGCACGGTAAAAGATATCCATAACACAGCAATTCTTGTTCAGCCATCCTCCAGCGCAAAAACATCGAATCAACATCTCGCTCGGCTTGTTTTGCCAAAAGGCAGTCTGTGCGAAAAATAGGTGCGGGCAGCCTGAGCTGCAAGGTGCTGTAGATGTGGGTACAAATAAGAAATAACAGCCTTTTTTTGCTGACATGCAGAGCTGCCTGACTGTAGGTCGATGGTTTTAATGAATGACAGCCCCCAGAAGTTCCTGCTTGCTTTATGGAAGCTGCTGAGGGAATCCCCCAGTCATTAAACAATCCCCGGAAGTTGCTGAACATATGTCGGCAGTTTGCACACTGCTCATGTTGCTAAATCGACTGATCAATGCTGCGTTCTAGCCGACAGACAAATGGCTGTCTGTGTACAAGATAAAGAAATAAATCTGAGCCACAAGGCAGCAGTTAATTTACACCTTCCTGCAATATAAACAGCTGTCCGATTAAAAAAATAACATTCATGCACATATAGATCTCAAGCTCTTTGAGTGCTTCAACTGTATACTGAGATATTCTCCGAACAGATATACAGAAGACTACTTCACTCTGCTGTTAACAAGGTTGAATTATGAGTTCATAACAAAACTACTGTACTTGAAGAGCCAACTGCGTCTCAATGCGTCTCAACTACAAGTAAATCTACATAAATGTCTCAACTATTCGTAACTTATGTATGTTGTATACTCTGATTTGTAACCCTGTAATATCAGTTATTATATTAATCAATTGTGGGCAATAATGCAAATAAATGATCAGGACTGCTTTAATGGAATATTTGATTGGATAAAATGTTCTTTAATCAATGTGACTGAACAATTAATTGAGAATATTTGGCACAATAATCTGTTATAATTGGCATAAAAATCGTATGTTGCGTCCCTAACGATACAATCCCATTCTAGCCACGTTAGCAATATTCATAACAGGTTACATACAGTAAGCTTGTTCTGAAGAGCATCAAAAATGATGAGCAACTACTTGGTAAAGATGGCAAATTTCAAACACGGGGAACACACTTTCCTGCAATCTTTTCTGCAAGTCTCAGTGGATCTAATTACAGCAGTGCCAGTAAACCCACCACCCCACCCACAACACACACACACACACACACTGGACTGCTTACTCCTCCACACCAGGGGGCCGTTAACATCCTGAAATACTCCAGACCTCCTGCTTGTTCCTGGCCTCTCCATGACATTAGCCAAGCGTTTGGGACCAGCCTTTCTCTGTCCAAGTTAAGCCTGAGTGTGACGACCACTCGTGACTCATGAAAAATCACAGCAGCATGTCTGTGATTGGTTGATGATTAACTCAAATGTGAGGGAGGAGGTGTGGTGCCAACTGTGCCCCTCTGGACACATACCTCAATGCACTCAATACTCATTACTAATTGTATCTTGAAAACACATTAACAATAATAAATAAGCAGTCCTAGACCAGGTGTGCTAATGGCTTAAATGATTACTGATATTTGAGAAGAACCAGCCTCTTTGACTATTTGCCACAAAGACTCTGGAATTAAAGCAGCGCTTGCGAGGAGGCAGGAGTGGTGATTGAATCGCTTTCTTTCTGATTTGCCTCCGATATTGTCGAAGAGAAAATGTCAGCAGCTATAAACATTATAGCTTTCTTAAAGTTCAGCTTGGCCGTGTGTATAGATTTAAAGAAAGAGCACACGCAAACCTGCACAGCATTTTAAATGAGGTCCAGCTGCATTAAGGCTGCATTTACTTACCATTCTGGGTGCTGAGCAATATAATTACACTGCCTGCCCTTGTTTTAGAAACGTAGCTGGTGAAAGCAATGTGGTCAAAAACTGAACACATTTCTTGTTGGGCTTTAAGTTGCCTTCCGTTTTTTGGGACGCTCTCATATAGAGTGTAACGATTGTTTAAGCCGGTGCTGGTTCTAACTAGTCCAATGTGAGGATTTGTTGCTTTTGCTGTGTCACTTGACATTTACTGGACTAAATAATTAATGGAAAAAACATAATTTGTCTCATTAACTCTGTGGACAAAAGATCGGACATATGACCTCATTTATCCACAACAGTTCTATACACTGTAGGTGACTTTTGAACTGCCCCTCTACGTGCCGATACTAGAGTTTCCTCCGAGAGAAGCATGCCTCTCTCTAATCACACTAACTTCTGATAGCAAAAATGTTGGCTTCAGCTGCAAGATTGAATAATTGTTCTAGTTAGCATAGGGCTAACCTTAGCATAGGGCTAACCTCAAGTTAGGCGGTTCGGGCGGTGCATGCTCAAAAGTGGCATGCAGCAGTGAGATGGCCAACAAGAAGTGTGGTATATAGTGGACATATCACCTGTTCTGATAATGAATAATTGTATATTATCAACCACAAATAATCACAAATATACCACACTATTTGTATTTGTATTTTATGCCATGTCACTATGTGAATGTAAATTTATGTAAATGTATAATGTCACATGTAAGGTCTCCCCCGTAATTAATGCTTTGTTCATAAATATATAGTTATTAAAAAAAACATATCGTGATAACATTTGTGGCCATATCGTCCAGACCGCCCTTGAACCTTGTTTAGTTAACTCAGCCAACCCTGCTGCGTCTATTTGGGGGAAAAGGTTGTTCGTTCCTTAGAGACTGCCATGTGATCAGTATTTGCATTTCCCATCCTTACTGGCATAAAGAAATTGTCAGTTATTGTTAAGTATCTTTTGGGTTTACAGACTCAGGTATAAAAAGTTAATTACACAGCTGACTTGACGATGGTTTATTTTTAGAACTTCAGGTGATCAGCCACTGTCTCCTCTGCAGCGCCGATGACCACTGGGCCTTTCTCCAAAAAGGCTCCATTATCACACTAACACACAAGCACACACTCTCTTTCACACACATCCAAATCATTATTGCAGTATTGAGCCTCAGGAGAAAAAGTGAATGAAATGCCGATGGGGCGACTGTAATTTGCGAATCAATTTGCATTAGGAGCGTTCTTGGATCATACTGGACGCACCTGATGTGGTTAATGATGAGGCTGGAGGCGGGAATGTAGAAGTCGTCCACCCTGTCGAAGCGTCTTCCGATCGGCTGTGTGTGAACGGTATGGTGGGAGATTCGTCCACTGGCCTGATTGATCACCTGGTGAACACCAATGAAGAAGGAGTTGGGTGTCAAACATGAGCTCAGTGCTGCTGGTTTCTACTCGTTTTAAGTCTGTATCTATACGTATTTGAAGCTTACAACCAAAAGGGGGTAGTACTTGTAATTTATGTTTTATTTTTCATATAAATTAACAGTCTTAATCCATAACAACCGTGAAATAAACTCAAATAAATCACTCGACATGTTGCCATCATGTTTATCTATGCTTAGGTGCATTGATTTGAAACATAAGCCTTCAGCCTCTTCTCTTACTGCTGGAGCTTCCCAGTGGGAGGTGATGTGTGCCGTTGTCACCGGTGTCTAAATAATACTCGTGCATGCATGAAAGTGGGCAGACATGTGCTTGTGTGTAGGCAGGGTTCGCTTTGATTCTGCCACAATGCACAAAGCGAATTGCCAGAGACCAAACCCCGCATTATGAATTTCGTTGCAGGCGATTATGAGCAAGATTTCCAAGTAAAACCAATCAACACTCGAGACAAAAGTACTCTTAAAAATAAATTACCATTTCATTACAATGATTGTATTTGTAGCATGATCTTCAAGTCTGTGTCATGGTGACATACGGTGTTAGTATTTGGACAGTGACTCATTTTGTTCCTCTTCTGTACTCCAGCAATATGCGTCTGAAATCAAACTAAAACTAAATATTTGATGGTTTTTACATCCATATCAGGTGAAAATGAGAGGATTGAATCAATGAAAAAAGAAATTCCCTCACTGTTCAGGTCACATGGATGTGACTAGAGCCACACCAATAGATGAGTCATGTTGATATTAGTTTATTGCAGATATTCCGTAAATTTCCTTTATTTACCTCAGTGACAAACAGAATGAGGCCTTCATTGCTAATTTTCCCTGATTCCAAGTTAATGCAAACTCAAAACTTCCTCCATGTTGATTTGATGTCTTCTTAATTCGGTAGAATGTCCATTTCCACAGCACAAATTCACCTCAGTAAAGCAAGAGTCATGTCGTGCACTTTGCCTTTCCCCCCGGAATATACAATGAATGAAACTTGACACTTCCTCCACAACTTTCACTAAAAAGAAACGACTCTTCTTAGCAAAGAGCCACTCAGAGCAGCAGAGTGGTGACTATAATATGATTCATTTGTACTGATGGAAAAGTACAAGATACTACGTTTGCCATGTAGTCGGCTCCAGGTATCACGATTATTGTAATTTTGGCTCTTTAATGAGAATTTATATCATATCCATGTTAGAGTACATGTCAACATGAAATTGACGGCCACAAAAACCCAAATGTATTTGTGATAATTCAGAGTAAATATAAAATAATTAAGTAATTTTTGTTAACACTTTTTAAAAGATATAACAATCAGACAATGGACATGACAAATCAGCATTTTATCCTCAGAGTCTTTGTTTTGTTTTCCAATCTGCTGGAGTTCTGAGCCAAAACAATTGAAAATATGTCAATGTCCACATACTGACACACTGCACTGTGACTATTAATTACCCCTCATCAAGCAACACAAACAAATCAACAGTTGAATATCCCAGAGAGGCAACAGTGATTAATGCCACATTCATGTCATATTGGAAAAACACGGAACAGCAGGACATTTCATTAACTGCAATGCCTCGCCAAGATGGTGATTATAAGGTTGTTTACAATATATTAAATATTAACTTTGTTGACAAACCTATGCAGTATCTGATGCGCTAAGGTCGATATTAAAGCCTAAATGAAAACTATTCACACATGGTATTTATTGTAATCAGCACTAGGACCTAATGTGGAATGTTTAGATGTTTACAGTAATCTAATCCAAAATTGAAACAATTACTCAATGACAACTTTACAAGTAAACATGTCAAACATTTGCTGGTGCAAGCTTCTTAAATGTGACTATAGTCTGCTTTTCTACTGTTGGTTGGACAAAATGAGCAATTTGAAGACATCACTTTGGTCTCAGTGAGGTTGTGACAGGCATTCTATCAATCAAGAAGCATATAGCGCAAAATAATCAATAATTTGACAAGACTTTAAGAAGACACAAACGCAGATACTGGCCCTTTTCCTGAACTTAGATTGAATCCTGACGATGATAAATGTCTCATAACCACTTCACAAGGAAAAACTCTGCAAAGGAATGAATAACATTTTGAGTGTTACAAACAACTTTGTGGACTCACCTGGAGCGTAGGGAGGTTCTTCTCCATGTCTCCCCAGCTGAGCAGCCACACCTGGTCGTGAGATTTGTCATAGTGAAGCTTCACAGGATAAGGGTCGGTGCTGACAGTCTGGAAGGGGGCGACACATCAAAATCAAACCAAACGGAGTCTTTAAAGATAGCAGGGCCACAGAATAACAATTCAAGGCAATCTAGACTTTGCTTTTGAAGAGATCCTTCTTTGATGTGCTGCGGTAATGCTTCTGAAAAGTTCTCCTGCAGACTAATGCATCAGGGGCTGACAGGAGCAAGTCTTCTTTTAACAAGGCAGAGAGTGGAGGTGTGCTTTTTAGGTAGAAGATGTTTTTGGTGTTGAGCTGCATTTCAAATCAAGTGGTGACAGACACAATTGCTTTACCACACTGGAGTAATTGCTTTCAGTCTTTATCCGTTTCCTTGACACACAGCGGCGATATTCCAAGTCAGAACAATAGATGAGTCACATGTGACAGAAAAGTGCTCCTCATGCATTATGTCCACCTGAGTGAGGATAGACAGCCAGCTCAAAGGGAATAGGGAAAGCACAGGGGAGAAGAGCGCAAAAGCAACAGCCTGAACAACAGCAAGAAAAAGCAATCATATTCCCACAATCCCCTTTGACTGCAGCTATATTATTTGTTCTGCTATGCAGCTCTAATAGTATTGTTTACCTAGGCAAAATATATATTGTATCACTGAGAGAGCAAACAGCTCCAGAGAGGGGTTATATAGCACATAAACTGAGAATATCTGTTGAATCTTAACTTATCTCTGAGCGTGTAGTCAGGTGACAGGTGTTCGTGTTGTTCTTTTTCTCTCGACTAACAACTTCTCTCTGACTGAGGAAGATTATCAAGAATCCTCAGCCAATATGTTCGTGCAACTTTAGCGCCAAGAGCGGATCTGTCGGAGATGAAGAGCGGGAAACATCGCAGCTCCTTTAAACATTTACCCGTGTGCATGTTGTAATTAATTTGGTCATAAAACGCAAAATACAATCTGCTCATTAAAAAGTCTTCACCGAGCATTTAATTGGTTACAAATTTCAAAATGCAATTTGCTCGTTATTATAACTTTGCGTACGTCAATCCTATTAATAACTCAATAACAGCGAGACCTGTAACCGGAAAACTAGAATTTGCGTCCCTCCTACTGTTCGAGACGAGATGTGGGTTCAGGTGCTTAATTAACAACTGCTAATATAATACAATGAATCTAAACCTCCCAGCGACTGAATAATGAGCTTGTGACAGTCTCTGGGAAAGCAGACTGCTTACTGGCAGGTCCCCGAGAGGCATGCAAGCTGTAAACAGCCATCACGGTTACACAAACATCTGCAGGGATCGGAGCAACCCTGGATTAGCCGGGCACACCCAGAAACCCACCGACACTGATGATTTAACTCAACGCTGCTCACAAGAAATGTGCTGAATGATGTCATGTAGGAGATGTGCTACTTCCTGGGTTTGCCTCGGGAAAAATATAATTCCCTCAGGAAAATAAACAGAGCTGCAAGAGTGCACTGCAGAGTGTTTGGGGGATTGTATCTTATACCATCAATGAGGAAACCTGCAGTTGCCATGTTACAATATCTATGAGGGGGTTGCCAGGTTACAGTTTCCGTGAAGAGGTGGGTCTCGAGGCTACTTGGTCCCCGCGTCATTGTGGCAGTTAAGTGTAGGTCTCGACTGTAGCAGCAGGTATGAAAAGGTTCGGGCCAGGGGTTAGCAGGGGAACTAAAGGTGAAGAAAAGGATCTTAAAGCTGGAAAAGCAGCGTTTCAGTCCGTCAGTGCAAGAAGAACAGAGCAGCTGTTGTTGGCTGAGAAGGAGTAGCAGCCTGTTCAACATTCACAACCTATAGTTGCAACCTGAAAAACTGAGATGAGCAGCGGAAGATATGAAATGTTAATTTAATGTACCTGACACAGTGGAATAACAGGTGTAAGCCTGCTCACTGTGACACCTTATTTATCACACTTGATCAAAAATACTGGAGGCCCTGATTTAGAACTAGCAGGATAAAAAACAGAATTGTGCTGAATCTTTCCGACATTGCCCTTTGCTAAGATTACTAGAATTTTGACAACCAAGAACCAGATCTAAAATTGAACCGGCTATCGGATCCCATGGATAAAATAAGACTCCAGGCTAACCGAGCAACGGGAGGTCGGTGACTGTTGTGCCCACATCTTTAGAGAGACCTGGCTCCAGTGTGAAAATCCAGGATCAATATGCATTTGACGCGCAGAGAACAGGACTCAGAGGAGGCAGACTGTGTGTTTACATTACTAATGCTTGGTGCTTAAACATAGTCACATTTGATAGGCAGTGTTTCCCTGATGTCAAATGTCTAATGTTAAGATGCTGACCATGTTATCTGCCCACATCATTTTGCTGTCGTTTTTGTTGCTGCAGTTTACATTCCTCCTGGTTCAAATGAATACAAATAAAAACCTACTGGGATGCACTACTGTTTTTGTGTTGTTTTTCTAGCGTTGCAAATGATCTAAAACTCAATTTTGTCATGCAATGCTGTGTTGCATATTGACAATAAATCATTCTTTAATCCTTGATTGGCTGACAGACATGCTATGAAGTACAAGTAAAGTACTTATTTTACAAAGAAGTGATCTTTTCGAGGCACCCCCTCCTTAGAGGCAGTATATAGAGTATATATAAAATGTAAGCACAAGGAGAAGTATTAGAGCAGAGAGGCAGTGGGTTTAACAACACTGTGAAATCTATTAGCTGTGCGTAGCTGAATGAGCCTCTGGTCAGCTATAAGAAAATGTAAGTTTACATCCTTGTGTGCATACACAATTATATGTACTAATATAATGAAGTGTCTTATGGAATCAAGCACCTTTCTTGTCTTGCATTCAGCCCCCTGCAGAATGTATGAAGCTCACCAGGGCCAATATCAGCACACCACAGCAATCACTCTTGTGTATTAGTATCCTACTAAATTATTACTCAAGTAGAATATTTTAAGTGCATGCATATCTAATGCTCAAGCTGTTCCCAAAAAGGATAAAGTTCCACACGCACTTTGGGTGAAAGTTGGAGGATGTCGTCCAACGCTCTTATAATGATTTAGTTTTTGGATGAGGGATGATGTATTGTATCAAACTGAATCCCAAGTCGAAGGGGACGATTTAATGAAAAAAACGTGTCCTTCATTCGACAAAATCAATCACAGAAAATACTTACAGTAACGATTTATCGTGGGTTCATTTGGAGAAAGAAAAAGAGAAAAATACACTCGCCTCCTGCAACCTTGAGGTTTCTTGGCACAGATTACAATTTTACAAAACAGGAAAGATTCTTTTCATTTGTTCCCCTTTTCTGTGTAAAATCCTCAACTCCTCCCACACCACACATTGTTGTAATGTTGTTGACAAAATTGACATGAACCTGGTTTTCCAATTTATCCTGAAAACTACCTGGACAGCCTTCTGAGACTGGATGTCAACTATGAGCACTCGATCCAAGGTTGGCTGTGTCACATAAATAAACTTGTCCTTGATGTTGACCGCTGATGACCACACACACCTCTGAACCTCTTCTCCTGGTGAGGTGGGGCACACCTCCTCCTGGAAGGAAACAAAAGCACACACACACACACATTGCCGGTCAACTAATGGTTTTTCATATCACAGGGAACTAGGCCTCATTAAAAAACAAGTATCTCCATTCAGTCGTTATTCTGTGTTGTTTACTACTTGCGGTCTTATCTCCTGTGCTGATGTGAGTTGTATTATCTTGGCAACTTAGATAAATAAGCTTTGCAAGGTCCTGAAAAATCTCTGTAATCGCTCCCATTTGTCCATACATAATCCACAGCACAAAGCCTGCAGACGATCTGCGGCTGTTCAGCTTTCCGTCCTGGCAGCTCTCGCCTTCCTGGCCAACGGGAACTTTAACCGGCCTTCTGTCTCTGGAGCTTGCCCCCCCCCCACCCAGGCCCTCAAAGCCTCCAGGCTCTGCCCAGTCGTCTGTTCCAGACTCTGCGGGACAATTTAGAGAGCCGTTGGCCAGCGAGGATGAATGAAGGTCTCCGGCATGGAGGGATGAACTCTTTCTCCCATATTTACAACTGCAGAGTCAATCCGTGACAGGTGCCGTCCCACAGGCCAACTTCTCTCAGTTAGAAGGACATTAGGTAATGCATGAACTTCATTGAACTCATTCAGGGATAAGGGAGAGCAGCAGCATCACTGAGAGAATTTAACTCATCTCTATTTCAGCCCCAAACTCATCCCGTCCTCTGTATTTCATCTGTAGATAAGCAGGTTAATTTGGGAAGACATAAAACAATCACATAGCAGAGAGGTTGTTTGATGCAGAATGCTAAAACAATGACAGCGCTTTGGCGTTTTTGGCTTCACAACAAGGTTTCCAATTCTTTGTAGCTGTAACGTCTTTCAGTGTCCAGTTGTAGCACCATCTGTCAGTGTTTTTGAACTAAAACAGGTTGGGAAATGCAGTTTTTAAAAGCCAGAGAACCCTGCACTTGGTGAAGCAATGGCTGAGTCATTGGTATTGAACTCTGTGTAACCCCTGCAGTCCCACACTGCGGTCACTTTGTGCCACTTGGCTGTAAATATCTTACTTATTGCACCTTGAAGAGGTGAGAAATCGAACATCTGATGCACAGCTGAGGGTGTGAACGGAGGCGGCTGTAATCCTCAATGTGTATGTGTATTGCATATGTCTGTATGTGTGTGGGTGCATAGCATGTATGTGATTTATGTAGAAACTGACAGCTTCTAAAGACTGCAGATATGTTTTTTCCCCATCATTATGGAAATGCTTTCACTACACATACACCACAGTGTATATGTTGCATATATTCACTCAAATCCTTACTGCATTTAGGACATTATACTGGAACCACACCAGGAACAATAAAATACCATACTGTACTGTATCATTTGAACAAAAGCTGTAAATCCTACTACTGCTAAATATGTCTTCAAAGGACATCCACTCTTTTCACTTGCGAATGGGTGATGACATCTAAAGAGCCATGCTTAAAACAATGATGGTTATGATATTCCCCAGTTAAGCCACTGGATGATTTGTAGTGCTAATATATTTGCGACACAACATCAGCAACATCATCGGTGGGGAGGAAAACAGTGAAACGGCATCATCCGAAGTGTCAAAAAGAGGAACTTCAGAGGAGCAACTCATTTTTATACTTTTAAGGTGGTTCTCTAAGGTCTCAATCCAAACTGCTATGAACTAAAAGTATGATGGGATGTTGATTTTAGAATTCTTTTAAATGGTAGATAACTCAATTCAACACACTGTTTTTGTTTTTTTCCCCCAAAAAGGTGCAGATTAGTTTTAACAGATTTTCCACCAGAATAGTTTCCCCTTCTGTTTACAGGGGAGCACAGGGAACACTTAGGAGCTCAGGATGTGCTTCTGGTCAGAGTGAAGTGAAGAAAGGAGAGACTCTTTTTGAGTAAATATATGGTACCTAAACATACCCACTCCCTATGTTTGAAGGCACAATGAGGATTTTCCAATAATGACTTATGACCCACTACCAGTGTGTGGCGGTGTCTGTATCTGCATAGACCCTGCACTATGCCAGTATTTTCATATTTTGCTGTGTCTGCGACGTTTCTGGGCGTCGACCCCAATAAAACGACCAGGTGCCAGGTCTTAAGCACGCATCCAAGAGGAACCTACAAAAACGGCGGCCACCGAGCTGAAAAGGAACATAAATATAGTGAAGAGAAACGCCAAGTGCACAAAGCTCGTTCCAAAACTAGACGGAATCTGGCATTGGCTTTCACCTAATGGCGAGAACCCTTGTTAAACTGGGAAGGAGGGACCAACTTTGAATGTTGTGTTTACAAAAATGTAACCGCCAAATCCTTCCCATTGTGAAAGAACCATTTAACAACACAACGGGACTCGACACAATGCTTTGGCAGCGAGAATAAACATGGATGCTCCCTCTCAGCTTCTTCCCGACTGCAGAGGGAAGGAAAACAAAGATACTTCGAGGACTGACTTCAGTACAATTGGACATCACAGTGTTTTCCCACGACTGTGTGTATCACAGTAAAACACTATACGGTAGTTAAGGATAATGACTTCGCTGCAAGATTACCATAAACAAATCAATCAATGCACCTATGCGATGGAGAAAAGTGAGTTCCAATGCTGGAAGCGGCCTCATGTGTTCACACAGCAATCCCCCACGACAGCACTGGAACTGGCATTGCAGCACTCACAGTGATGGATATCCTAATACACACACACCTCTCAGAGGAACGCTTGGCTGATTGTTGCTCATTCATGGCACCACTTTATGTATAACAGCCATCCAATAAGCATGGGGGCTCCTGAATGAAAAGCAGCTCAGAGGAAAGCATCCAGTTGAGAACACATGTAAATCGAACAGGTTTCTGTCAGCAGCACGCTTTGAATATTTTGATGCTTGAAGGTTTCAGTGATAAACGGTGTTTCAGGAGGGGCGGGTCTGAGTGTAAAGAGCCCTCCGGGAGGTGAAACCGTCTGCCTGTGGCTGCTTGTGGACTGTAAATTAACAGGTGCACCACCGTAAAGGTGGCCCCCGTGTCCACTGGGCATCATTTTCTGTAGCAGTAGCAGTAATAGCCTGAAGAAAATGTTTGACTATCAGTAACCACTTTAGAGCTGGACTAATCAATAGTTTTAGAATAACAGCAGAAGCATTTACTACGTCCAATCCGCAGAGCATTTTAGCTTCTTTCAGGTCATAATCTTTGGTTCCACAACTTTAAAGTTTTGGTTCAATCTGACAGCTGATCAGCAGCAGCAGGCAGCTGTTTTCAGCAAAAAAATGATCCGCTAAACCCACTGTACAGCCAGACACCTCCCTCAGGAGTAAGTGAGGACTACAAAACTAAAAGTGTTGAAAGGAGACTGAATCATAAAGCGAACATAAACAAGACTCAAAATGAATGCTATTGTTGCCCTGTGTCTTCTGGATGTGGAAATAGGTAACTGCTTGATCACACAATAACAACCTCACAGCGTGATGCGTCAATATTGTGCATAATATTATGGCTTTTTGCTGTGAGGGAGGGCTGCACCTCACTTAAAGCTAAAACACAACTTTTCATAATGTTTTTAAATTTAAATTTTATTTTTTTACAATTGCATACAGCCCTGCATTTGATAATGGCTCGTTACTAAAATATATTTTTCTCTATGTTCTACATATTCTTCGTCACTGTTCAATAATAATCAAGTATCTCCAATTGTCACCAAACAAGAAAAATAGCATTTTTTCCAATCCACAAAGGAATTTAACTTAAAAATCTGAAAATATCAACAAACATTCGTTTCATTCAAAAGTGAACATTATTTGCTATTCTATGTGTTAAATGGTGCCTATATAATGTCTTACTCACCCTAATGAGCTATTCTTATCAAAATCATTCCAACTTCTCTGCATTGCTAAAAATGTACAATTCTTTGTCTGTTTATTTGACAAGAAACAGAGATCAGGCAGGTGCTCTACAGTAGATAAACAAGCACATATCTGTGTGTGCATTCTTATCTAAGGCGGTGGCACGGTGGTTGGAGGCTGTGTCCTCTAAATTCACAAGTGCAACATCACACCGAACCCAAGTTAAATCCCTGTAGAACCTATTGACTGCTTGTGATTGATTTCAGTAGCTATTACTAGCAGGTCAGGCAACAGGACGCTTGTCAAGGCCAGCGAATAATAAATCACATGAGTGACACATTATCCCACCAACACTTAGCTGTTTCCTCACACCAGTTCACTTTAAAAACATTTACATCATAAATGTTTTAGTTTGTTATTGCTTCTTGGTGGAGTTTTTGATTTATGCCTGTTCCCGTTTACACTGCATTGTCTGGTTCCTTTAAAATGTTTTCTAATGTAATAAAATAGAGATTTTAAAGCGACAATTCAACTCAAGTCTCAAGTCCTTGGCAGGCACAAATCATAAACGTTTTCTGGACTGACCTGGACGAGAAAGATGCGTCCGTGTTCGCGCACAGATTCTTTAGAGAAGGTAAGAAGGAATTTGCAGAGATAACCAGAGGGTCAAAGTCTTAAGGAATCCTTTCAGGCATTCAGGAAAGTAAAAATAATGTTTGTTTCCAACCTAGATAGTTTCAAGTTCTGAGACTTGAATAGGCATTCAACTTTTCATTATTACAATCTCTGAATACAGAATTGACATATTATCACCTCATACCTGTTGGCAAACAGTTGCTTAGTAACAAATCCAGCAGACACGGAGCAACATTAGCATTCATTTGAAGAATGTAGGATTTTACCAAACCAAAACACACTGACTGACTAGTACATGACTTCATGTACATGACTAGGAATGAATCATATAACGTGAGTCACAAGCTGATTGCGTCTTTTGCGTGACTACTCACCTGCAGAGCCAGCAGCTTCTCGCTGGGCTTAATGTGTCTCTGTATCTCACATGCCACAGGCTGAATGACTTTAATACCGTCTTCATAAAACACGTAGAACATGTTGCCAATGCCGAGACCTGGAAAGAAAGCACAAACAGCCCCGTTAACACAAAGTGCATATATAAATAAAATAGATTATGAGACTGCACGGTGTGAACATTTGCAACGGAAATTGGCCTACAACATTGTTATCTACTTTCAAAGCATCAAATCATTTAATCCTTCTCATCACAGTTCAGTAACCCTATTACAAAAATTCAATTAACTCAGTTTAATGAACGCTATAGTGAATCAGAAGCAGTCTAGACATACCTTCTTCCCGCCACAAAATGTTTGCCACTGTGAGGGGAAAAAAAAAAGAGGAAAGTGCGGTTAAAAATCAATGCAAGAATCAATGGGAGACCTTTGTGAGCGCTAACACCCAAATACTAACTCCTATTGAGGCAAAGAGGAAAGCAGGCTGCATGAAACTTTTATGGAAACTGTGTCTCTGACACCTCGTGCAACAAACAATCGATAGAGCCCTCTGCAAGGAAATAATTTGATACCAAACACTGGAAAATGGAGTACTGTAAAACAGTTTAAGATTTTTGGTTGCTGCATCCCCGAGTATGTGGAGATGCGTGAAATAAGTTTGAAAAACAAAACCTGAGACATCAGATCGTCATCCATCAATATGAGCTGTATGGATAAGCCGCCTTAGACACCCATGAGTGGGCCACAGGTTCTAAGCTCAGATGATTACCATACGTCATGAGGAGGGATTAGTGTGCTCCTTCCTTCAGTGGCAACAAAACTGTTTCGGCTCCTGTAACAGGTCATTTCTCATTAAATTCACTTAGAGGTGACTAATGATGTGAAATGACGAACAAAAGCCACGCGACACCCAGAGTGCTTTAATGGCCGGCCTAAAACGCAGACCAGCTGGTGGCTTTCAAAGCAGCCAAAGTGCAATTACTTAAAATTACATGACTAAAGCGTGATGTGGTAAGGAGAAAATTTAGAGCCATTAAAAAGTTATTTTCCATGCAAATTCTGCTACTCAATCATTCTTATCTCCCACCACACCAGCAGCATTTTCCTCTCACACTGGCTTCTTAACTGTGACCTTCTCTCTCATTGTTCATCTGTCCCCCGGTCTTCCCTCTGCTTCCACCCCATCTTCCACTTTCAGGCATTTTCTGCCTACAAACCAATCTGCAGCCCAATTCACATCCGATTCTAATCTCGCCTCTATTGCAAATGCTCATTCCCGCAGCCTCTTGCTCGGGTGGACAGATGCGGGGGAAAGAAAAGGGTAGAGACAAAGCCAACTAGACACCACTGCGCCGTTAGTCAGCCTTAATCTTTCAAAAGTGCTTTGTCAAGGTGTTCCTGTGCACCCTTGCATACCTTTTCGCTCATTAAAAGTTGCACAAAAGGAGTGGGGTCTATAGATAGATGGACAAAGAAGTAAGGAAGGAAGGATGGGCAAAATATAAAGCAAAAACAATACCATTTATTTGAGATGTGCCAAAAATGGAAAAGGGAGAAAATGGAAAAGAGGAGTTCGAGATGAGATCTTGTGTGCCTCGGTCTTTTCCAATAGTCCACAGTATTGATGCTATTCATCACTTGGCAGAAAGACTGTGGCTGTTCTGCGCATGGAAGGGGCCCATACATCAACTTCATCATCCATATAACAAAACAAGCTGGCTGCCACTGTAGGCGATGAGTTCACTCTTTCTGGCCGTAATAACTGTGTTTCCACCGGGCTCCAGACATTGGGAACGCCACGCTCACCAGGCTCGCCAGCCGCCCTGGACTCCGCAGTTCCTTCCCGTCAGCAAGGTTACATGAATTCAATTTGTTTGTTTACAAGAGCTGCGACAGTAGGGCAAACAGCCCGTGGTGTTCACCATAGCGGCGTGGCAGTAGACGACGGATGCATAATATCAGTAGAGTAATTGGGTCAGAGTAGATGACTGCCTCCGGTGTGCAGGGTTTCACTGCTCTTTCCAGAGATTATCCCGTCTTGGAAACTTTGACTGCATATGTTTAAATTCTGCTTTCCTTTTGATTTAAGCAGCACACACACACATGCATTATGATTTACAGACTGCAAGTGTTGTAGGCCGTTACAATGAGAAAGCAGAATGGGTAAACCACTCAAATTCTTTCTTCATCTGCATTGATACAAACAGATATCCTCTCAGTGCAGAGACTGATAGCATGCACAGCAGGTATACACCTCATATCCATTACTGCAGCTATGCCAAAAAGTCTTCAGATGCACCTGCCAACACTCACTTACAGTACATCTAGGCCTGGATTAAGATGCCTCAGGACCCCCTGCTTTGGGTCTTAGCCAGAGCCTGTAAAGCGTAAGATCAGCAGAAATGTGTGTTTATCAATGACGTCTCTAACACCATCTTCAATTTTGCTCTCTTAAATGTTCCCTTTTCTTAAATACGTTTCCTATTTCTTTCGAAATCTACTACCTCAAATGTCCTCTTTTTTTAATTGATTCTCTATAAAAAAAACTTTGTCCAACTTTTGTTTTTCTAATTAGAATCAGGGGTTACTTGACTGACTTTCTTAAAGGCCCTGAAATGTTCTTAATTAGCTTCGTACTACCACACCATTTTTGGCAAAAGTTAGAAGAGTTCCAGTACAGGTGAGTTCTTGAGTGTTAGACTCTTAAATAGATGATACCCAAGGGTGTTTTTCTTCACAAAGATTCACTTTTATTTTGGTCGTTAAGTCATGAATATTTAATGTTCTTGAGAAATACTTTAAAACATATTTTGGTTATTCTGGTGATACCATATTTTTCTGAGAGACTACAACCAACAATGTCAGTCAGTCCCACTCTCCCTCCCTGTCTGTGGCTCTCAGCTAAAAGCCATTCACTGAAGACATACATCTTTAAAACAGGTCACACATTTCATTTCTTCTAAAGGGCTCAGTTATTGCCTGAAACACCCGGGCTCTGGCATTTTTATGAAACATTTAAACTGGAGTAAATCTTACAGTTGTTGGAGACTTTTGAAAGGGCATGTCACACATGTTTTTAATATGTTTGGACAGCAATGGAGCTCTTTGGCACAGAGTAACAGCATTGAGATATAGCAGCCTTTGGCTACACAGATACTTGTTAGTAGCATCAACTTTCTGTTGGTTTTAGTCTATTCACATGATTTGTAGATAATAAAAAATACAAATTGAAAAAAAAGTTGATTTATATAGTTCAGGAGAAGTATCGAAGGGTCATTTTGAAATATTTCATGTCTAATTCAAAGTGCTTTTCAAAGTGCTTTTTAATTTATTTTTTTTTACCAACTGCATATATTTGAGGGCGCTTAAAGATCGAGGGCTAACTTCAACAGCAAGTGCCCGGCAGTACTACTTACAGTCAGGTAGAATAAGGAAGCTTTTAAAATAACAAGACTGACTGCAGTAGAACTAGAGCTGGAAGCCTGTGGAGAACTGAAGGCTGTATCATCTCCTTAAGAGGGAAAGTATTCAAAAGACGTGATTCCTTGGACTCTCTATGAGAGTTTCAAAAAAAAAAATACAAGTTACTGGAGAGTTTTAAACATTGAAGCGTCTGAGCTCATCACAAACCAAAACTGCACTGGGAGACACTCAGAGGTAAATATTTAGCTGTGCAATGAATATGAACCACCTGCAATGACAAACAAAAATCCAGGTTTCCACTATTTCATCACATAAACACCTGTGTTTTAACCAATTTATAATGGTTTGTAAAGTTAGGAGAACTAAATCGATACAACCTGTTTAACTGTCTGGTTAGAGCTCCTTGTTGCTGACAGCGTATCCAAAGCCCACTGTGTGATGGTGGAGGGACACCACTGATGGAAACATGTACGCTATTTTGGCACGAGCTGATCTTCTCTATTCAGAGGCTGCGGAGCAGACAGCATGGCGGACCGACTTTGGTGTGGAGCGCGTGGTTCTTATGCGTGTGCCATCGAGGCCCGGGACATCGCAGGGTTTTGTTCCAACCAATCACTTCACCAGCGGATTTCACTGATTAGATCTTCCACTCTGCCTGAATTAAAATAGTGCCGGGTTTGATTGGAACAAAAGCCTACCAACTGTTAAACGTCAAAAAATGGTTTGGAGACACTGTAGAGAGTGAAGTCAGGGGAGTGTGTGGAAGATATAATATGGTGAAGTATAAAGAGCACAGAAGAGAGTACAGAGCAAAGACAGCACAGTCTGTAAAATAGAAACAGTAAAGGGTTGAAAAGATGCAATGATGGCAATATGTCTGAACAAGTCATTAGGTTTGAGAAAATGATGCCAGTAGGCTGAAATAATCCCAAACATTAGAAATTAGTCTCAAGTCAAAACAATCAGATCTGGATTTAGGAAAAAAAAAAATTACAATTAAGATTCCTCAAAATGACTTGATTTGTATTTAAAGCTGTGATATAATCTCACCCGATAATAAGAGCGATTTAGTAACTGACTCGTGACCGAGAGATGTTTTACAGTGCAGCGCTTTTCAGCCCACTAGAGTTGTCAAGACTTTCTGTTCCTGCTGAGGTACGTAAAGGTCAGACATTACTTATGGGCCTCTACAGTGAGTCATAAAGCTTTGAGTAAAGAAAAACAGAAGAAGGAGTAAAGTAAAGAGTAGATACTGGAGTCATGAGTAGGTTATGAAGCAGCACTGTCCTAACTCCTCGAATGAAGCTCATTACCTCACAAGTGTACACTCTGTACCTGAATGTTAGTTTTACTGTCCATAAAAACTTGCTTAGTAAGCAGGTATTTATTGGAGATAAAGTAAACTGGTGTAATGAAATATTTCCGCCAGCTGCTTCTTAGAAAGTTGGAAAAGAACCTCATTATTTTTGTCTCCCAGCTTTTGTTACCACTCTTTATATGTATGTATCTAATAATAAAATGAATTAACAAAGTTAGCTTGACAGTCGACTGTTTATCCCATTATAATGTTTCAGCATCTAATGTAATGTGGTCATTAATTAACAACATTAGCACTGAAAAACTTCCGTGAATCTCATTAAAATCTTAATTATTTGCATGAGTTCTGGGGTGATTGTTCGAGCGCAGATAGAATGTTAGTGCTGCTGCCATGTTGTGTCCTCTACGCCAATTATTTTCTTAATGACAACCAATCAAGAAGGAAATGGCCACACGGTGACATTTTAATCTTAGGCAACATACAAACTACTCATAACTGCTCAGTGCATAACATACATGATAAGAATATAATAAATGCATACTGAGATAAGTCCTGCACCAACACAATAAGAGAGAAATTACAAATAGAAGAGTGGCACTAAAAAGGATGATACACTCCTCTGAACCTGTATTGTGAGGTCGCAATAACAGCAAGAATAATTCTATAATAACAATTTCTTAATTTGGCACAGAAGGGCACTTCAGCTCCACTACACAGTACTCTGAAAGTCCCTCGTACAAGGCATGAAGTGCAGCATAATGTGTAGAGACATGAATTGGGGGAGACCGAAGCAACAAACGCTCGTTCTGATCCTCTGACGCTGCAGAAATAATTGGCACATTGTGAAGGGCAGATATTTTATGCCAGTTTAGTGGCAGGCTGTCAGAGATGGATGGCGCTCTGCCTGCTGGTGACAGACTCTGTTAACGAGATCTCAGAGTAGTGACTGACTGCTCAGGTTTTCCCAAACAACGAAGTGCTTGGGTACATTTGAGAGAAAAACAATTCACTTTAGCGTCTGCGCCTGTGAAGAGAAGGTTTTGACCTTCGAGTTCCTCGGTGGAGAATTCATCTAAAAAAAGATCATTCACGCCTCGCTCATCAGATCATGTTTTTCAGTTCATCTCCTGCTTAATGCCTTATTCAGCCCTTTGACAACTGGCTTAGTTAGTTATTCGGCTCCGTGTCTCATTCAGCCGCCTGGATGAGGAGCCTGGGGCGGGTCATAAACACCATGATTCCACAGAATGAGATCATTACTTTCCACACAGTCAGAATTCGAACACATTTCCAAATATAATCGCAATGTGTTATTTGAATCTGCGTCTGTTTCATATCAGTGGTATTAGATTCAGGGTAGGCTGGCACCACCACATGCCCCGCAGCATCTCTACGTTCGTGGGATCAGAGAAGGAAATCTTGGTAGAAAGTTTCCTGAACTTAAAGACAAATGCCACCCATTTGAAGACAAGTCAGTACTTGTGAACATGGAATACTTATTGCAAAACTTGTGGGATAATGATTACATACCGAAGTTAAAATTCCCAGGTTGAAGTGAAAGACTTTCTCGTGAACCTGCATGATTTCATCCGACTCTGCACAGAATCTGATGACAAGCATTTAGTATACCTATATAGAAGCAGCCAATCTCCTCTCATTGTCTCATTTAGTTATGCAGGTCACATAGAGTCATTAAATTGAGACGGTTTCATAAAAAGTTAAAAGTCCCTCACAGTAACTTTAATTTATTAGGTTGTAAAAGTTATAAAATGCACTAAAAGCCGGATCCAGAGTTTTTTTTTCCTTCCTCGGTTCATGTGAATGAGCCAGAGAACGAGGCTGGACTGAGGGCTTGGAGCTGGGGTTAAAAGAAGCGCTAGTGCGCTGGTTATTTGTGATGATGCAGAAGATCCCTGGAAGATCTGGGTAATTTCATCTGTTATACCTGGAAGTCCTACTTTTTTTTTGTTTGCTTCATGCGCAACTGAGCCTCCAACGCTGTATTCAATTCTCTTTAAACATCAATGGTGCACCTTCTGGGTACCCAGAAAAATACATGCTGAAGAAGCAACCTTCCTCCTTGCATTCAATTATATCACTGTCACGTCACATTAAGCCGCTGGATTCAGAAAGAACAACGGATTTTGCAGCATGAGCACTTATAAATATAGCACGAACAATTACATAAACGGTGGTGAATTTAAGCCCATAAGGAAACACACCAAGTGAAACGCTGTGTTTGGAAATGAGACAGAAGGATGATATCCAGAACAGGTGAAGCGCTAATGTTGGCTCTGTCAGTGAAAGGCAAAACTTACACACAAGTTAATTCTAATGTGAAGTGAATTAGCATCTGCTTCTTCACTGATGTTTTAAAAATGCAGGTTAACTCTGCCCCATCATGGCTAGACACCGTTTCCAGGAAGGTATAGGCAGGAAACTGACCAAGATGGGAATAGCAACACACTCAGTAGCTCTCGGTGGAAAGTTCCATGCTTACTTTACTTTACCTAAAAGCATACATAAAGATTTTCCAACAACTATTGTTACTGGAAAACCTGAGTGCTGACGGAGACGGCGCTCGCAGCAAACAGACAGAGATTAATGAAACGGTGACCTACAGCCGAATCAATCTTCCTCCTCATCCTGTTTTTAAGGTCAGGTTACCTCGACGAAGAACAACATATACAAAAACAAACATTCACTCGGCATTCCATCCAGGGATACATAATGAAATTCTATGCTATCAAACAAATATGTGTCATGATTTTCTTGTTTTTATTATTGTTGTATCTGTATTTATTATTTGTATTGTATGCATTTTTATTATACTTATTTGTAATGGTGAGCTTGAGCATGCTTTGCTTTCTCTTTATCTGGCTGAATTGAGCTTAGTAACATGTTTCTTATTATGTTAATGCATTTGTTGCATGTAAGTAAAATTACCTCGAAAAGTGTTTGTGCGAGAGATTTTAAACTTGTGAATCTTCACCTTTAAATATGTGGAATAAAGTAGCATTAATCATTGGAATAATAATTTTCTTTTTTTTTTTACAACAGAATGCAAATGTCTGAATCTGTGAAAAGAACATAACTACACTGTCTGGAGCAATCTGCAGACATCATTTAAGTGTGAGATTCAGAGAACATGTGAAGCGGTCGCCACCAGTGAGTGTGAGAGCATAAATTGCTGACAGGGAATTTGCTGTTCAAGTAACACATCTAACAACTCCAGCTACTATAAATGAAGAGCCTTGTATGCTCTCAACATTCACTGAAAGATCATCTGTTTGCACTAACTCACAAGCTGTCAATCCACTAGTGCTTTCTGTTATTAATAGGTTTGTAATGCCAGCTGTTTGTTGAACAGGAAAACGAAAACAGCTGCATTGCTTAAAGACACTTTTTGTGCCTAATGAAGTTTATTTTGTTGACACTGAACCTCACAAAACAAAGTGTGAGCAGCTCAGACTCTCCTCGTAGCTCCGTTCTGGCCTTAAGCACTGACGTATTGACGGCGGCTGGCAGCTTTCCTAGAGAATATCACCCAGCCGCCCCTTTATTGGAGAACCTAATAAAAATATCTGTCCATCTCCAGTGGCTAATCAAAAGCCAAGACAATGCAAATGACAAGAGGGGGTCAAACATCACACCTGCAGCCCTCTCACAGATTTAATATGTTTTGTGTTTGTTTGTTTCACCTTCTTATATGAGAAGTTGCTCAGTTATATACAAGACTGCACTCAAATATTTCTCCGTTTCTCTCTTTACCACTCCGGTTCATACTTTTCTTTTTTAGACCTTCATACATCTGAAGTTCATTTGATCGAGTTTTTCACTCACAATTATTGATGTACAGCTGTTTCACATGTTGAAAAAGACAATTATGAGCAGTTCTTTAGAAGCTTAACACTTTTTAAACAATTTATATTTATATAAATGTATTCATAAATTGTCTATTTCATTTGTTCTGTATGTTTATTCTTTTTCATGCTTTATGTAAAGCACTTTGAAGAAATGTGCTTTATAAATAAACTGGCCTCTAGACTCTGAATGGACAGAATTAATTAATAAACAGTGTACTACTTTCGTTTTCACACCTCTCTCTGTTCCCACACACACAGTTGTTGGCAGTTACGTGAGAAACTTCTTGACTGGACCTTTTGTTACTATTAAAATAATTACACTTGTAAAGCTGAACAATCCTCTTTCTATCTCTCTTTTATACCAGACTTCTTGTGATTTCCATATGAAGAAGACAGAGCCGGTTGAGTGGAGCGAATAAATGAAACACGTCTGGTTTTGTTTCTTCTGAGAAACAAAGCGAATATAAACGACACAAAGACAAACTGTAGCGACAAAGAGAAACAACGGATATCAAGCTCGAATTAAGTAACAGGGACATGATGGGCCAATAGAGTGTATAAGAGGTTTAAAAAAAAAGGTAATTAAAGAGCCGTCTTAATGGCGATCTCTGCAATGGTTCTAAAAAGTTATTTACGTTATTTTAACTGTGCAATAAAGTTTTTCCAGATTAGACAGTTTTGTGTATTACCACCAAAGGATTCTGAGAGTCCAATATTTCTTGTGTTTGCACTTCTGTTTCAATCACCTTTAAGGATAAGGCCCTTTATACATCTTCTTACTGTCAACACATCCCATGAAAAGATCAAAAGCAACGAGGAACTGACCTTAATTACTACAATACTGTTCATTCATCACACGGCAAAGCCTCATGTAGCTTATTCCTCTCTCACATCAGTGAGTCACACTGTTGTACTGGGTATTATGTAGTAACATGGGCACTGTAGTTATTAATAAGCTTTATTTTTTCAGGTCATCTTGATGAGCTTTAGACCTGAGAACAAGAGACATTCATAATCAGACTTTCATCAAGCAGAAGTGTCACAAATGTCTGGTTCCATAGAGTAAGGATTAGCTTCTATAACTTTGTAAATTGAATATCTTTGGCAGAATAATAAATTAAATAAAAGTTGTTTTTGGTCCTTTCGTGCTATTTGTTGTTGATGTCAATAACACCATTTTTTTTCTTAAGGATTTTTTGTGTACATAGTGAAAATATTTTAAAATAATTAAGCTAAAGTTGTTATCAAGATAAGGTAGGGCAATTTAAAAATGCTGTACTGAGCAAAACATTTTTAAGGCTACAAAAATGACATTTCAAGACTCCCTTTTGAACTAAAAGACTCGTGAGGGAGTATTTTCCAGGAGCAGAGGTAAAGGTTTCACAGGTTTCACAGGTTTCAGAGGTTGAGGGCTGCAGGCGGTGTGAGCTGACACCTCGCATAAGCCTCAGGCTCACGGAGACAGATGATCCAGGGAAGATAGAAAGTCGCCTTCCATTTGCTCACTTATAGTTTCTGAATAAAGGTGAAATTATTGTGGGAAAACTACAGTGGGTCATGTATGCAGTCAGTCAGATTTTCATGCCAGACTACGACAGTGTTTTATATACCTTTCGTAATGTAAAAGTGCAGCCACGTCTGTCTGTCTGCTGACAACCCTTTGAACTCTTATCCTCTGGGGTTGCTCACACCAAAAAGGGTCTGCAATAACCATCTCCCAGCACCATTTTGGCCGGGGGTACAGCTTCAAAAGCTTCAAAGCACACGGGTGACTTCCGACCTCGGCGAGCGTGATCCTCTGATGCGCGATGGACTGGGTGGAGGAAGTGCCGTAACGCCGAGATGACATCTAAGCGCATTGGGTGTAGGAGAGGTGCGGGCAGTGTATACACTTGAAATGTGTGACTTGACTGCAAAGTTGATACGTGTGCTGTTTGGGATCCCTAATTACCCAAAGGAAAGAACGACACATTAACAACTGGTCTTGAACCCCAAAGACAGATTCTGACATTTCAGAGAAGGTCAACGTTAATTACCGTGCGAGGCTCTATTCATGGGGGCAGGATACAAGGGGAGATTGTTTGTGTCGAAAAAAGATGCCTCCAAATTTGAATAAGAAGGTTACTCGTGTCACAGCCCTAATGTTACACGGTTACATATTGACAATGCCAAATACCACCTTAATCAATTGATGCTGTATGCGTGACAAACATCACTGATGTAGAGTGACAGAGAGGAAACAGTGGAGATGCTAATGTTGAGCAATTAGTTCTTCTGTCTGTTTACATCAACTGACAGAAGAACATCTGACAATATTTTTTAGAATAAAACAACATTTGTAATTTATTAAGCAAGAGTGCCAAACATTCACTGGTTTCATCTGTCAAAGAGGAGGATTAGCACTTCTTCTGTGCTTTGTATAATTGTATAGATCATTTTTGGGGGTTTTGTACTGTTTTTTAAGACAAAATAAGCATTCTGAAGATTACCTCAGACGTTTGATCGGTATTTTCACTGTTTTATATTTTTATAGACTAAAAAATTATTTAACTGAACATTACGTTACGGCTGCAGCTAATGATTCTTTTCGTCATCGATTAATCTGAAGATTATGTTTAGGATTAATCACCTAATTGTTTAGGGATGAAATACCCATCATAATTTGCCACGGTGATGTTTTCAAATGCCGTTTTTGTCTGAGTAACAGGCCAAAGCAAAAAGGTATACAAGGGTATAAAAAAGCTGTAAATATTTGAGAGATCAGAAACAGCGAATTTAAAATTTTCTGTCGGCCCTTATTAATTAATCAACCTATCGTTTCAGCACTAATAACAAATAGTGGCAGCACTACTGTACACCAGCATGGAGGGGATGAAATGTGAGAGACCAAAATGTTTTCCTGAGTGGATCGAGGGTTGCGTGAACAATTGTTCCTGCTTCCAAACCAGGACATGAGGAAAGTATAGATAGTATCACCATTATTTCGCTGGCAGAGGCTCTATCACTGCATCACAGAACATAAACTATTAAGAACTGACGGGATAAATTATTAAGAGCTCCATTTGCATGACTCCATTATCCCTTGGAAAAAAAACAGACAAACATCATGACTTATACATACAAGTTTTGCGCGCGGAGTCTTCCACAAATAGCGAAGAGATGTCCTCGTCTATGCCGGCATCATTTTTGGCGATGCAAGTATAGGCGCCGGTGTCTTCAAAGTGCACATTACTGATGTGCACCTCGCTTCCATTAGCTTTGAGCAGCAACAGAGAGGGAGAACAGACAGAAAAAGACAAAGATAAAAGGAGACTTCCGTGCTACCATCCTCTGCTACCGTTCCTCTGTTACACAACAGATCTCTAATATGTTAGGAAGGAAGGTGAGAGGTTTGTTTTCGGAAGAATTCAAAAAGGTAGGAGTTCAAAGTAAGAATGTGGCGCATGTCTGCCACTTGCTGTGTTTCTGTGAACACTGGGGTATGTTAAAAGCTTTTGTGTGTAACCTCGAAGGAAAAGCATTTGGCTTTGCTGTTAATTGAAAGAACGATAAAGCATTTAAAACGTAATATTTGATACTGTGACCAAACAATTAAAAGTATTAAGCTATCGACATTATGAATCTCTTGATGACCTGAATTTAACATCTTTAAACTGAAAATGGACAGAATAACATCGAACAGGAAGTTCAACCGGCGAATCAGCGAACATGCATCATTCACCGCTCATAAAGTACATGAGTCAACATGAAAATACAAATACATGAACTGACAAATATCTTGTTTGTTTTTGTTAAATATACCGGATATTTATTTGAAACATACATTTCAGATTGTACAGTAAGGATAGCAATAGTCATGTCATATGTCACCTTACATTTTATAGTGCTAGTAGCATTTACCAGCAGTAGTGGGAATAAAATAAATCAACAAGTGTAAATACAGTGAGCAGTAAACTCTTGACTCGTTACCTTGCAGGGTGAGCTGTTTGGACAGCTTGGTTGTGATGTCCATGCCGTTCTTCAGCCAGGCCAGCTGGGGGCTGGGGATGCCCTCAGCATGGCAGCGCAGGCTGGCAGTGACGCCCGGCTCCCTGGCTTGGCTCTCTGGGTAAACTCGGATGATGGGAGGAACTGGAATATGGAGGGAAAGAGGAGAGGGAGACGTGAGATCAATAAATGCAGTGCATCCCACGATGTTGTTTACTTAAGTACCACTTGAGGAGTGAGTCGACCTTATTGAACGAGAAGTTTTAGAGAAGATGCCAAGTCCTGAACTTATGGTTTGGCATTAGCATTGCAGAATGCCTTTAGATAAGGTTACCGCGCTCTGCGAAGCCAAACAAATCAGATAGATAAATAAGGGAGAGAATCTCGCTTCGGACGTTATTGATTTTGCTTGGTAGCCATCGATTTTATGTTACCTTTTGTCAGGAAGGGAATGACGGGATGGATGCAAAGAAAACAAAATGTGTGAAGGAAGAAAAGGCACAAACTGAATGTTGCTGTCTACTGCAAACTCTTCCAAAAGCTGACTTTACACATTTCTGCACATTGTGGCACCGTCATGCTGGAGTTTCACTTCCTTACCCTTCTTTACCTTACCCTGAAGCAAAAACAAACAAAACAAAAAACAAACTATCCTACATACTGTACTTCCAAGAGGCATAAATCAACATAATCAATAAAACACACAAATACATTAACAATATGAATTTATGCAGTGGCTGAGAATATGCCACACGTTTTGCTCTGCACCCGGTGGCTAAATTGTTCGAGTCTTGCACCACAAAACATGGAAAATATCAAAAGAATGAATTTGAATAATCCTTTAAAGAAAGACGCCTTCTCCGAGTACCATGACAATGATAAAACCTTTCAAAAAGGATAGTAGTATCTCTGAGGAGAAATGCTGACTGAAACTTGGACTGTGACAATGAACTGTTTACAGAGCGACCACGAAAAGGCGGCGTGAGTCATTCCACAACAGCCTGTCACATATAAGACGACAACCTGGCAGCGGTTTAAGTAGGGACATCACTTCTTTTTTCCTTCTATCTTGCCATCTTGTTTTGAGCAGTCCCTCGTTGCCTCTGTGGCCCAAATCAGTGTCCTCTTTTTTTCCATTCTCCTTTCTGAAACAGACTTCAGAGACATGAGCGGAGGATGGAAGTGAGCGTCTTTGGCAGAAGCAGAAGAGGCAGACGTGCTGTAGAGACTATTTCCTGCGGGCGCTGGGTTAGAGGGAGTCTTTACTCAGCCAGGTGAGTGAAATGACTGAAGATTGTTGCCACGGCCATCTGGTAACCACGGCACTCCTGGGCTTTGAGGCTCCCGTCGAACTCACTGCCAGCACGCCATCCAGAGAGGGCCACCGAGGGGCTCCTACGACACTCGGGTTACTTTACCAATCACAGTCACAGTTACTGCGACGGCCCTCAGCGGTAACAAGGTTGACTGGATAGAGCCCACGGAGACAATTATTTTAGTAAAGATTATTACTCACACTTAATATCCTCACAGATGCCTATACAAGCTTACAAAAGCTCTCTTTCATGTGTGTGTGTGTGTGTGTGTGTGTGTGTGTGTGTGTGTGTGTGTGCAGCTCCTGTTCTCTATCTGCTTTTATTATCCTTCTTTTTATCCCTTTATGTGTCGAGTGTTCACTGTAAATCACCTTGTGACAGCCGCGGTTGTTGAAATTGCTTTGTGTGTGTGAGGATTGCTTGAATGTAAAGCTGCATCTTTACATCGGTCTTCCTGAATGCTCACACAATAAAGAGCAGCAATCTCAGTATTTCCAAAAGGTAGATACTATAAAAGCATTATGTAAATTCTGTGATTTGATTTTGCATTTTCACCTACAAGGATTAGATCCTGCCGTCTATACAGCATGTGTCCTTTTGGCTGAGTGTGCCTGAGTTATAAATCAGGTTTTTGGAAAATAATGGTAACTTTGCAAGTTAAGTGGTCGTGGGTAAGTAAAACAAAAATGAAAAAATCTGATGATGAATTCTGAGAATATCACCAACACAACTGGTAATACAGAAGATTAGAGCTGAAACAATTAACCAAGTTGATTAGTCGATCCCTAGAAAATAAACTGTTTTGATAATTGATTAATCATTTGAGTTTTCCAAACCAAGCTTCTAAAATATGAGATATGCTGCTCTCCTTTGTATTAAATGACGGTTAAGTTAATACTTTGGGGGTTTTAACTGTTGTTAAAAGGAAGAATAAATAATGGGAATTTTGACAATTTCTTTTCTATTACACTCTGTGTCAACTTAACATCCCAAATGTGATCATTACTAGGACACTAGATTGTATGTAAATGTACTCATTATGAAGGCCAGGCAATGGTCAACACTTCCTTTTTCTCAGGCTGAAGTTGTAACAAGTAAGTTATGCTGAGTTTTGAATAAATTGAGTTAATCGTAGTATTGTAAATGAATGGCTAATATAAAGATATTAGCAGTATTTAAGATGATCTAATATCAAGATTAGTTTCAGATAAGCGATCGTAAGAAACTCATCATGTGTTTGTGTGTTGCAGGGGTTGGTTGGAGGTTTTTGGGGTCTTGGCACACATAGCATGAACCTATGTTGCTGGCCCACATCCACAACAACCTACTAATCAACAGTCGTATAGTGCGAGCGTGGATCGACCGGACTCCCTTCAGCACCTCATTAATAAAAACCTCTAAGGCAATCTCACAAAGCTGCATTAATTGGCTGTTGGAATTAAAGCAAAATAGATCCAGGGGACTTTTAGTTCAAGAAAAAACTGTATTGCTGCCACAGTGGTTACAGTAATAGCTTAGACACTTCAGCACTCACACACAGTAAAAGCAGTGCAGATTCAAATGCATTATTTCTGCTGAATGCGTGGTGATTCGAGCACGATCGATCTGAATTGAACATAATATTTTTCCAAGAAATCTGCTTTTTAATAAAAACAGGGCCATCTTACATTTGAGAACTTGACATACGTAGATGTCATCACCGTTTTTTTCTGTAGAAGAGGAAGGTGGTGAATAGTGTGAAGGAAAAACAGAAATATTATCCGAATGTAACTCAACCTGCCGCTTCCTAGAGGCTCTGCAATGGTTTAACACACTAATCCTCATTCTCTTTAAGATGGTAACAATTGAATTAGAAACACCTGCAGGATGCAGGTTGTCATGTTTAATAACTACATTTAAATGTTATAGTTTATATATATATATATATATATATATATATATATATATATATATATATATATATTGTGTGATTCTGTGTTTTTCTAACCTTCAGAATCAATCTAGAAACAGGTGCTGAAAAGGGGAGACAGGGCAGTGATCTTATCATCAGGGTGGTCTATTGTTGGAGCCAATACAGTAAATAGAAATATCTTCTGATGCCATTGAGACTGATAGAAAATAGATAGCATGGCACTGAGCTCACATCTCATCTCACACACCTTTTTGGGGTAAATTGCTGGTGATCTTTGAGATGATGGAACTGGTTGGTGCTTTGTGCTGAAGACGTCCAATCGGAGCTGCCGACACCACTGCAGGAGTCAGATAGGTCACAGCAAAAGAGCAGGTGCAGTGTGTGGAGGGTCGTAATTACACGGTATGTAAGTGCAGGTGTAATCAGTGCTGTGGTATTGGTATACAGAGGTTGGCTGAGGCAGAGCAGAAGTTGCAACTGGGTCCTCTGTAGGATTTTCATGGACCTAATTCAACAAAACATCTGCGGTGGGAGGGGCAGGCAGCCTGCCAAAACTTCAATAACCCAGCCTAGTTTCCTCAGACATCCAAGTGAGGTTTCCACGCAGTTCAGCACGGCATAATTACATTGGTAAACATTGAAACATTGTTTAAATATTTGTATGAAAAGTGAGCATATTGGGTCAGCAGACAGGTGTCCAAATGAGTTTATTCAAAAGTGTCTGTGTTATAGCAAATAAATGACAAGAATATGGACTAAATGAACATGAAGGGAACAAATATACATGTTCTTAGCAATTTGGTTTGGACTTTGGGAATGCGGGCACAGACAGTACAGTATGTGGACTAAAGCCAGCATGGTTTCAGGGTTGTTCAGCGATTCAAATACGCGTGTTGCTGTGTCTATTGGTGGTTGTTTCCCATCGTTAGAGGAACAATTGACCAATCAGAGCTAAACTAAGCTAGATTGATAAAAAAAATATCAAAAACTGTGAATGAGATGCACACACCTGTACAAGTTGTTGTCAGTGGACTTACAGAGATAACAACTCTTACATCAGAAAATGTTTTGATTGTTGTGAAAACTGCTGCAGCTTTCCTGTCAACTTATAATGAGTTTGTCAGGATGCAGACGTCTGATTATCGGGCCATGGGAACTGTATATGATCATACTTAAAGTGCTTCTCGTCCAAGTTGGAAACCTTGACCTTGTGGTGATTGTTGTTTCTGAAAGGGTTTAAACGTATTGAGTAAATAGAGTGATGTTTAAATTGTGTTTGAAAAGATTGAGTTAGTAAAGGTACAATACGGGACCTGAGCACACGGTGTGAGAGCACTAATAGAGAAGTATTTTTTTGCGGGAGGAGAATATCACTTTTGATAAACATCAACGAAAAAATGTTATCTCCACTAAGTGCTGCATTTCTGCCTTTGATGAGTACTGTTTAACAATGGAGCTCATCTTCTCACTTCATTCTTCAGCCCTGGAGCTCTAAAAGGGATGTGTCACCACTGTTTGCATCGTATTAGCTTCTTATCTTAGCATATCTATTACCTTACCCATCTCTATGGGGGGGGAATGTTCTTTCCCACTGGCTGCCCATAGAGCTCAATAATGGTGACTCCGTAGTTAAAGGCCCATTATCTAAGAACAACCTCGTGCCAGTGAATCCCCCCCATGTGACTGTGGATATGGGAGACAAAGCACATCCTGCTTTGCTGTGGACATTAATTAATGGTATTGAAGTTTGAACCAATAGTCACTAATAGAGGTCAATAAAGCATTGTAAATGATTAAATTCCCCCTTCAGGGAGAATGAAAGTCTGACAATAAGCCAGGAGTGAAAATCTATTTAATTACAAAACTATTTGAAAAAAAGGAAAACATTTGGAATTCTTTGGATGAGTGCAAATTCTAATGTTGAATCAAAAATAATAAAAAGTTATACTTCATGTATATAATTAAGTTCATAACAAATGTGGCTGATTTTCGGGGGATTGGGATAGTTGTTGTTAGTTTAGAATAAGAAGTTTCCTACTCACAGCAATCAACTGTTTTACTTGAACTACAAACTGAATAAATGTTATATGAAAACTATATATATATATAAAGATGAAATATAAACTTAAATTCATATATCTGTTGAGAGTGTAATACATTGTGATTTATATGACTTTAATGTGTATGCAGGTGCCATTGATACTGAAATTTAAAAGCAGGAGATCCGCTGATAGTTTGATTGGATAAATGTATGTATATGCACCGAAATGAGTCATTAAGAAATATTTTATAGGAAGTGAAGAGAGGAATTTTAAAATAAAAAAAGGTAAAAGTGAACAACTGACACAAAGACATAGGATTACAACTTTGAAAATGTCTCACTGTGTCCTTTAAGCTTTCAAGAAACAGTGTGTAGGCTTAAGATGGCTTTATTGGCGGAAATGGAATATATTATTGATATCTATGTTTTCATTAGTGTATATTCCCCAGAAACTAAGAATTGTTGTGTGTTGGTTAGCTTTGTTTTAGGTGTCGATTGGTTCCAGTGTTCATTATTACAGTTCAGGCCTTGTGACATCATCATAACATTGAAACATTGAATCATTGAAACTACAAATATGCTTCTGGCTTTCTTTCAATTCAGTTCAATTTTACTTACATGGTACAGCCCAATATCACGAATCACAAATGAGCCTTAGGAGGCTTTACAATCTGTACACCACCCTCTGTCGTTAGATCTGTGCATCGCATAGGAAGAACTCCCCCAAGAAAAACCCCTAAACAGGAAAAAAAGATGAAACATCACAGGGAGCGACTGCAGAGAGATCCCTCCCTCTTTGAAGTGACTCTGCTTTTATACGTATATTGATATTCAATGGCATTAAATGATAAAATGAAAGCATTGATTAAATTATTGAAAGCATTTTAAAAAGCTTCGGTAGCATCCAGTATTCTGCTTGAAGACATGAATAAATGTTCCTGCTTCTCTCACAGTAAATCTGCATCTTCCACCAGGTCCCCAGCAGCCTTATTAGCTACACAGAACCATGACACTCTACTTTTCCCTCTAAACAGAAAAAAAGTGTGTTCTCTGCCTTTTGAAAATACGTCACTTACGCGCTCCACCAGTGTGCAAACTCAATTCCTGCGTGCAAATCACCGTTTCCTTTCCCCCGGACAGTCGAGAAAATGAAAGGAGCGAGTCGAAACTCGATTCAGACAAGATGTGAGAGAAGTTGCATTCTGATGTGTTTCTGAGAGTCAGGAGAGCCACTGCCAGGAGAATGCAACACAGCAGGGCTGACAGCTCCATCATAAAGCTCCCCAGCCAGTCGTCAATCACTCAGCAAGGCTCCCATCGGCCATGGCTGCTCAGGAAGATGAGCAGGCGTGCAGACTCAGACACAAACACCATGGCAGGAGACTACTTCAACATCACAGTACTGGGAGATTTCCAACTAGCTGTTCCAACTCTTTAATCAAATTCAACACGCGGCTGTTGCTGACAAACGTGGCGGTCATAACCATTGGATTGCGAGAACTGACCAGGTAACCGTGACCAACACGTACTTAAAATAACACACATGATCCTGTCCCCTCTCTATCACATACATACAAACACTCACCATGACGTACTGTACACACACACACACCGTGACAAATGTGCTCACGCCATGATGAAAGCCTCCTCTCGTGATTACTGTCCCACCTGAGCTTCATGCCTCTTAGAGACACGTGGGAGTAATCAAACATACATCACGTAGCCGGTGAAAAAGTACTTTTCAAGGGTAAAACTGTAAAGCAGAAACTGCTGGAGCTGTTCTAAAAAAAGATCTGGGACAAGAATTAAGAAGCTTAATGGATCTCCAAGGAGTACCACGATGTTTGCATGATTTTTATTTCTACCACGAAAGAGGAGTCATCTTCAGAGTGCACTCATTTTCTTCTTTTTTGTTATGCATTTTATTTTATTTCTTATTCAGGGATCATGTTCCTTAAAAGAATGATAGATTGATATATATATATATATATATATATATATATATATACACACCATACGGTCTTTTTTTAAAGAAGTGATGCACAATCATCAACAAGAATCCTCTGAAAATCAAGAGTCAATTGGCATGTCGAAACATTTTTGCTACATAAAAGTGATTTCTTTCATAACGGATATAAAACGTATGTATGTTTTTAGATCAAGAACAGCTTTAGTTCATCGTTCCAAGTGGTGCGCACTTGGAAGCTCCACTTGAAAGCTCCATGTCTAACGTTATATGTCTGCGGCTCAGATTATAAGCACAAAGTCTTTCATTGAACACCATGAGTCACATTTGAGAAGTTGGAACCACAAAATATTTGGCAATTTTTGCATGAAAATTACTGAAAAGATGAGTCAGTTTTAGAGTTTCTCTATCTGTTACTTTGTTGTTTCCGAACCTTCCCTGACAAAACCATGAAGGTTCCAGGATGCCGCCAACATGCAAGTATTCCTACAACAGCTCAGCAACTCTGGGAAACGAGACAGTCCAGCCACGATCAAGGATTCTGGTTCTCTGCTGTGCGTCAAGGTGAGCTCAATAACTGTAGATCTACTCGGTACGGCTCCACCTCTGACTTCGGCCTCTTCCCACTAGAAATATGACATCTCAGGTCCTCAGGGACAGTTTTACAGTGAGGGATCAGCACACCACATCCTGCCACATATAGCTAACTTTGCAGGCTTACATGCTGGGCATTCTCAATTTACCTCCCAGCAAGGCCCCATGGGTAAAGGCATGGGCGCCAGGCGCATCAGGTCTTAATGTTAACCCCAACAACATTACTGCCAGGGTTACAGAGGCACACAACCCCCCCCACCAAGATAAGGTGGTAAATCTCAGAAGGGTATCGCTAGATCATTCTCAAAAAGAGTGAGAGGGCAATAATGAATGACAATGACAAATAACTGCACATGAATACCGCATCAGTAATGTATGTGTTATGCATCATTAATGTCTGCAAACAGCTTGAGCTACCTTTTGAAAGATGATGCTGCCAGGCAGACGTAAGCATTAGGACCAATATTCTTGCATTTTACCCATCAGAAATACTTACATTTCAAATTATGTTTTCAAAATGAATGCTGCTTCCTTAGGAAAATGAATGTACTTTTCCAGCAGCAGAAGTGGTTGGTGCATTTGACGATTCAACCACGACTTTTCATTAATTTACCCCCCAAAAAACAATTTGTTTTCTGCTAAAGTGGTTGTGAGAGTGGACAAACTTTGCAGCCACACTACAAATTAGATGCAACTTTATTGATTCCTGTGGGTAAAGTGGGGTCACTGCAACAAAGAAAGGGCTATAGATTAAACAAACAAAACAAGAGCAGACAAAGCATACGATAATGAATAATCAGAGCAAAATGTACATCTCAAGGATAATAGTGCAAAACGCAGAAAGCATTGCAGTGTCTTCATCAACAAGAGGCAGACAATACAAGGAGGCTGACTGACAATAAAAGCTCACAGACAATGTACAAAGTGCATGTGTGGAATCCACGAGGGACATTTCGATGAGTCAGTGTGTGTGTGTGTGTGTGTGTGTGTGTGTGTGTGTGTGTGTGTGTGTGAGAAAGAAAGCCCAAAACTGCTGAATGATCCTCCATTCACAAGCCTACAGTAGAGAAATCTCTCAGGGAAATGAAAAGTTTCCCAAAAAGAATCTCCAGTCTAAATTCCATCTACTCTTCTGAATAAAAGTCTGAATATTCTATCTCTTGTCATTCTCATGTGGCCTCCCAGTGATGGACAGCACTCCGAATCCAGTTTCCCAGAATTACTCTTTCAGCTGTTTCTTAATTGAGTTTTAGAAATTGTCAGTAGTCATGGCAGGGTGATATGCTGGTCCTTGGAGACTTCACCCAGACTATGAATTTGAAATGTATAGTCTGCAGTAGAAAAGGTCATCTGGAAGTTTCGTTATCAATTACGACCAAAAGTCACATGTCTCATGAGATTCGCCATGTTTCTGTATCTTTTCCCAGATAACAGGTATCAAGACTAACTTAAAGTACAGGCCTTGAGTGAAACAGATGAGATGTTATGGGTCCAATGTGGGTGACAAATAAATATTGAGCAGAGCGACTACACTTTAATTAAGCAACGTGTGAGAACAGCGCTGCAGTTTTTAGTCTGGTAGAGTAATCTTGTAGGAAATAAGGCAGTGGTACAGAGCCAGTGTAATGACTTCTCTGTTTCCAAAAACAAGTTGCATCAAGATATCACTGTTGCTATTGGTTCAACAATGGTTGATATTTTTTTTATATTCAACAGTCTTTTGGGCTTAAATTAAAGTGAATAAATATTGACAGACACGGCTGCCGGTGTCACTGTCAGAGATTGTTATTTGTTATTTCTGATTGGTTGTCAGTCCTAAGATGGCAGGTCTTACGTAATATGAAGGAGTGGAGCGATGGCGGGAAGCTAGCCAAACTCACCTGGATCTCAGGTTAGGTTAAGGCCCCCGTCCTTTATTTGTAAGCTATTGTCTGTTAGAAGCTGGTACAGCCATACGGCTCAGTGGTAATTAAATCCCCTAGACCCAACAACTAATTATTCTAGCAGTATTACCTGTGCCAGGACACTGGAGAGTGCCCGTACCTTCACAATACTTCACTACCCTGAAAAGCAAGTACGCATGTGGTATGTAACAATAATTGAGTTCCTGACAAACACTTGTCATATAATCATGCGTTTGATTTTATAGTAGTAATATTATTTTGTGGGATATTATGCTTTTGTAGAAGTGGCTTAAAAGACACCAAACCAGCTCATGGCAAGACTGCTCCCTGTGCATCCTTGTGTCTTCATTAATAAGGAGTGCCATCCACAGCTATTCACAGAGACACTCTGCTTTGAAGTACTGCTGGGGAGGGACCCTTTAGGAAAGGACCTTTGTGTCCCAGGAATAATAACGCAATATGTTTTTTCACTGACTCTAATTTGCTGCATCCGTATAGCGCCAGGAGATGCTTCCTATTTTAAACATGTGTGAATGTACAGGTAGTGATGTGTTTAAAATGACAAGAATCACCAACAATGATTCATTTGGAAGCAGAACTGTGTTCAAAGCTTGAGCCATCAGACAAAGAAAAGAGTGCAAGTCACACTTAATAAACAGAAAATCGAAGTAAAAAGATGTCACATTGAGGCAAATCTGTTTGACTTCAAGACTTCTCTCAAAGATAAGAGCTGTTTGAACAAATCCCTTTGATCAAGGACAAGAGACTATGATACCACCATACCATACCACTTCGCCAGCACAACAAAGTAAAAAGTACAAAAGCCAAACTAGCCGTCTTTAAGTTGAGCAAGAATCTAAATCTCCCATCTGCGAGCCATATAGTGGCTGACGGTCTGTAGGGAAATCTCTGAAATGCTCTTTTTCGGCTGAAGGGCCTCGTCTGGGTCTTGTTCGGTGAACAGCAGAGATGGTAGTCGGCGTGTTACACCGTAGGGAATGAGAGACATGTTGTCTTCCTGTTTGTAAATCAGATAAGACGGAGACTTTAGCAGGAAAGCTAATATGGTTGTTCAAAGTTCAAAGTGTTTTGTAGCAGGCTGCTGTCTGGCTCAGTGCAACCGTCTGCTCTGCCAACGATAGAACGCTGACGTTTCTGCTTCATGCAAGATTGGATTGGCTGTATCTAAACATGGTCTCCATCTACATAGACGGATAGCAGAGCGGTTTTACATCAAACTAATGCAAAACAAGGGGATAAAACCAAAAGGTATAGTTGTGGTTTCTGATTTGTTTTCCCTTTAAACAAAGGACAAGTGATTTACCGAGCACATATGTTGTAGTAGACAAAAAAATGCAGTGGAAAGAGTTGATCGTTAGTGGTTTGCACTGAACAGCAAATGGTGAATTAATGAACAAAAAAGTGCGTTCAATCTCTGTGTTAGTCTCTTACCATTCACTTGAAGAGTGTGGGTCTGAAAAAGTTTCTCGTAGCCATCAGCGTGACAAGTGTAGTTTCCCATGTGGGTCGTGGTCGCCTTGGTGATGTACAGTGAGCCATCATCTCCAAAGTCCTACCAGCGGGAGAAAGAGGAGAGAAAAGGGTCTTCATGACTCACAGAAAGAACTGGCGGTCTCTTTGCAACAGTGATGTTAGAAGGCATTTGATGCTGGAAATGAATGGCTTCAATATGAATGCAACAAGCCTGCAGTGTGCAGATGACAAGATAAACACGTTCCATAGCACAGGCAATGAGAGTTTTTACCATCGTTCAAAAAGACACATTTTAGAGCAATGTCCATCAATCTAAGTCAGAAGTTAAAGCCATTTTGGTGCCACAGAAAAAACGAATGAGGAAAAAGTCAAAGTCACAGTTAAGAAAAATAGTTTTCTGGTACGTGTCATTTTTCCAATCAGAGGAAAGTGATCTGATGAAAAAGGACTGAGGCTATAATTGATTAGCATATAAATGACACAGCGTTAGCTGCTTTCAAAACAAAAACAGGGCAATACAGCGCCGCCGACATACAGTCAATCAGAATAACTTCCATTACTCATGTACAACGTCATTGTCCCTGAAAAGGACAACATGCATGTCCCACAAATACACAAAACGTGTTGCACTTCAGTTATCATTTGTGAACTAATGAAGAGCCAACTAAAACATGATTTGTTCATGCTGTGTTGTGATTATTAACCCTTGTGCCTCACATTGAAAAAGTTGCTCTTATGTCCTTAGAGGACACAACTATCTGTGTCAAAAAACTGCAATAAAAGTATTATTATTTTTCGCTTTCTTACCTACTTCATACCAGATCATAACCTTTTTGTTTTGTATGTTTACATAACTGTTTTATGAGGAAAAAAACACCAAAATTTAATTATTTTTTGTTAATGCCGGAGGGGCTTTGTTCACAGGGGACATTTCAATGATTAGCAACAATAACAAAGTGTCAGATTAAAAAAAAATAAACTCCAACAAAAATGTCCTCTTTCTAACTATAACTCATAACTCACCCGTTCAAATTAAGCTTAAAATTAGACATAATTGAGGGTGAAATATTTGCAGGCATTATTTTGCATCAGTTCTTTTCAGTCTGAAAATATATAATAATAATACAGAATGTGTCAATGATTAGCAACAACATTGATTTTGATAGATTTCATTAAATACAAGAGATAATGGGCAGCGATGCCTCTGAAAGCCTGATATAATTGAATGCATCATTTTGTGATGTAATGGACGTGGGATCAAACATTGTGGTTTTAATGGGAACGATTTGATTGTCCATATTTTGGCTGCACAGTTTATTATGGACTTGTTATACGAGCTGAGGTTGAATTTCCCTTCACAGCTTTACCAAAATATCTGCCATAGGCAGTAACACAGCCAACATGATCAAAAATATGAAAATAAAAATCCAAAAAGTGTCCCTATTGAGGCACAAGGATTAAGCAACTGAACACAAAGAAAATGGTGCTGGACAAGAAAAGAGAGCAAACAGAAGAATTAGTTATTCAGCTGTAGCACAGACAGAAGCCCCCAAAGCTAATGAGCCCAGTGACGGTGCACCAGTGTGATGAATTTGTTTGGCAAAGTGTAAATATGTGCCAGTTTTAAGATCACACTGCAGTAAAACGCCATCTTGGCAATGGAAAGTCGTCATAATTAGTTTTTGGATTATATGTAGTGTTACTGTGGAATCAACCTTTCCTGTTCTGTTAAAAGGAAAAATGTATATATTTTATTCCTACTCACAAGATTAAGATTAAAAGCTATTTATACAATTTCCTCTGACTCAAAATTATTCAAGAGATGTCTTAAGCTGTTTTCGCTTCATTTTGACCAATGTCATCCCTGTTTATAGATGTTTATAGTGCTTTGGATTGTTAGTAATGTCAAATCTGAATTGCTCACGGAGATATTGAAGTGTTCACAGAAATAGAATTGACTGATTTAAAACCATATACATATTTGCAGAGTAATATATTGCTAAGAAAAAGCGTTTTTTCATAAATTCTCAAAGATAACACATGAACTAAATCAAGTGATTATACATCTTCAGGGATAACGTACGAGCAAAATCTCCGCCTGTGTTCACAATAAAAGCTTTTCACCTCTTTCCAATGCGCCGCGGCTTTTTCAGAAATGAACGTGCTCCAGCAGCCTTCGTTAGAGTCTTCTTCAGTGCCCACTAACTCAATGAAGGCCAAGTGCTGAAACGTGTTCGTCCCCGATTGCTGCCACGCATTAAAAAAACATGCAGATATCTTTTAGTGGTGTGAACTTTGCTCTTAAGAATGTCTAAAAGTCTGCCCCCATGCTCCTCGTGGCTCACAACTGAACACAGCATTCATTTCATGAAAAGACTCGGCCATAATTAATGGTCTTCTTTTCGAAGAGTTCAAACCAAGAAAGGTGCCTTTTTCTAATGAAATAGCTTTTAACATGTTGATCACATCTCTGCTGGCTGTCTTCTCCTTAGATGTCTGCAGACAAGCGAGGAGAGTCAGCCACGGTGTTTACAGGCACACGGTGTGTTCATCAGTTCGTCCCGGTGTGCGTCCGATCTAACTCACGAGCCCGGTAACGGCTCCAGCTGAGTGAAGCATCAGAGCTTCACAATATGAGGGGAAATCGATGGTGCGTTTTGGCCCCTTGGGCTGAGAGCATATTGTGTCACCTTCTTAAATGAAAAATGAATGGGGGGAGAAATGAAACTCAGAGGGGTGGAACGAGCCACGGCGGAGGCTGTCGACATGATTCCTGCACCTCATCTCGCCACCCTCACCCTCAGCTCTCAGCAGCACCCAGCACTCAGCTCTCTGCAGACAAAGCAGGCCGGTGTTCGACGACTCAGAGAGAAGGGTGACAAGGGCGGGTAGAGGTGGATTTACAAATAGGCCATGGCCCTCAAGAAACTGTAATTAATAAAGCTGTCAGTGCCATGTCGTCCTCTGAAAGGACAATAAAAAGCCACCTCGTCGGATAGCTAACCTCGACTAGTGACGAGGCGTTTCAGAAATCGGCCTCTGGAGAAGTTGGCCTCATGAAACTTTGTGAGAGGAACACAATCAGTTGACTGAAAATACCCTGAGGTGTGAGAGCGAGAGAAACATATTTAGCCGGAATAAAAGTATATTGAGGCAACGCCACTAAAGAATGGGGGGTAGTTTGACATTTAAGTGCAGGTTCACTCGAATTGTCTCACTTGTCTCTGGTGTTTAACCACACAGATCGTTTCAGATTTGTGAGCCAATGTTTTGATATTTAGAATGCTAACATTTCAGCCTCCACCTCAGTATAGTGAAGTTGAACGCAATCGTATTCATGGTGCTCCGCGCTTTGAGAAACGACATTTAAAAAAGATTCAGCAGCATGTGTTTTCCGAGAAACAATGTTTCCATTACTCCGCATGCATCATGCACAGCGCTCACTGTCAACAGTTTCTGCTGGAATCACTTTTCACCAAAGAAACCTCCAGCAAAACTTGTTGATAGTGTTTACTTATCACTCAGAGTAATGAGGGCAGTTTCTGGAAAGAGATGTTGCTGTTGAATTTATTTTATTCGATGCTGTGAGCATCACAAAGACAATTCTATTTACATAAATGAGCTACACTGTTGCACTGGGTGGCGTGTTCCTTCGTTAGTATGAGCAAAGCCACTGTTGTTTATTTTGCCCACCTGTTTGGGAGATTATTAAGCCTTTTTTTAATTAATTTGAATTTGGTGCCACCTGTATTTGAAGGTTTCAGTTTTCAAAGTGCATACGAGTGTTTAAGAGCCACAGACCAGCTGGGGAAGTCAAATCACTGAGAGATGGACAAACAAGTGGTTGGCTTTGGCTTTTTCACAGGACTGGTTGACAGTAACAGAAATACTCTAATATATATCGCCAGCCTCATCCTTTATCTTTCGATTTCACCATATTTGTTTTGGATGAGAATGGTGCAGTTGCTGGAAAAAAAACCCATAATGTTCAACTTATTTGATGTGCATTTCTGAAAACAGCATCATGCATCTGCTGTAGGCGCCTCAGTAGCTTTGTGGGCTTTTTGTGAATGGAAATAAAATAAAAAAAGAGTGAAGCAATGTCAGTTAGTTGAGATAAAAAAATTAAAAAAAACACCCTACCTGGGACGGGATCTGTTGGGGAGTAAAACAGAGGTCAAACATTAAGAAGTTAAGTTCAATAAAAGCACAGCAAATAGATTTTAAAACAGGTGACAGCACTGCTGGTGTTGTGGTCCGGAATGATTCGCATGATATAGATCTAATGAGTAAGGATAAGTGCACGTGTGTGGTTCAGACGATTCAACAACAGCAACAACCTTCTTAGAAGTTGGATATATAATCCTGCTAAAAGTAAGCTTTAAACAAACTTCACAATCTTTCTACAAAATGCACTTTGTTGGATTTACAAACTTTTAAAGACTTACAAAATATCAAAGTTCTTCCGAACTAGTTCCACCACAGAATCGGCATCCCCAAACACAAATATGAAGGTACTTACACACACACACACACACACGACACAACGTGACTATGTCTTTTGCTCGGCCACTCAGGGAGGATTGAAATACTGACAGCCTTGGATGATGATGCAATAGCCAGCAACTGTCAACTTCATGGAATTACAGTAAGCTGCTTTGTCAAAATTTAGAGAAGCTCTATTGAACTCCGGGATACAAGCGCACCACTGGGATTAATGTGCGATTCAGTCAGTCGACAACATTTTTCAAATAACCAAATTCTAAACTGGGAAGGCCTGCAGGATTATACCGCATAAACTGCATGTGTACTCACAGGAATATGACTCTAATTAAGGCTGGCAGTGGATGCTCACAAATATTAACAGCCTGCAATTATGCAGAAATTGTCTGCAAGGCAATTTAGAATTAGTCTGTGGATAACAGGTGCAGATGAAATCAATTCTCCTCTCTGGAAGGGCCAACAATGATTGACTGGAAGTCTGAGAGCCAAAAATAAATCTGGATTAAGCCGGCGATGGTGTGCTGCTAATGTTCTATTGGTGCTTTCTCTTGGTGCTGTGGTGGTTTGCACACAGTTTTCTGATGAGCCACCAGAGTCACATGCTGATTCACTCACTGGTGGAGTTCGATGTTTTGGAGAGAATCTGTGCACTTGCAGAGGTTTTAAACTCAGGCTTTGTTGGATACCAACAAAAAAATGTAATCTGACAATGGCACACCTCCGGGGTCAAAATACAGCGCGCTCTCTCAGTCTGAAGAGACAGATTAGTCCCGGCAGTTGTTTAACGCAGACTCACTTCATGAAGCTGAACTGGCATCAACACAGCACGCTGCATGCACCATAGAGACAGAGGAAGTGTAATTCTATGCAACGACAATAAATACAGGCAATGTAAGGATCCCGAGGGTACCAAAGTGGTTTGGGGTTAAATTCAAATGCAAAGTGTTAGTTGCGTCCTCCTTTCTTCTCTGTTGGATCTCTAATAAATAACTCAAGCTATAGAAAACTCAAGGTTTTGCGGACTGAAATCAAATGTTGACGTCTCCAGCAGTATGATGGTTGCAAACCACAAAAGGCCAAGCTTTGATTGATTACCACCACAGCTTGTTCTTCTTTCCACTCTCTCAGTACAGGAGGAAAAAATATATAAAAAACTTTTGATGTAAAATGATAGCAATGTTCTACAATTTGAAAAGGTAATAGGTCATGTCAGGTCTATGCTGGTCTATGCTTTCATTATTCCAGCTATTGACTTTTTGGGTACACTGAATATACTGAACAGCATTTGGCAGCAGAAGCTTTCATCCCTGAGCTGACATTTGAATTGAGAATACACCTGTGCAAGATCTGATAGTAGTCACCGGGGAACTGATGACTGCGTGTGAAGCGCAGACAAAGACCACATCTGGTCGGGACACTGAACTCTGCTATGTGTCTTCAGGCAAAATCAGGAGATGAGACAGAAGCTGTATTGGATCTTCAAAAAACAGAGAAAGAACTGCAAGAGTTCTTGTTAAAAAAAAATTAAATAAATGCAAGATAGATTTTTTTTGCTCCTATAAATCCTCCGAAAGATATTCAGAAGCGTTTTCAAGAAATAATCTGGCTTGACATTTCTTTCTTTTTGTTACACCCTGCACTTGCATAGATCTTTTCTGGTCATAAATTGCTTAAAAGCAGTCCTGATATGTTATAGAAAATGGCATTAAAAGGCAAATGGTGGGAAAGCTGCCTAAAATGACGTTGACGCCGCTCACACATCACCAACAACTACAACCCGCACACTAGTTTAGAGCCAGTTGATGGTGCCAAGGATGACTGGCGACAGCTGGCCGCCTCTTACTCATTTTAAGGGTCATCAACATTTAATGATACATTAGTGGCTTCGCTGGGTCTCCCTTTATCTACTGCGACACTGTTGACTTAATTATGCACAGCAGAATCACACTCATCTTGGTCCGCCCTGACACACAGAGAGGCAAAGGGTAGGGCGAAGGAGGTCTGGCTTGTCTGTACCTCGCCACATAAGTATCAGTGCTCCCTTTGATGTGGATAGAAGTGACACAGGGGGCTGTCTGGGGCTGTGCATGCCGATTAACACACACACACACACACACACACACACACATACGCACATACAGACTTTCAGCGAGTTGTAAAAGTAGGTTCTTCCTCGAGGGCTGAACCCCTTTGGTATCCCCCTTCATCTCCTGTCTTTGTCTGAAATCCCTGTCCCTCCCAGCAGTCTCTAAACACAGACACCATGAGCACAAACCGACATCCTGGATTACTGTCAGACCTACAAATACAAAGCCAGCGCCAACCGTCAAATAAAAGGTGCTGACAATCCCAGCCGCTGCCAAAAGAAATAAAGTAAAAATATGACGATAAAGAAATACGGGGTGAAATGATTTCAAATTTGCAGCTCTTGCTCTATATCAGTCGTTAAGAAGTGATGATGCTTCACAACGTGAAAACACCATAATCACACCTGTGTGCCGCATGTGTTAGAGCCATTCAACTTTAACAAATACCGTGGTATTTACAGTTGAATGGCTCTAACACATGCAGCGCACCTCTACCATCTATCTATTATTGTGTCCTTTGTTCCACTACCTATCAACCTATCCTACTTATGCACCCATTTATCCACCTATGAACTATACAGTCAGAGAGAGTGACGCCGGCTCTTACGTTGATGTCTTCCAGGTTCAAGGAGTTCAGATATTGATCGTTTCTCTTCCACAGTATAGGAGGCCTCCGCTCCCCTGTGATGGCACACGTCAACACGGCGCTCTGGCCGACGGTGACTGTGGTGACGCTTACTTTCTGGTCATCTGGGAGAGTGAGCAGGTACACATCTGTTGGCGAGAGGAAAAAAATAACAACACAATGTCAGCCAGATTGTCTTTGAGGTGCAATGTTCAAGATATGGCCAGAATATTAGTGGAAACATTCAAAAACATTATCAAGGGGATTTGAAGAGGTTACAGTGGTGACGTTATGTCATAGATGGCTTAGTCTGGCCCTGCTGTTACTTAGTAGTTTTTTTTTTAAACCAACCACTGTGTATTTAGATTGTATGGACCCAGCAGTAGAGGTGAAATACTGCTCCCTATTTGTTTGGAGTATGTTCCATCATTAAGGATACTGACTCAATCCAAGTTTCGAGAAAGTAAATTAAACTGCCAAACAAAAGAGCCGACAATTCCAGTTCTTTGTAAAACTTTTAGTTTGCAAGTTATCTTGAATAAGGGAAGAAAACCTTTCACGATAGAGTCCGCCGATACTTTACATCCCAAACTTGGTGAACCTCTCTATACTGTAACAGCTCATCATTCAGTGGAATAAACGCACTGAGAGAACTCACATTGCAATTCATGTTTTGCACACATTTTTCTCTTAATGAAGCCTGAAAACAAGAATACAGAAGACGAGAGTGTCTCAATTAGCTGCTGTTGTGCTACGGAGGCAGATGTTTTTTTTTAGTAAAAGATGCACTGAGGTAGCAGAATTATTGCAATTTGCAAAGTAATGGGAAGGAATTAAGTTAAATGTTCTGCTAATACTTTGCATAATTTATGTAGTGATACCATAATGTAAGTTCTACTTTCTCTATCTGTATCTCTGAGGACCCTGGGTTCACCACTATGTACCTCTTTTTTTAGCTAACGCTACAGAACAGCCACTTTTGGGAGGCACAGCGGCTGCTGGTCTGATGGAACCTCACCTGAAGCGCGCTGCTATATAACGAGAAGTTGGTTTAAAATAAAGCTAGGCTCCCTTTATTGTGGTAAAAGCCCAGGAGTGCATCCCTTCTGATGAAAGTATCATGGAGAAAGAAAAGAAAAAACTGTGCTGCCAGAGAGGCTCCCCATGGAAACACAGCCCTAGACCTCGATGAGAGGCGGAGCTTTGCTCAATTAAGTATTCCTGCAATACCTAAAAGGTGTTGAAACATGTTTCTGGTGAAGTTGTGGTTGTGGGATCTGCGGTTCATTTCTACTCGTAACTGAGAGAAAATGCTGCCATTAAGAAAAGCCAGGGTGGGTTGGTGAGCGGTCAGCATGGCTAGTTCACGCCTTTTGTGTGTCCAGTATTTTGATGAGACAACTCATCCATTCTCTGGTGGTATTATGTAACGCTGCCTGTGAGAGAATGCTTTTTAATCTTTCTTTTGGGTAATGAGCAACAGAGCAAAAGGAAACAGAGACTCAATTTGTTCTGCTCCTAAGGGCATGAAATACAAAACCTAATGAAAGAGCAGGTCCAGCAGACAGTGTTCACTTGCCACAGTCCAGGGAATGAGGACGAGAGCGCCTTCAATTACAGCACGACTCCGCTGGCCCTGTACAAGCGGCCTCTGAGCGCTTTTTAACCTTCTCGGTCATTTGCGGCTTTTGGTCCACTTGTTGTGTCTTTGAACTGTGAACTTGGCTAGCCTGTTAGATCCAGGCCAATCAGCCCGGAGCCGTGAGACAACTCAGACCTCTTTTCAGTGGGAAGCTCCAAGTTAAGACTTCTAATCTCTCATTTGGCCCAATGAAACCCTGCGATAAACCCGGCCAAATCTCTGCCAGGATTTCATCAAGTTTACAGGATTAATAACAGCCATTTCTTCTTAGTGGAGTAGAACTCGAAGTTTAGATGATTATACCGTTAATGGGGAGTTGATCTTTGTGGTCATTTGTGAGACTACACTTTGTCCCGGTGTTGTGATAAAAAAAATAAAAATAAACTGATTAAAGAAAACCACAATTAAATAACTAATTTGCATTTTCTATTTTTCGTACTTCACATTTTTTCTCTTTACTTTCTATGAATAGATAACTCTAAACTGTGATCAATTGTGTTCTTCCTGTGGGAAATATTACCAGTTTTGGGTTCACTGGGTTCAAAAAACCCAGGTGAACATCACTTTTACCCAGGCTGCTATTTTTACATTATGAGATGTTACTGTTATTGTGTATACCCAAAGAGTCAAATAACAGAAACAGCTTTGCAAAACAATAGAAAACATTTCTGCTTAACTTTCCTCACTGCTTTGGGGATAAAAAAAAAACCTACAGTATAATGTAATTATATTAACAGTCCCAAATGTTGACCTCAAATACTAATACACTGTTGAGCCAACACCTGTGTGACAGATTTGACAAAAATTGAACCTCATCAGCTCCATGAAGTCCGTGTATATTGCTGTGCTGTTGTATCAGACTGTATCATATATTACAGATGTCCTGGTTGCGGTGCCCACTGCCATCTTGCAATACCAAGCAGCTGTGAATGATGTATGTGTATGTGATCTTTATCAGCCGCGACAACGTGAAGTACGACCATGGTTTGATTTGGCGAGATGGTTTCTAGATCATTTATTTAGTTTTTAACTGTAGAATTTGTAAGAAATTCATTGTGCATACTAAATTATTACAAATTATACACACACACACACACACACACACACACAAAACAAATTAGAAAGCAGGTTCAAACATTAACTAATGAGCCAATCAGTATTTATTTTCCAAAAAGCAAACATCATTCATTAGTCAATCTCTTTCAATAGATGATAACAATATTTTGTGATGGCCTGCTCTGATGGGAAATTTCTCTTGTCATGAACATAACCCGTCACTTGTATTTTAAAGGAGGGGTTTAAATGGAACATGAAAAGAAATAACCAACTTCATGAAGCGACTGAAACATTTCCCCTGTGGACATCATAATGTGACAGAGATCATTTGATGGAACGCGTTTGATCGGTTAAAAGCTGTTTGTCTGTAATAAAGACACGACAGCAGGAGTGATACGAGAGCCTGCATGGACACAGGGAAAAGAAATTACTGGAAAGAAATGAAAACATTTTAAGGCACCATGCTGCGCTGAAATGTGAAAATAATGATGATGAAAAATAATCTTTAACCTTCGACTGATGAAGTTCTTTCAGACACTGTTTGGATGAACTCCAGGGCACTAATGGTACTGAGTGACAAACCCTCAATTTACACCGACATGGCCGAGATTAACTCACGGAGTACAAAAACAATACGATTAAGGACCCATCCCGACCATTTGGGCCAGTTTATTGAATGATTGCTCTTTTACAGGTCAGAGGCCGGATGCCTGGTTTCAGTCAACAACTGAGAGAAAAATGCAGTGAACTTATGAGAACAAGAAACTTATTTACTACAGTACCTGAAAGTACTGCAGTTAGGGCAGAGTGAAACTGGAGAGAGACTACTGCTCAGTTTGAAGCTGAGTGCCATCACTCAACTTCACCTTTTTACACAAATTCATGAGTTTATGATTCATAATTGTGTTATTAATTATCATTACATATTTTGATATGAATCAATTATTGATTAGTACATCTGCTATAAGCAGTAACCCCAACGAAAACTGCAGGGCTACTTCAAAACTGGTCATCTCGTGAGGCTAAATGCTGTAAGAATACACTGGGCTCAGTGAACATATGCAAACCAATTAAGGTTGTCAAGCAAACGCAAATCTAAGACAGCAAACAAAAAACTACGATGACCCCAAAGAAATCCATAAATAGGAGAATAAGAACAGGGAAAGTATAACCCATTAAATCCGCTCTGATGCAGAAAGTAAAGAATTAAGGAAAATGGATCTTCCATCAGTCACGCATGGCTAATCCAAGATCCTCCTCCTCCTCCTCTGACACTGATAGCGGTAAAGCCAGCCGATCAACCCCATTCAGCCACTCGGCGCTCTTCGTGATGTTGAGGAGGTGGTGGGTGGATACGCTGACAAAAATCTCCTTCAATAATGTCCTCCCTAACCATTCAATTACAGCCCCCTTGTATCTTAATGCTTGTGGTATACGCTGCGAGCAACAAACTCGATTTGCCGCTGATCCCCAGGGGGGATAGAAATGTGTGAAGCTATAGGGAGAATTTAAAGAAGAAAGTGGGCAGAGAGAGAGCTAGACAGGCTCCATCATAGCTTTCGCTGGTGGATGGAGGAAGGAGGGGAGGGAAGAAGGAAGGGAGGGCTGGAATCCGACCAGAATGAGAAACTCCTCGGAGAGATGGGAGTCTGGGCTGCTGGAGCCGTCTCAAACACTTTGAGTCCTGCACCTCCTCTGTGAAAGATTTATCAGAGCAGGGAGTGGCCTTGGCTGCTCTTTTTTTTGTCTGATTTGAGGCTTGAGGGACTCAGCCCCCAGGGAAGGATCAACCTTCACCGTCCAACCTCTAATTAGTGATTAACGGCGAAGTCCAGACTTTTGATTTACTCTGCTCTGCTCCCAGAATGGGATGTTGGTCAGTGCCGCGGCGAGAGGTAAATCACCTATTGCACTGGAGGCAACAAGCTTGTCAGGGAAAATAGCCCGGGCCTGCAGGATGCTGCGAGGGGCCGCCTGCATGAAGACAAATTGCACTAGTTTCTTAGCCAACCCCCATGCGCAACCTCTATCATGCCCTGTCTCTCTCTCTCTCTCTCTCTTTCTCCAACACATGCCGGCTCTGTCTATCTTCACCAAGTCTCTCATTCCTCCAACACACTCCCTCTCTCTCCCGCTCAATGATGTTCCATATTACCACGGCTGAAAGGTTGTGTACCCTCAATTGCTTTGAGTTTGACGTTTTGAAGCGGAGATAAAAGTATTTTCCCTGATGCCGAGTATTCATAGCCCATACGCAAAGACTCAAAGGGGAAAGAAAAATAAAACACACCAAAAACAGAATGCACACTCATGTGAACATTCTCTGATCTTGGATGGTTGATTTGTGCAAACTCTTTCCCAAAACAAGAACTGTGGAGTGTTTGTTGTTGATACCGAAGATGAGGGACTCAGTGGACTTGAATGTTTGACAGAGAAAGAAGACAGTTTCAACGTTGAAACACACAAACTCCCCATTTGTCAAACCAAGGAAGGTACTTACTTCTGCTTTTAATGTTGAAATGCTGCCACTTGTCGTACTACTAAACAAACTGGATCCCTGCAGTACCATAAGGCAACAATAGCAACAATAATCAGGTGATCTCTACTCCCATAAAGACAAGGAGCGATAAAGCCTTTGCACCATTACAAGTTGTATTTCTTCTGAGCTCAGTTTAGCAGAGCAAAAAAATATAACCCGACTGTGAAGAAACGAAGGGAGGGAAATGCAAATGGAGCGTGTTTAACCTAACTAAGGAAAGAGAGGTGATCTGCACTGAAGATTGTAAGCTCACATGTGAAAGAAAAGCAGACCATAAAGACAAACAGATGTTTATCTGACAAAGGTCAGGATGTTGACTATTTAACTTCTGCGAGCATGCAATAAACAAAGTGTGGACTCCACCAGGTTTTGCTTCGTATACTGGTTTTGTCTTGCATCTTCCCCAAAATGGTGTTGGATGTGCACAATATCGACCTTCTATGTTGTATACAGACTACAACAATAGATTAAACAACCAAGTAAAACAGTAAGAAACAACAGGAATATGCCAAACTATTTTGGGTTTCTAAAGTCTAATTTCATTTAATTTGTCTGTGTTTTATGGTAGTTTTGTTTTTCTGTAAAGTTCCTTTTTTAAACCATCAATCTAACCAACCCTTTTCTTGTGCATCATGTGCTTTATTACTTGTGCACAATGAGAAACCAAGACAGGAAGATTATAACCGATGTAATCATTAGATGCTTGTTATTGTAATTAAGATCTTCTTAGCATCTTTGATAGTACGAACTTTCGTCCACATCTTCTGAGACAGTCATCCTCTGAATCAATGTATATACGTCCTTGTTTGTTTACATGGAAAACTCTGCAGCTCAACTTTAGGTCAAAGAACGCTGGCGTCATTTTGAGGGAGGAACTACCTTTGATGTGGATTCTGAGCTTTTCGACTGAAATGAGATTATTTATAATGCTCTGAACAGTCCCAGTCCAAGAAAAATACCCTTGGCACAGCTACAGTGGCCACTAGTTTCAGTATTTCCATCAGCATCGCAGTCTCATCCTTCTGCATCTGGAAATGATTCTGTTTTTGCAGTATTATTGTTATAACACCTTTATATATTCAAAAACTACAGGTAAAGGGCGAGAGGATAATTATAACCCACTTCCTCTCTCCTCCCACAAAAATTATACACATCAAGATGGCTGTTAAACATTTACAAATGGCCTTAGTGAGTGCATTACCTCTGGATGATCAGCCTCAAGTCTGTTTCCAAAGCAGCTGTTGGGAGAGATCCTGAGGGACGACCAGCATTAGTATGCAACAGAGCCTAAGAGGAGCTCTAATTGGATTAATTTTATCACAGCTACCTTGTGGAAAACAACCAATGAAAAATCCCTTTATCTAACTGCAATAAGTAAATCATACAGCACTTAAACTTTAGCATAAGAGAGGCTGTGATTTAATTGTTCCATCATATTTCACAAACATACGGCTGCATGGCCGTAAACTATATCAGATTTAATTTTTGTATTATTAAGGATTTAATGTTGATTGACACCTGTTATTTTGCCATTCCGAGCAACATCAGAAACCTGTTTGCGTGTTTGTCGGCAGTATACATAGCATATGCATCAATTAACTTCACCCCATTACAGTGCAGTGCGCTTCCATCCTTCTGTCTGTGCGTTCTACTTGTTTTACATCAGCATCACAGCGCACCCGGATAGCTGCGCGGCTGCAAATGGTGGATGCCAACACCTTCGACTGAATGGCAGGAGGTGGTAAACGTTGAGAAAAGAGGGAAAAGAGCCATCTGTTTACACTGAACCTCGAAACAATCCTGACAGCCAGAAAGCCAATTCAACCTCTCTCAGTCTTCCAGTCAGAGGGCACTAAAAATATATTCTGAGCGATTTCCTCGAATGAATTAAAACCAGACTTGTCAGTGGAGCGTGAGCACTACTGAAGCGTTCAGTCATTGGATCCTCAAAGACCAGTGTAATGGTGTCACTGTCCTGAGAACAAGCTGCCTTCTCAGCAGCAGGACGAACTGTCTTTACCTGAAACATCTGGAATTCATTGAACAACTAGAATTACCGCCTCGCGGTTGTATGTTTCCGCCGACCACTCAAGCTGCGCCTTACGTCTATGTCTGTCCAAAATGTCATCACTTCACCATTTTATCTTACTAGAGATTTGTGTGACATTGTAAAAATTAGCATGTGAATCCTTGAGGTATGGCCAAAAACGTGTTTTGTGAGGTCATACTGACATTTGACAACCAAATTCCTATCAGTTCATCCTCGAGACCGAACGGACATTTGTGCCAAATGTGAATAAATTACCTCCAGGCGTTCCTAAAATATCCCATTTACGAAATTTGAACAGATGGTGCGGAGGCATGAAAATAGTCTTTTGCATGAGAAGTATACATTCACCTTGGCTTTGTATTTCCATAAGAACCATTAAGTCAACACTGGGACTCTTATCTCATTATCGATGTATATAAATTTACCATGTTCTATATTAAAGGATTACATTTTTTGGGACAGGATGCTGTAATGTAGCTGCATATGAATATATGCCCAGATATCTACATAAAATAAAATAAAATATGGATCTGCTGAGCCAGAGATAACGTTCAACATTTTCAGTCAAATATCACTCGATCTAACATTACCGGCTTAAGAGTGATGCTTGGAAATATTTTGACAAAATTACAACAACAAACAAATTAAATGTGCAGTGCAAGCTAACATTAAACTTTAGTATCATTAACTCTGAGAGAGCCCATAGATCCGTTTTTGTCTTTTTTGGGGGAAAGGGGATTTTTAGAGGGAGATAGCAGGTCAACAGTAAATGCCACATAAAAGTGGTGTATATCATCTGAAAGCTGGAAACTTAAATTGATCTTCAGGTTGAAGCACCGTGTGTGTCAAGTTGTTCTAGCCATGAATCAGAAATAAATATCAATTAACACATTCGGTAAAACAAATTGTGAAATTGTAAAAGGGCTTAGAACATTATGATGGAAGTATATGATGACCATCCCCATGGTCACTTATGCCTCATAACATGTTGCAGCAATTTCTGAATTGATACGAATTACTACACATATTTAAAGCTAAATTGAAAAATACAACATTAAGACCAAGACCTTTAGGAACATCATTAAAAAAACGTCATGCTGTGATTTGGTATCTATCTCTGAGATTTCTGCAAGAATTTATTATTTTCAATGTTTGGACGGTGAGCACGTCTGTTATGGAAACTGCTCAGAAACCTTGTTTTAGTCAATATACCTAGGAATGCCATACATCTAAATGCTCCACATATTAAAGTTGTGGTTGTAAAGTTTCATGAAGCTGTGAGTATTCTAGAGGTCACAACAGGTCATTTTATAGTTTAACGTAAAAACGTTAAAATGGTCTCAGTACTTGGCTACTTGAGGATCATAACAAATAATTTATGCAATTCCAAGACTGTTTAGGGACCCCATTATGCAAAAATATTCAAATACACCCTTTGTAGAATATGCGGAAATAATGCATTTATAATGCATGCAAACAACTGCATGCTTTTTACCCCAAACTGCATGGGATTAGAATAAAGTGGGCATGTATGTAAAGGGGAGACTCATTTGAACTCATTTCCATTCACCTGTCTGGAGGTGAGAGGTCAAGGGATCTCTTAAAAAATCATTATGCCAGTTATCCCCTGCCAAAAAGGCCAGCATGACATGGTTGGCATCAATGGAGGTTGTTTAGTTAAATATGATGCCAGTACCTTCACTCTAGCTCGGCCCACAGGTCTCAGGGGGTTAAATTCATTACGATTGAATTAACTGTTGAGCTTTACGGGCCAAGAGGGGGACAAAGTAAACCAGCAACAGTTTCTTTTTCACCGACCAAAGAATTGAATTATTGCATCATCTGAATATTTAGTTTTTTTTGCGGGTAGTCTACAATTATTTAATGCGAGTAGCCGAATATGGAATTGACGTTAAGTTCCCATTCCTACACTTCACAAAGCCTGCCAGCAACATTGAAATAGACTTGGAAAGCTTTAAACTTTGACTGTACTTTGGTAAAACACACCAATGCTGGTGTTAATATTGAGAGATCTTACCAACATTATAAATTGGCATTTCATGGTTTAAAATGGCTCAAAACGCTATCGAAGATTTTAAATCTACCCTAATCTTGCAAGGCCAATTCTGAGATCTACATCATGAAAGTTAACACCCTCTAATATGACCTCCCTCCTCTCCTCTCCCCAGGTTTGTTGACGCTGCGTCGATGTTTTCGTCAAATGGAAGTGCGCATGGTTTCCCCTTGAACCCTTTTTTAGCATTTTTTAAAATGATCCAGTAGGTGGATTTACGCTCAGGCCTGGGGGGGAAGTTACACTTCAAAGCGACTGGATATATATAAACGTTTAATTGGATTTATTCGCTTTCTACACTTCACGGCCAACAATGACAGTTTACCTTATATAGTACATAACTACATCCTATCAGTGACCAAAGACTCCTACCTACATTAATGCTAATGGTTGAGTTTGCCTGATTCTTTGTGCTTTGTCATTTATTTTCATTAAAGCATGAGATGTTAGAATCCATTATCTTAAACACCGTTTGCTTATGTTAACTGCACTGTGCTGAATTGTGAATTGATCCATTTTATCCAGAACAATTTAGAAGCCATACTCAACTCAACTCTCTTAAACAATAGTAAGGGTATAATTCGTTCCATTCCAAACAAACACATTAACAGCTCTGTCTGCATGTGTTTTTGAGTAAACATATAATTGTTGAAAACAGACAATCCCTTCCCTTTAGTGTCACAAGAACAACCTTCCTTCGAGAATTGTTGAGAAAATTGTCCCTCGTCCTTCAGTCGAGGATCACAAATTAGAAAAGTAATGCAACTCCTTTTTAAATCTCTCGAACACGTTCTGGAGATAGGAAAGTCACATGCTGGAAATTGAACCATGAATTATGAAACCATTTTAACACCACTTCTCGCAGCCTGTGAATGGAATGCTCAGCAGGGGTTTTGACAAGTAAAAGCCTGAGTATCCATTAATCGTCGCTGTGCCATGTGTGCTGAATCACAGCAGAATTTGCCTTAATGGAAGGAGCCTTCCCTTAAGGAGGCCCGGCTGTTGGTTTGGATGTCTAATTATAATCTTCACAGAAGTAGGGAGCGTACGTCAACTCATTTTCGAACTTGGCAAACTTTCTGCAAATATAGGGATTACCCCAGACTTGGAAACACACAGGATTAAAGCCGTCTTGCATTAAAGCAAAAGACAATGAGAAGGAACATGAGTTAACAGAATAGAATGAAACAAAAAATAGACCCAAAAAGTGCAGAAAAGTGAGGAAAATGAAGAAAAGTGAGGAGAAAATCATAACTGTTGAACAATTGATATGTCCCCCTAATGAAACCCATATTGGCATATCAACGTGGCAATCGCTAATGCTAACCATAACCAGCAAGGTGCAATGTGTAAGATCAGGTCAGACTTTTAGTTCAAACCATTCAAAAAAACAAACTAACATTATCAACAGAATGCGAAGAAGTTATGGTCCTGACATTATGACAATGATGTACAGTATATGTATTGTGTTGCAGACATATCTACTGAAATTCGCATGCTACCTGACAGGCGCCAGCCCATATTTTCTATAATATAATGTGTCCCTCAAGAGGCGATAATGAGTCTCTGTAGCGCCAGTCAGTCCACAGTCCAGAAAAAAAAGGAGTAGAGCTGCCCCGTGGGCTTGTCAATAATCCCTCCATGGTCCGTGCATGCTTATTGGATTATTATAAATCCAAAGTGGCAGAAAGGAGAAAATGACTCACAACCTCACCTCGTCCTCTCAGCCGCCAGGAGGCTGCTTTGCCGGGAGTAGAGCATGCGTCAGCTCCGGGAGACTTGGCTACCCAAAGTTAGCAGTTCGCTTGAATTAAACCAGTGCAAACCCAAGCACCAGGGGTCTGAACCCGGGGGACCGCCCCGTCTACAAACGTTCTGTTGCTGGCGTTACAGACGTTAGACCAACCCACTGGGACTCCAGACACAAGGGTTTGTGCTGACGGGATTTGGGTTGCTGCAGCCTCCTGAAAACGAGGACGAGATGAAGGTGCGGGTTGTTTTCCTCGTTTCTGCCGCATTGGATTTGTTCCAATAAACACACTATCAAAGTGCAAATGGACCGAATAGCCCAGAGGTAGTGAAACTAACACATATGGCGGACAGCAGTTTTATTTCGACCAGCTCTCAGAGTTTCAGCAGTTTGGTTGAATTGTGCGTATTCTTGCCCTGCTGTTAGTCGGTACCAACCGAACCGTGACTTCTGTGTTCTGTTAAACCCCTTGTAGATATGTTGAGTATAGACAGATGACCAGGATTATCCCAGATCCAGACGTAAAGAGCATATACTAGTATTGTCCTTAAAAAACACTGACAGCCCCCACCTTCAACTCAGCACATCAACATTATGAATGACATTACAGTCTTTCTCAGTTTCCCACCAGTCCGTCTAGGAATCTAACGGGCACTCCAAGGCTTCGAGCCTCAGCAGAAATCAAAGAGCTGCATCTCCAGGCTGTGTGTTCTGTCAAGAGGTGTCATGGTTCAGATCAATATCTTAGCACCCAAGACACAACAAGCAAAGGTGATATATGTTCCACAGTGCAGCACAAATAGCATTACCACTCTACTTGATAGGACAGTTAAGGTCATTACTGTGAATCAGATGAATAACGTACTGAATAAATAAACTTTATGTAGTTGACAGACGAGCTAGAATGAGGGCAAGTACTGGAGTCATAAAAGTGAGCTACATTAAGTCAGACAGAAAATGTGATCGCTGTCGTGTTGAAATGTAGCTTCTCTATGGGATGAGGCATTTACATGTTTGTTAAAAAAAACAAGGTGCGCTGCAAGTCTGCTGTGCACATAAGAACAGTTTTTGGTTGCGGTTTGGATTCAAGCCAACAAACTAGCCTGAGGGAGCATTCAGACAGAGGATTCTTTCCAAACACGTTGCACATTCATTTTCATTGTTGTCTGTGAAGCAGTGTGTCTAGAGGCTTAGCAAATGCATTGAGTAGGTGTACCCAAACTAATAACATTTAATCTGCATGATGCACAGGCAGAGCACCCTGTAATTGTCCAGCCAACTTCAAAGGGCTTAAAAAGGACATTGGCACAATGGAGCAGCTTTTATAACCTTCTGCCTGAATGCTACCCAAACTAAGCGAACCTTTAAACTATTTTTTACAGCGCCTGGATATGGTAGATGAAATAACATGTACTTAATGGCAACCTAAACATCCGTCCGAGTACAACGTTCCAGGTTCCTTTTTCACAGTCAGCTTGAGATATTGCTTCTGGTAAATTGTGAGCGTGACCTTTCTCTAAGTTTATTTGTCAGTGATCACGGATAGTGACTGGTCTGCTGCAGATGGCAGACCTTCCTCCCAGCACCGAGTGCACAAAAGTGTTTTCGACTATCATGTTTTGGCAGAGCACACGGCTCCATAGTAAAGAGGGAAAGGAGCACATGTAAACACATGCAACATATGTTTTTTCAGTGCACCTGTATCACTTATTCCTACGTGCTTATGAACTATTGCCGCACTTCTCTTTCATCCCTCACATATAGAGTAATATTATTTTCTTCTAAGGTTTCAGACTTAAAACATAATCATCTGATAACAAGTTTGTTTAGAAATGTGGCTTGGATGGAATAAAGGAAAGCATATGCTTAAAATTCAACAGTTATAATAGAGTTAGGGGTTTATTCTTATGATATAAAATAAATATTCTGCTGTGCTGTGACATTGAGGAAAGTATTGGATGCAAAATTGATGCAGATTACAACGTATAAAAAGCAAAAACATCATGACTATTCCTGTCACATACAGTACAGAGTAACTTCTACTTATTGAAATGCAAAAATGATATTGCAGCTTTACAAACAGAACTGAGGCACAGTAGAACTACTGAACTCTATATACCAAAGATCCTACTGCAGTTTGAAACTACCTGCTTTTTATTAATTATTTATTAAGACATCTTTGTAAATGCTTGAGTAAAGTATGTTCAAGGTCACTGCACCCATCACACTGTAGGTTTCCTCTTATACTTTCTGTGTATATAGCTGATGTTAATGTCTGACAAACAATGCCCCGATGTATCGTGACACTCTCCCACCAAAAGTTAATGACATTTTTATGATCGATGACATCTTATCTGTTTACCCATGATGCACTAAGCCATCATTCACCAAATTATTCAACGATGACAAGGGGCCGACTATCAGTAGCGTGGCAGACATCATTCATATCTGTAACATCATCTAATTAAAAGACATCACTTCTGCCAGACAGTTGCCTCACTGCTAGCTGAAGCAAATTGATTCTCAACCCCCTTCTAGTCTATGCAAAGGAGGAATGAATAATGCATGGTCATTAAAGTATTATCTTCTGTCATGACAAACAACGTTGGCCCGCTTTGAATATTCCACAAAGGTGTGCAAAAGGTCCTTATTAGAAGAGTAGTCAAGACAGGTGTCGTTTTCATGGGGAGTCAGTCTGCATTTATTGCTGCTCGCTTCCAAGCCGCACCGTAATTCTGGACACACTGGATCAACTGATTTACTTTATGATGGTGCTCAGTTTACGACGGCGCTTAAGGTATTTGCATTGTTTTTTTTTATAGCTGCCACTCACAGATTATGCTGGCAATGAACTGAAAAACTATAACTTTGCAATGCATTTCTGCCACAGGCACCTTGACCGTGGTCTACGGGGCCAAATCAATCCACGGATTTCTGTCCATGTTGCTCCGCTGCACTGCTGGTCTCCTGGCTAAACCTACATCGACATGTTCAAGGTTATGACTCAAGTCATCATTGACGATGCAGAGATGATGTGAGGAGCTGTGCACCGGGTCTCACATACAACAACAAAAAGAACAAAAAACAAAGATGTAGCTCTAACTGTCTGTTACCTTATATCACTGTTTTATAACTGTATGTGAAAGAAGAGAAATAAAATAGATTGGCCACGCTCGGTAAAAGTGATTGACTGGTGTTTTTCACTGAATTCAATAACATAATAAAAGGTAATGCTTTCCCTATTAGCCTTTATTTCCAAACGTGAATCTTACAGATGATGTTAGACGGTATTCTTGGCATTAGGGCAGGATGCATAACGCCACACTGGGATCTGGTGATAAATCGCATGTTGGTGAGCATAGATGCTGAACCCCAGTATGATGAGTATCTTGGTTTGCGTGTCTGGCTCAGATCTTTTTTCTTAGGGCCACACAACTAGTGACAATGTTTTGACAACTCCAGGTCTCTGTCCTTTTTTAAGGCTTCATCTTCATCGCATCATGACTGTGTTATGTCCCTTGGTTGATGAATGTATGTATGTATGTATGTATGAATGTATGTAACTCTCTTGAGAAGGTGAATTTGTGACCTTTTTTTTTTTTTCTCAGCTGCCTCACAGGCACACTGAGAGCCTGTCTTTGAAGCACCAAAGCATGTAGCAGAGTGAAGTAGGATGAACGATGATTGCAGTGAAGAAGACACCAACTGACAACCACATTGACCTCCAAGTATGTAAAACGCTCCAAATCAGAATTGAGTGAACAGAGGTGAAATGGCTTCGAGTGCTCCGGTAGTGTGCATGGGATTTGTGAGTGATACTGAGTTGTTGACAAAGACACTAGAGTACAATAGTACTTCATTGAATCTGCTACCTTTTGAGTAATACTTTATGGAAATGGAAAGAAGATGTATAAGAGAGGAGGAGTAAGACAGGTTGAAATAAACTCATTAAATATCCCATTTCCTCATGAGGAGTTAAGCTGAAAGTATGCAAAAAAAAAAGATCAGAAAAATGAAGAGGAAGTATTTGGGAGCTAGAAGAACTTAACTCTTCAAGGAAATGCAGCTCTCCGCAGATTGGCTGGCGTTACTTTATTTTCAGGATTTGCCCGAAGGGGTTTGCTCCCACACATTCACGTACGATGTGTAGAATACCAGACAAGATGATTCACTTTCTCCCGTGACTTTGTCTGCTCGAAGAAATGCTTCAAATACAAAGCACTGATGAGTTGAAGGTTGATTATGAATTCTCTCCCACTGCTAAATGTGTCAAGCCAGCCAAATGTCAGAATGTATTCCGTCAGAGGATATTGAGCCGACTGAAAATGTGAGACGGAGAGGAACTGGGAAAGAGAGCATGAGGAGGAAACAAAAGGAGGGAACTGGTCCACATGTTTTGGGGTGACTCAGACGTAGCAGAGAACCTGTCATATTATAATAAGGGGGGGGGGGGGGGGTTTGGTTTGAACTACTGTCTCGCATTAGTCATGACCTGCTTCCTTTGGCACCAACTGCATGTTGAGCGCCTTTATCCGTCTACCCAAGAGAGCCAAACAACAAGACCGACATTACAGTTGCCAACAATCTGGAGTTCAAAGTAAGTAATCCATTTGTGAGGTTTTAAACACTATATAACATACACTGTGTAAATTGATCAAGATTGTAACTTTATAATGAGCCCTGTTTCCAAGGAAACACAACTAACTGATTTCAAATGTAAACACAATCAAAACTTAAATAGACTTCTTATTTTTCTTTCATGGGGCACATAAGGTTTGTATATTTTCAGAGAGGTGTCGTAGGTTTCATCAGGGGTGAAAGTAGGTCGGTCAATCTGGTACTTTGTACCACGAAGAGATTGTGAAAGCTTCAAAGTGAGTAAGAGAACAATATGAATGGAATTTAAGGTTTAAAATGAACACACATGGAAGAGATTTCTGTTGTTTCCACGGTATAGTTACCCTTCGTGTTACAGTTTAATCACGATTATTGCATTGCTGTCCGAGTGATTTATATAGTGAAAGATGATTTGTCACATTGTTTATGGACTAATATGATGGGAGCAATGAACTTCAACGCATGTAATAAACACATCAGGCAATATTACATGCATTGACTGAGAATAGGCAAATGAGAATTTCAGTTCTGCCACATCTTATCCATGCTTTCTGACACAATGGAAAATGTGGGCACAAAAAAGGCCAGATGCTGCCTAATCCTTCAAACTTAGAAAACGTTTTGTAATGGCACAAAACATGTTACTAACAAAACGTTGGACTCACCCAAGGCTGTGTAAAACTCGTCTTTTGTCAGGTGCTCGTCGTCATCGACGTCGTTGTACTTCAGCAGGTCAAACAGTGTGCACTCGGAGATATCCTTGGACAGACCTTCTTGCTTGATGACCTTGGAGGAGATTACATCGATGTTCAGTTAAAGTCAGTGGGCAGTGCTCGAAAAATACAACAATGTCGCCGGGATCAACCCTGTGTTGCATAGTAATTGAATTTAATTTGTCTACAGCCCAAATATCTGATAGCAATACAATATCAAACATTTCTAATAACTCCAGAGCGTAATAAAGTTCAATACTCAAAATGTATTGAAAAATAAATGGACAACATGTTTTTACGCAATGAAATATTCTGCTTCAATCCATATTTGTTGGCGTTTGGCCTTTTGAAAACAACATTTTCGCTGCAGTCCAAAAACTGTTTGCTTTCCTGCTTGCCGCACACAAAGGGAGGCACGCACTGACGAGTTATATTCATCAAAGAAAGTTGATGAAAGTTGAAAAAACAAGACTAAATTATTCAATCCGATTAATCACTTTATTCAAATTGAAGATTTTCTCAGCGGATTTCTTTGTTTTTAGGCTGATGACATAAAATACGATGAAAGACATTTGAAATTAATTTGAAAACCTCAATAGAAGCTTCAAATGTATAAAGTAAATTATATTCTGTATAACCTTAAATATCTCAAAATGATACCAAAGAACAGCACTCAAGTGAATGTACTTACTGTGTGTACTCACTTAACATACTGTTAAAAGTTTGGATATAAAATCGGTTATAAGTCGACGTGCCCAATCTGAACTCACACAGTATTAGCTGTCAGTTTATTGTAGCCAAACTGAAGTTTTGTCACAATGGATGGAGAAAAGGTCCCAAACACTGCAGATTTGATCACCAGGCTGCTAAAGCATGGTCCTACTCATCCCCTTCTACATGGCCCTGGCAGCGAAACATCCATCACAGCAGATCAGCTGTCAAAATGCTGATCACGAGGGACGGTTTTATACATCGTGCCTTGTCCATTGGATCACCGCTCTTCCCTTCCCGGATGACTTGCCCCAAAATGTAGAAGTCACCAGTAATGGCATATCCTTAGCGTATAGAAGCACAACACGTAACAAGTAACTGTAGCGTACAGAAGAAAGCAGCTGCTTGAGTCTTTGGGATATTGAATCATTTGATCGCATCTGCCAGATGTTGAGTCTTTTTCCTCTTTTCATCTTTAAAGTATTTTCTGAAGTAATTTATTTGATCTAAACCAAACATTGATCTTGTAATAACCTCAAAATGCTATGCAGATTCTTCAGTTCAAAAGGTATTGAAATTCAAAGATATGCTCGCCTCTTTACTCCTTTCTTGCTTGCTTTGACTTGGAGTAATGTCCTTTGAGAGATTTGTAAGTGGTGTTGGAGTTGTTTGCTTTCAGGCTTTAACTCTGTTTCTTAAACATTTTCTGACATGACATTGCTCCCACACACGTATACTTTTGGTTACTCTAAATATTTGCAGTCACTTCTCCTGTACAGACTGTTCAACCCCAGTAAAAGAGGACCACGGGCGTCCTCACTAGCTTTCAGCAGACCCCTGTGAGCTAAATGAACTGATACACATCATCGATGGGATAACCAGCTGTAATGTTTATTGAGAATGCAGCTTCTGCCTGTTTCAAATCAAACTTTAATTTACAGACTATTTCGGTAATTACACTTGACCTATTTTGGTAGCACTGCAGGTGTATTATATGTATTATAGCCACACGTGAACGTATGTAGTTGAACACAGTACTAGGATACTAAGTTTAGTTTTAGTCTGGTCAACCTCTAAGACACATGTTTGTCTCTTTCCCTTTTTCACTCCATATTTGTCTTTACCATCACATTCAACACACTTTTTCCATTAACAATGTTTTAAAGTTATGTTTGTCTCCTCCTTAACCAACTTTTCTTTTCATCTTCCTGCAGACAAATTAAGATACCGAATTAAACCTGCGTCAAACCTCCACATGAATTTGCTAAAAGCCCACGCATTAGTAAGAGGATGTTGAAGGGTCTACTCTAGTGCATTTTCAAAGATTTGCACATTGATTATACTTATTTTGGTCAAGACGAAGATTAAATTTGCTCCAGTCTTATTCTCAAAGTGTGAGCAGAGGGTAAACTGTTCTCAAACCTTTTGTTTTCTAAGGTATAATTTCAGGCATTGTGTCTTTAGTCGAATTAAAGAGCTATGGGCAATGCAAGAAGAAAAAAGAAAGTTTTGATTTGCCATTTCAAAAGGGCACCCAAGACTAAAGGGGCAGGAACAATTGCTCCCGGTGCCCCTTCATGTGTACACTCTATCAAGTCAAGTAAGCCAGGGTGAGGGATTTCCATCCTAAACTTTCAAATGAGATCAGAAAACACTCCAATTATGAAGGGCGCCTCAGGGCACGAGGGTGGCAGCCATGGTTTGGTACTTTGAACTGCTGATAAAGGTGTGATTTGCTTGTGCAATGCTCCTTTTGAGGGCTTGTTCACTCCAAAATTGAATTTGCATAAATCCCTTGTCTTCTTTAACGTTCACCTTTTGTCAATAAGGCAAAATTCTGCAGTCCAAGCCACTGAGGTTAATGGCATGCAGATCTAAGTGAATCTGAACCTTTATATATAGTGTGTATGATATTTCAAACTCACATCTTTTGGAGTGAAAAGAAAGCTGTGTCCCGTTGAGCTATTAATTACTTTGAAATTACATTCAGTGAGAACATTTAATACAACAACATAGAAACTACTTAAACACCTAATCCATAATTACATTCAGGTGCCCGTATGTTTGAGGCACTGTTAACCCACAACTGTTTCCGTTTATTAAGTCATTTGTCAGATTGATGAAGCTATTTCACTCTGATATTTATCGTGCAATAATCGATTATGCAGCAATGTTGATACGAGGTGAAAGTATGCAGAAGCTCAAAACTTTTCTCAACATTTTCAGGCCATAGATGTGTGTAAATAAAAAGGTATCCTGTAATCTCACACAGATATGTGTACCGGAAAGTCGGAGGAGGCCATCAATGTATTTATGCATTAAAAAAAACAAAAAAAAACACCTTCGGATTTAGTTGAAAAAGACCACCTGCAATCCACTATTATTTAAATTCATGACTATTCCAGAAATACTCGCTTCTCTTCTTTTCTCTGAGCATGTGGAGCTGATAGTGTATGAAATCTGCCAACATTCACATATTTTTCTGGGATAAAAGGGGATGAGGGCGAAAAGCAGCCCTTGAGGAACTCCACAAAAGAGCTTCTCCATCTGGATGTGTATTACTGACTAGCTTGTGTAATTCACACAGAGAGGTGGAGTGGTACAGCTTGGCCTCAAGTAGAATAAATGGCATCACCAAGAGGTTTGAAAATCCAAAGTAATATCCAATAGCTTTAAAGGGCATATTCAAGTTCACATTCAGAGCATGCTGGCAATATTATTCCATAAAACACAGTGCAACATGGTTTGTTGACCGTGCATTTTACTCACTAAACATTGATGTCTCTCATGCTTGAACTGGGCACCGGGTAAATGTAAAAACATGTAAAACTATGTAAATGATATGAAAATATGGCAAAGAAAATCACTATTTTTGAGGTGTTATTTGGAGGCTTTGAACTCTAAAAGACTAAAATATATTCAAATGAATCTAATGAGACCTCCCCCGTTGGGCGAAGGGGCACTGACAAAGACAGCCAAGGTGACCCAAGTGCAGATGGGATACTGGATCAGCGGGAAACTGACCTAAGAATAGCAACTGGTTTCATGTTTCTGAAAACCACCGCAGGTTGCTTACCCTTTCAATAATTTAAACACTTTCTATTTAAAATCAGTCCTCAGGTACCGGGAGGCTTTGTTATGCACATAATATCTTCCTTCCTTGTATAGCAGTCACAAAAACTGCTTTTTTTACAACCATCCCTCTTGGCAGCGCTGGTCAAAGGCTGCAGCCTCCAATGAGCACAAGGCTCCTTTGACCCACATTGCTTTTCAAAAGATGCACCTAAAGCCACGCAGCACAGCTACCAGGGGGAAGGGTAAGAAGAGTAAAATTGACACAGTTACTTGTATGGAAGCGATCAAAGTGTCAAAGTTTAAACACCTGAGCACACAGGTGGTGTTTGTTCATTTCTAGCCTCTATTTTCTGCGCCGTGGTCGTACCTGCTGCTGTGGCGCTGCCTGACATCCACTGCTACTACGATTGTTAGTCACATTTCTATTACTGCTTTCATTACCATTATCATTCTATTATATCCACTGCTGCTGTTGTTAATCATGATTCTGCTATTATTAGTGCTACTACTGCTATAACTACCCTCATTACATGAATCATTGAATTCTGTTATGTTGTTCATTCTGCACACGTGACATCTATTGCACTTCTGTCCATCTTGGGAGAGGGAACCCTCTTCTGATGCTCTCCCTGAGGTTTCTTCCTTTTTTGCCCCCATTAAAGTGGAAATAAAGTATGTCGCATGTTGTAAAGCGATTCTGAGGCAAATTTGTGATTTGTGATATTGGGCTATACAAATTAATTGAGCTGGATTGCATTTTCGAAATAAAACCGACTGTGGTTTGAACAGACTTGAAGGGTGGTGTGGAGTGTCTTGAGACAAGTGCAAAAATAATATTTATCTTATTCTCTCAACATCAATGTTAGTTGTTGCAATTTACATCTATGACATTTATGTTGTTCTTTTCAAAAGCAGATATATCATTGTGTATTAAAGTTCATCTTTGGATCAGTATCCTTACCTGTGAGAGCTCGCTGGTATCTATTTGACCGTTGTTATCTGCATCAAAGCGCCCGAACATCATATCAACCAGTTGCTTCCTGACAGCCATGTTATCATTGTGGGCCCCGTGGATGTTGGACCCCATGTATCGTTTGTCATGCAAATCCAAAATCTTGGTTTTCAGCCGTCGGTAGTCAGTCAGTCTGCAGTTATCATCTGGGAGAGAAAGATAAAAGGAGAGGCAGAGGGGTTAGGAGAGGGAGAGAATATTTCTAATAAACTTGTGTCAATCACTACTGTTTGTTTTTGTTTTGATTACTAAATTATTTAAATGTTAACGGGCCGTCTACAAACAGATATTTAATAAATACCTCAATGACTCCCAGGTGCTGAAAAAAAGCATGATTTAAAGTATTGAACTTGTAATTTTTTTAATTGGATGCCATATTTCAAATGTCAGTCAATTAGTACCTTTGAAAACTACAATTTCCCTGAAGACTCACGTTATTAAACAATAATGTTCATATTTAGCAAAACCCAAATCTGAGCATGTCCATGATTGTTTAAATCACAATAAGAAATGCTAAGGGTTATTTTCCCCGAGGGGAGCACAAACAGTGTCAGTCGTGCAGCAGCCCCTTCACCGCGAAGAAAGTGACGAGAAAATCCATAACACAAGAGCTAACCCTGACAGCTACACAAAACACGATGGTGTTGTATTTACAATCCGCCATCAAAGGCTCCAGATGAAAGAAGTCAACTACATGAAAGGTTCAGCAGGGTAGAGAAAATAATGACTAGAACTACAGGTTGACACATGTCATATCGACTTCTCATTGTTGGATCTGGAAGTGTTCCTCCTCTAATAACAGTTATATTAGCGGATGTCAACCAACCCACAAGAAAAACTTTGTTGTTCACTGTGATGCTTTTCAAATCTCAGGGGAGGGAGGAGGTATCGCTGCCACACTGTGCATACCTACTCAGGACGAATGTGGAATAATAGCTGCCGCGCATGGCGTCTTCTGCGAGACAAATGAACTTTGTTGGAAGTGATTGGGCGAGAATGATTTAGTGAGACTATTAACGAGATCTCCACTCGGTAGAACCGGGTGCTGGCTTAGAGCTCGTGACTAGTTAAGCAGAATCAGAATCACCCAAGAGACCATTAGCTGATGTGTAGGATCTTGTTTCTCTTATAATTTTCTTCCAGCATTCCTTCAGCGAAACAACTTGAGCAATCAGTGAGCATTTGAATGAGATGCTTAATCCTGACGCCAACCATCACTGGGGCACAAGATGCCGAGAGAAGCTCTCCTAACACTCTGTCTCAGTGGAAGCCCATTGATTTTCCGACAATCGAGCCATTTTCATCTCAATTCTGTGGGACCTTGGGAAGTCCAAAGGTGTAATCTGCATTGCCTGGCATTGAAGTATTTAGTATTGTGACTGAGAACGGTGTGAGATGCAACAGCCTTTCTTTGGTTTAAAGCCCAAGAAATAGAGGAAACATTGGTGGATCTTCTTATATTCTACCATATACAGACAAGGAATTAGTGTAAACAAAAGACCTGACTGTAAATTAAACTGATTAGAGATGATTTAGTGAGCTTCTTAGTTCTGCATGAACAAATCCAATTTTCTAGAGGAAGACTGAAAACAAAACTTCCCCAAATCTTTCAGCTACAGATAATAAATAAAATAGAAGATAAATAAATAACTGAATAAAAGAAAAACCTGAATAAATGAGTGGAGAAACATGATGATTGCAAATGCCTCCACACACACACGAGGTCACCGAATGGTTTGACGCGTGTGAGAATGATGTGAATCATATGCGACGGCCTTTTGCAGTCACCAACTCTCAATCCAGTTGTACACTAATGGGAGATTTGTACCAAGGTGTTAGAAAATGCTCTTTGCCAGATTAAAAGATCAGCCCATATGTTTTCGAAGATTGTTGGTAATTATTTTAGTAGACAGAGTAGTAGAGACTTGTAGAATACATGGCAGTAGCACTGAAGCTGGTCTGGTATCGTTAGGATTTTATCGATAATACTACTCTTATTGATACTACTCATCGGTTTGGTTCTTTATCAATACTATTATTGGTTATTTTTCTTCACCTTATAATTGCTATAATACATTATTTAAAAAAAGAATACATTGTGAACTGGATTAAAATGTAGTAATGTTTGAAATATAAATAAATTAGTTGTTTAGACCGGCGACAGTAATGTTTACAACCGCAAAGTCGATATACTGTATATAAAAGTTTAGAAAAAAACTTCATCAGGGGTTAATATTAAATTAGTGAAAGCCTGTATTCAAGCGGTAATAAAGGAGTGTATGTTGAAGTATATGGGATTCATTGTTTTGATTTTTCTTTTAGATTTTCGTATCAACTTCGAGAATCATGTAATTCCACCTGTATCGGTATAAACTACTGCATTTCTAGTATTGTGACATCCCTAGTTAATAAAGCTAGCTAGCAAAGCCTCAGATGTCCGTGTCACATTGCAGTGATGCTGCTGCTCGCACACATTCACCAACATACTAACGTACGGAAATTGAGAAAAAAAAACAGCAACAGTCACCTTCAAAATGAAATGTAATGCAGCTGTATTCCGTGCATGATGTACACTTATTTACGTTTTATTCCTAATTTCCCATTGACATCCCGCGGGCCAGTCGGCGACAGCCAAAGGGCCGGGTATGGCCCGGGGGCCGTATAATGCCCAGGTCTGGTCTACACCGTGGCCTCACTGCTCTGCTGTTCACTGACTTCACTCTGTGTGTGTGTGTGTGTGTGTGTGTGTGTGTGTGTGTGGAGATCAGCCATAACAAAACCGTCAAACTTATCAATACTACGTCTTTTAATAATTTAGCATCAGTGCACGTTTAATACCGGATTACAACACCCATCAATACATTCTGTTTTGGTTTTTCCTTCCTGTCTTGTGTTTTTACAACGTCTCAGTTGTTTCTGGGCTGTAGAAATGTGATCCGAAGTGGAAACCTCTTCTTGCAATGCTTTCTTTTCTAATAACTTGGAAAACTGAATAATTGAGAGCTCACATAGCCAAGTGGAGAGCAGGAGCTCAGCAACAACGCTTCAGTTTGTTTTAGCAGGTAAGCTTGTCGGTAAGAGACAAACTGCGTTGTTGACAGATGTTGGAGCTGCATGCTCCATGAAGCTTCATGAAACTAGCGAGTGGGAACAACAGAGGCGGTTATTAAGCTCGTCTTCTCTACTAGTCACTGCAGATGGCTTACCAACAGGAGGATCTGTTGAATTACAAAATTTGTTTTGGCAGCTGAAACCGTGAGAGAGGCTGGTGAATGCAACCAGCGAGTTAAATTCTTGCCATTGAAACTGCATCGGCTGTTAGAGCGCAGGCCATCCAGACTGCAGCATGCTGCATATCATGGGACAGGCTCTGTTTTGACAAGCGTCGGCGCCAGAGAAGCTGCCTTGGTCACAAACGGCAGAATGAATAAAAGATAAATGGCTGCTGGCATAACCAGGGGATATGAAGGTCAGCGACGTCAAAGGAGCACGCACTGGCACATGCACGGGCACACACACACTTGTACACACAAACTGCTTTGCACACACATGTACTTACAGTCTCCCCATCCCCAAGTATCCAAACAGTCTACACAGGGAATAGTCAGCATTAATTAGACAATGGCTACAATAATCTCTCTCAAATTAACTGAACCAACCTTAGTCAAAAGAGGCCTTTAGGGAACTGGTTACAGCTCTCTACAAGGAATCTATTGTATTTTTCAGCCCAATCAAGATGAACAGATGTGATTCTCGGTCTTGTAAAACCCAGCCTAGGGTTGTATAGTCAGTCTCATCCACCCAAGTTGTTTTTGAGCTATGTGGGACACACTTTTTGACAAATTTTTTGACAAACTAAGGCTGTCTTTAAATGTTGATGGTTTGAATCATCAGTCGAGAAGCCTTCGAAGACGTTGGCCGTAAACCACAACAGACTTCCTTCCCTCCCTCCCGTCCCTCTCTTTTCTTTTTCTGTCATCTCTTTACTGTCACATTTAATAAAAGGTATTAACTGCATGAGTGAAACACCTTCTTTTTTTTATATTGAGTGCATATGTTTGAATGAAACATGCAGTGAACGTCAACTCACCTCCCCACAAAAACGCATTTAAAAGAATCTAACTTCTGCAACGGATGGTTTGCATGTTTGTTATTTCAACTGTGAAAGAAAGCAGAACATCTGGCAGTTGCTAACTTTATAGGTGTTTGCCTCGTGCATGTCAAGGTGTGAAAGACAAATCCTTAAATAAGTGTGTTTCCTGCATCTGTTAGTTTTCATCCAGATTCACTACAAGCTGCTCTCCAAAGAGCAAGAATCCTTCAACCTCAAGAAAATTGGCTGAAATTTTAATTTTTGTTTTTCATGGTGGTTTTCCCCATGGTAATAACGATGGTAGGTCGATTTCCATTCAATCATGGACAGTCACAAATGTATGTGTTTTTGAATTACGGTACCTAAATGACAAAATATGAACAAATCCTTTTGTGTCCCCGTGCAATTTTAGACATTTCCTTTCAGAGTCTTCCGAAGTATTCTCACACACACTAATGACAACACGGCCATTTTAGGCAACATCCAATTACAAGCTGAGTAAACACTGTTCAAGGAGAGGTGGCAGTGTTGTTATAGAAGCATCAACTGTACGACCCCCACCGGAACGCTTTATTACAATGCTGCTTTTGTCAACATTATTCATGAATGAAACGCATGACATTTTCCAGGGGCAAAAGGTTCTGTAGAAAGCAGCTGATATAACAAAATTGGGTGGCAAAGAGTCAGGCTGTGAAACTTTTTAATTCACTCACAGGAGCTTTTATACACTCAATATTTCACCATCACTCTCACTGTACTTTGGAATAGTATCTTTTCAAAGTGGCTGTTAATCTGTCAACGTGCCTTTTAGTCAAAATGTAGTGGTATTTTAATGGTAGCCGGCATTATTGTTTTAACACTGTTTCGTAACAGCACATGGACACAAGGACACAGACTGGTCGTTTGGCTTCAGCTGCTCAATGACCTCGCTTGTGACAAATGTCCCTGGTCACATAGGCTCCTTATGTGGCAAGTGGCTGGCCAGGTTCCACCAAGCAAAGCCATAGCCTCTTATTAATTGCCTTGAACTCTTCACATAATGCGGAGGTCAAGTGCCCACCTGGATGGAAGTACATGTCATGAGTGAGAGGACTCATATGCGCTGTATCGATTGAGGGCAAATATTTGATTTGATTAAAGCTATTTGTCAAACAGAGCAACATAGTAGCAGCAGGCTGCTCTGCTGTGAGTAGAGAGATTTGCTATTAAAATGCAAAGCTACGGCCATTGTTGCCAACTCTCACTTTTATTGGTATACTTGTTAATTTCTTTAGTTTAAATCAGGTTTGACTCTGTTTTTCAGCCTTTTGAAGCTAAGAGAATGCTTTGGAAGTCCTTGATTTGGCAAGAAAAGGTCTCTGAATTAGCGTGTTGACAGAACAGCATTTCATTTGAAAGGGAAACTCCACTGACTTAAGATATCAATGTCAGTTTGCAAGCCTTGGGGAGTAGTGTAAAAATGTGTGAAAATAACTAGAGTTGCATCGAGCCTTTTGTGGCTCCAGAGGGAGCACACAACTTGGGGCAACGTTGGTTGGGACTGAAAACAACAAGTCAAATGTACCACCTTGTGGTTGTATGCCTCTGCCAACCAAGTTGCAGTTTAGATCCATGTCGGTCCAAAATGTGATATATTGATCTCAGCACGGCCTTGGGTAAATAGTGCTTACTGCCTATACAGCAGCCACTTGTGGGTATCACAACATATGCATCTCCAGTCTTCAGATGTTTGTATCTATCTATGTGCATCTCTATCTTCAGTTTAATTATTGTTCTATTTGTTAAAGCAATATCGTCAGTAGGGGATTTTAAATATCGCCCAACCCTACCCTCGAGGCCGATATATTGCGTTCACGGAAAGGGGATGGACGTCTGTGCCAGATATGAAAGAATTCCTTCAAGGCATTCCTGAATTGTCGTGTTCATGATAATGGTACGTACGGATTGATGGACGTACAACGACTGTCGCCGGCACGGAGGCATACAACTCTGGGGGTTTAGAGTTGAAAAGAATCAACGGTACGAGACCTCTGTAGCACTGCGCCTCCTCTCTAGTTGAGGCCAGCGGCTTGAGCCACTTCTTGCATAACAGATGAAAATGTGCAGTGTACAGTTACTGCTGCATTGTGGGTAATGTAGGCTTCAGGTTCTGCTGCATCTACCTTTTTTTGAGTTTGACAAAGTTATATAAGTCAGTGCAATGCTAAATCGGTGAGGTACTCATTCTCTGAAAACCAAGACTGGTGCAAGCAGCACTATAACCATTTGGTATTTTTTAACCTTGAAATTCGATTTGCCCATCTGCGTGGTATTTTTGTACCATGGTTAATAGGAGGAGGGGGACAAACAGGTGGGACTTTAATTGAAATGACACAGTGCAAAGACCTGCTGGTTTTTGGTAGAAATTGGGACTCACATGCTGTCTACATGTTGCAGCTGCGTTTCACTGGCATCTGATGGAAAACATGTATGTGAATTAAAATACAGTTTCAGCTGTTATGTTCATACAAACTCTAACCTGTAGACACATTTAATCCTAAACAGAAAATAGAGGTTTAATGTGATTATAGCAGAAACGTCAGTACAGCGGCCTGTACTGAGCTATAATTAAGCAGGTGATCCTCACAAGTATCTGTCATCCTGCTCTAAAATGCAAAAAGACTTCCTCTTTAGTTAATGAAATCCCTGCAACCATTAGAAAAGGGCCAAAACAGAGAATAGAACAACTGTAAGATCCAGGGTCCATTTGCAGAGGGCAGAGATCCAACACCTTTTTATAAGAATTATTATAGTAAGAAGACGCCATGAAGGCCAATCCAAAAAGTTTAGCTATAATGGATGGATAGATAGATATATTCTAAAGAATCTGTTGTTTTATAAAAGTTTTTCAGATGTGGGAGAAATGAAATGAACATGACATCAGCGTGCAGGAGAATATTCTGAGCAGAGCGCCACTGTGCACCAGGAATCCACAAACTTTAATGCACACTGTTCCAAGCAACACAGAGAAACAACTGCAGTGTAAACAATCACTGTAAATCCAGGTGGGAATCACTGGTTACTTTGTGAGGAAAGAAACTGCTCAGAAAACTGACAAAAAGGGTAAAAAAAAATGCAAACTGTGGCACTAAGCTTCAAACTAGGACGCTCTACCGACGTCTGGCGTCAGTGTCAGCAAAGGCGTTTCGCTTGTTACATACACAACGTCTTTTCAGAATAACCTTCCATCCCCACAGGAAGATTTTATTTTAGGCAACAAAATCACTTAGTTAGGTTTATTAAAAGAGCGCGGTTGATGTTGTGCATCGGAGCACTGACCAAGCTGCATTACCTGGCGCGCTGGCAGTGAGAACGGGTTGAAAAGTCGGTGAGAAAAAAGGCAAACCTCCTCCATCCTGTCCAGTGTTCACTGAGGCCATAACCGTGGGTGAGCCCGCTACCCCCTGCCTCCTCCGCCTGCCCCTTTAAAAGCACTACTGTTTTATTTATATAAAGAAAAGGTGGCTCAGCGGAATAGCCGGAGTCCACTCTGCTGAAACTGTCCCATATTTGCTAACGGGGCTCCCCCACCCCCACCCCAAAACCACCTCCTCCAGCTTTTCCATCTCCTTCTCTGGGGGCCCTGGATACTGCCACGGCTCACGATACATCAAGACAGCATAGTGTGACAACTGGGTTACCCAAATCAGAGGTCACTGATTGCAATCTTTAAGAGCAACTAGAGGTGTCACTGCCGCGACACCTGACTGAATCTAAAATGGATATTGGGGCATTGGGGCTGCAAACTCCTCACAGATAACCGACTTCTGCTATTATTGCAGAGTTCAGAAGAAAACTTTTAGTCTCTGACTGCCATGCTGAAGAGCTGTGCATCTATGTAAAACATACGAAACTGAGGTTCAAAATTCATTCTTGACCTTAGTAACATCAGCTGAGAAAACAATCTTATCACAAGATCCATTAAGTAGATGGACTGTGTTGTCATGGAGCTGTAGTTGCTTATATTAACATATGTTTTGTGTGTTGTGCGGCTGACACTGTGTACTGAGTTTTTAATGCTGTACCTGGTCGCCATGAATGTACTACAAACCACACTCACCTGCTATTTAGGTCTCTAATGTTAACAAGTCAAATGTCAAAATGGCTGCTGGAGTTGACCAACGTAAAGCAAAGTGAAGCTGATTTGCAGCATTTGGCTGAATATTTAAAAAAAAGTCAAAGACAAACTTTAGCAACAAATTTCCTCTCATTTCCAGATTATGAATGGAAGAGTTATTGATAACTTGTGAATCCATGCACATCATGTAATGATAGGGTGAAAACAAACAAGTCCTCTGACCTAAACACAACAAGAGGTCCCTTATCAGGAACATGTAAACAAAGGTCTCTGTCCGTGTTTGAAAAATCAACAAATACTGCCATTTTTCTTTTGAGGACAATCTTGTTTTTTTTGGTAACTTTACTTTGTTTGAGTGTAACGTGTTTGGTAAGAGCTCAGGACAGATTCCCTCCCTTCATCCAGTCTCTGTCGCTACTGTTTCCTCCTCGGATGCAAGTGTAATTCTCTCCCTCCCATCTTGCTGAGGGACTGCTGCTGTTCCTCATGTCTTAATCTTTGATGTATTACCTCCCTCCCTTCTCACCTTGAAGGGGATCATTATCATCCAGGAGATTTTACTCCCACCCATCCAATTCACCCCTCCCACCCTCATCTTCTTCACTGAGCTCTGACAGACGCCTCCAGAGGTGTTTTGGAGCCTCCAAATCTCCCTTTAAAAGAAGCTCAGCCTCCGTGCCTTCTGCTACTAAACACTACAGCACCCCAAAACTGGACCAGTTCCCCTCTAGTGAGCTTTAGTTTGAACTCTGTTGGATCCTGTCCATGGTTAATGTGATGTGTTCTAAACGATCATATTCATTTTTAATGGCATTGAATGGCAAACATTTTTGGCATGCTGGGTAACTTTGAAGCCGCTAGCTAAAATCCGACACAGCCACTATTGTTGCCAGTGGTGCCAACGTTCACAATATCCGTCACCACAGCACAAAATGCGTGGGTGTACCGGATCAAGGCCGTCAATAGCGCCAGTGAAACAGCAAAGGTTCAGACATCGCTTGAGGAGGTATTTGCCCAAGGCACTGCATATGACAGGAAGCAACTATCTTACAATATTTAGTTTTGAAAAGACAGTTGTTGTCATATCTAACTTATATATTTGTTACGCTTTTTTATGTTGCAATATGCACATTAAGGATTGTTTACATTCTGCAACTGTTTCATGAATTCTAATTTCTTATCAGATATATTGTATATTTTTAGGGGGGCCAAGCTCCCGGCTGTTTTTTTTGCTCCAGCTGTCACATCTTTCTCGCTGTAGCCTTGATTTTCACTGCAATATATAAGTCCTGCACCTCTATGGAAACAACACAACAATGGTTAGAAGTAGAGAGAAGTCAAAAAGGTCTTTTGTGCAGTATCACACAGTTTCAATGCCATATATAGTCAGCCTGCAGTTCAGACGAAGTTTCAAGGATTTTTGGTGTCAGCGGGATCAATCATGGCTTCCTAGTTGCGCTTAAGAAGGCAGAATTGAATGTATTTTTACAGGATCTGTTGAGAGACATGTAGAATAAAATGTTTTTGATTAAATATCACAATTTTAAGCTTAGCTTCGGTTGTGTTTTCTGACGGAAGTGTTCGTCACACATGATGTGTTCAATGACCCCCGGAAAGATGACTAGCTGACAATTATGGCAGTTTTTACAGCTTCTGGCTATCAAACACGGTGTCGGTTTGGCAATTGTTTAAAATAAACATGCTTTTCCATCCAGCTGTCGGATTTTGGGGTTCAGAGGGTTAGAGCCTTTAGTGAATACATGATGATATTACAATGTTTTAATTCAAAAGGCCCTATATAAAGACCCAGTAATGCAAAAAAAAAAAAAAAAAATGATGGTGTGATATACTGTGAAACCCCCAGAATCTTAAAAGATACCGTGATAGAGATTTTTGGTGATACCGCCCAGCACTAGTGGACTGATATAGAAGATCAGACAGAGAAAGAAGAGGAAGAGATAGCAAGAACGGAGGCTTTGTTCACTTCTCTAATCTGATCCCACTAGAGTTGATTACATAGAGCTAACTCCTTCAGTGGCAGGTCTTGTTGATGACATGATGGAGGACAGTGACCCAGGGGCTGAACACACCTAGGCAGCGATATCAAATCAACTCACTGCCGCAGGTCTATATTTGGGCTATAGCACCCACACTGGGAAATATTGTTTTTTTTCCACAGATGGGACATGCAGGTAGACAGACCCCTTCAAATGCAGAGATGGGGCATAAATGATGTCACTAGTTGATTTAAGGTCTTAATATGTTAGAACCTCAGAGGACAAGTCAAGGGATATGAAAAGAGTCTGAGATCATAAATCTCATTGCTCTTGCTACTAACAAAAGAAACAAAAATGTGATATTCTAGGTTTAAACTGTGTATAATGGCTCACAGTGTGAGTAGTTCAGCTAACTAGTCTACAGTGAATGTGAACTTCTGTGATAGGCCTCCCATTTGAAGACTTTACTCTACTTTTTTCACATTTCGAGAAAATAATTTATTAAAAAACTGTAACCCAAAAAGAGATTGTTTTCCTTGTGGTTATACTTGATATTAGGGCTGTCCTCGACCAAAGTAAATGTTTAAAAGAAAAGCAATCTTATAAGCAACTGCTGCCAAAACGACCGATCAGTCGACAAATCGACTAAGAAGGGGCAGTTCTACTTTATATATTAGCAATGAGCAAAATGTTCACCCAAGCACACTTTTTGAAGAAGTTAGCTAAGCACAGTTTACTGACTCCACAAATGCAAACAACTCAGCACTACTAACAAAGGCCAAGTGGAGCTTGAATTGAGAACGTTTTGTCGACTGCAAAGCTCAACTTTTAACCAGCGTGGACAAGACATCGACAGTTTCATGACAACAGAGCAAACTCCAACTACTGATGAAGACCATACCAAGTGGTTGAAAGCACGAGAAGAGTAAGTGGACTTTAAGGTGAGAATAATTTGTCAACCCAAGAGTTTATTATTCATATTGGATAATAATTGGCTCTGCTGACCTGCAGTGTTGACTCATATACTGCAGTGTGGAAATAGTTAGCTGTTCTCCTGACCTGACCCTACCTTTTACCCAGCTAGCTTCTTTGCCTCTGCATTTCAATGTGTTTACTTCAACCAACGCGTTGATTTGATCCCCAGAGCAGCTCAGCCCTCTGAGAAAATGTTTGTACTGCAACCAGTCTGCCATACGTCTGTTGTGTGCTAAAGTCATACAAGAATCCATCCAGATTTATGTAGTGGCTGGTATTGCATTAGACACTAATGGACACAAAAGCACACCCACAGTATCCTACTCAGAGTATAAAGCAGATCCTTACACTGACCGGCAGTAAAACTTATTATCACAATCCCTCTTGAGTCCTGCTTTTCATCCCACAGTGGGGTCAGCATTCGGTTAAAGGACTCTATTATCATCCATTTAGACATTCGAGTCATAGCTGGGAACCATAAAGAGTTGAATTCTCATAGATCTGCAGCCCCAGATATGGCGTACTCTACAGCCTTTATTGATCGGGTCATAAAGGATTCAGCTTCATAAACAGGGCTGGAAACAAGACTGTTTTGTCACAACATTCGCCTGCCACTGCTTTAGCACCCACATATATCTCCAAATCTCTTATTACTTTGAAACATTTTCATTAATCTTGGTTATTTGTCGAAGTGCATTTTGATCACCTTGACCATCAGTAGGGAGGAGTAAACGAGTCCAGGTCGGCTGGATTGTAAAGCATTTTTCCTGCTGATGGTTTTGTCAGGAATTGGAATGTTGTTCTGATGTATGGAGTAATCTGCCGTATTGACAGCCTGCTCAGTCATTTCAGCTCTTGACAGACTCACATTCACACTGATAGAAGCTGTGAGAAGAAAAGGTGCCTCAACTTAAATCAAAGAGGAGGCTTTATGTGCACTGCACTTTATGTGCTGAACATTTAACGACTGCCATTTCCCAATTGGAAGAGACTCAGAAAGGCCATAATATTTCAAAAACAGAGGAATTTTAAAAGTTCGATCAATAAAGTATTCAGTTGAACGAGGTTAGCCTTTTACTGCTTTATTACTAAACATTTAGCTAGTCATGTCAGGTTTTTAGGGATTAATTCATAGCTCATAAAAAGCACAAAGCGTAAATATATAAAGACCAATCATCTGCCATACATTTTAGGCTAACGATGAAAACAAACTCCATTCAAGGTCCATTTACTCGCTTGTTCTGGAGTTGTCGACCATATCAAACAGTCATAACCACCAGATGCAGTATGCTCAGAAGAACAGAACGTCTTGACTATAATCAATATTCATGGACAACATTTTACAAGCACTGTGTGTTAAGGCAGTAAAAATCCACAAGCACACTGTTACGCCAGCAGAGTTACAGAAGTCACATCTGTTTGACTCGCTGTCCGTGTTGCTAGAATAAAACTGAACAGCATGAAACATCACAACATATTTTGCCATTTTATTTGGGGAATTTTTTGCAAGAAATGACTGGCTGCCAAAAACCCACAGCACGCCAGTAGGCCAACCTAACAGTTTTGGAAAGGCAGCAAGCACAGACCTGCAGATCTGTGCTGGACACAAACAAACAGACACAATCAAATATTTAGAAGCAATTTAGAAGAAAACTAGAACGACACTCGCCACTCAGAGAGCGCAGGGAGGATGCAGACAATGGTGCATTCAGGTGCTCCTCAGATGGTCCCTTTTCCAGAGTTGGGAAGTCGTTCACGTCCTGTTTGTTCACGAGCTTTAATTTGTAATGTGGAAACAACATGGACACTACGAAGAAGATGTGTTGGATTTTACTGCTTATTAAACAACTTGGTAGCTGTTTTTAAGTTGTTGTTCCGACTTGAAGCGGCGTTCTATGAATTTTCCAAGTCTGGAATCATTTTTGCGATGATTCTGAAACTACATGAATGCAGCACAAATTGCCCTATCTCGCAATGTTAATGAAAGTGAAAAATACTGTAATGCGTGCAGAAACAAAAAGACAAACCGAGCCGAAAACAAAAGCCCCCTTTGCTGAGTTAACTAACTGTGTTTTCGTGTTGGAAATGCGATCGTGACGGGTTGTTGTTCGTGGGTTTTGGCAGGCAGCTGCTGTCCCCTCTTCCCAGTTTGGACCTAATGCGTACTGGCACTGAATCAGGCAGCTGTTTTCAATGAAACATCTCCAACAACTCCCAGTACACTACCAGCTCAGCGCGCAAAAAAAAGCGAAAAGCTAAACATTAAATCTCAAATCTCAAGCACAGAAGATAACATTTGCTCATTGTTTAGAGCAGACTTTCGTCCTCAGGCCAATTAAAAACATGACCTTTAACTTGTATTTTTCCCTTTTCTTCCTCAATAACAGATCCATTGCTCACTTGATTGCACTGTCCAGCACCTGAAAACCAAACACATTTGTCCCGTCATGGGTGAGATGGGTTGTGCTATACATAGAATGAAGTCAACACTTTGATATTAGAAAACGCCCACAGCGCTGCAACCCAGTCAACCCTCTCCTCCCCACACTCTCTTCTTCTCTCCATCTCTGTATAGTGGCTTACTCACAAAACACACCGCTTTAAGCAAAGTTGGCATCTATTGTTCACATTTATTTCTCCAAATTGTTCAAAGGCTTGATATCCAGGATGGAGAAAGTGGGTGGAAACAAAGGAAAGGGAGAAGGCAGAGAGCAATAAAATGAACACTTATCACAGGAAAAGGGATTTTAACTAATACTTAAATATATATATTTCTTTAACCTCAAAGGACCATTGAGGATGCATCATCATATTCAATGGTGTGGAGATGTAAAACAATGCTTGCAAACAAAATAGCTAACAACAAAAAGGACAATACATGATGGGAAGCCATCTTGTGCGGACTGATAAAATGGTTCACTCAAAATACAGGTGGCCAATTCATCAAGATTCTGAAGTGTTTTTAAGGGTTTGTATAAATGGGTTGCAAAGATTTAGAGGACAGAACAAAATGTGGAGTAAATACATTCTTAACAATTAAGAAAAAAAAAGTAATTTTACAAAATAAAAAAAGATAAATACGTTAAATAAGTGAAATCCACTGTCAAGGTCCTCCAGTAAAACATTCAAGCCCCAGGCTGTGTTTCTTTGAAACTGTGCAAATGTGTTACAAAAGGCTGCAGGAAGAAACACACTGTGCATATATTTACCTGACTAAGCTTTATATATTTAGTCCTAGACTTTTTTCCGCGTATTCTTTTTTTAACCGTGGCTGTAATTACTATTATCTTTGTCACAAATTCGTCTTGTGAGCATCAATGAAACTATTCTCCACTGGCAAACACCTATTCAGCACAACAGGGGGGTGGGGAGGAACATCAAACATGTTTAATTGGCTAATTTGTCATATGATTGTTTGGGATCCGTTGCCCAGTCCTCTACACACGCCTCTGATGGAATAATTGGCCAGTTTAAGCACATAATGAACATGAATATAGAATGCTTTGAAGCCAAGCAGAAGCTATAAATAAACCCATCAAAGACACCACTTCCTCGTCTTGAAGTGTGAAAACCTTTCGGGGGTTTTAGCGGATTGTACTCAACAAAAAATGACACATTACCAATAAGTTTTAACCTATAAATAGATTTGCCGCTTCTGCAGGTGTAGCGTAGAGGTGAAATCTTTATCGTGAACAAATAATGAAAAGATATTTTCAGATTCTTCTTTATGACTGTATATGTGTGGTTCAAAAGTATTTACTTCAAACGTGTCTTTCATGTTCAAGTTTTAATATCAAAGCCAAGCTTCACATCAATACGGCACAACGTTGTTATGCAATATTTAGAATTTGCTTGTGGTTATCTTTGAAAGCGTCTCTTGACTGCAGACAGTTGAACTTCGTGTTTGGTTAGAAAAAGTGCAGTGTTTATTTTATATTCATCCAATTGATTAACGCTAATTCATTCAGTTAGTTCAATAAAACACACACCATGTTTGTTTTTGTCTTGTATGCTCAATCTCTTGCCAATATCCATGCAACCGTTTATCTTACAGTTCTACCTGACGTAGACATCCCACTTTAGCTTGGACCTCTTGCACAGTCTTGTATATGTATAAAGCTTGTGTGGGACTTTGTTTTGTGCTCGATGCTTCTAAAAATGGTGGTAATGGATAACAGAGTAGATTATCTTTAGTTAAGTGAGTTTATCCTGCATGTGCAGGTAGATATGGTTGTTTCTTTTGCTAATTTCTTCTAAGATATGCTTGGAATTAAGACCTCTAAACAAACTTCCGCTATCTCACACACAATAAAGCAAAGCGGAATTGCCCAAAGAATCTTGTTTTTTTTCAGCACAGTGCAAAGCAGCTGGTGCTAATTGTCCTTATAAATACGGTAAACAAAGCCTCAGGTGCATTGACTGTGTACTACTGAGGAACCGTACAGATAATACTGAATACACTGAATGAAATCGAAATACTTTTATGGGAACCCCTCAAGGGTTTCTTCATTGCTAAGAATAAACCCTTTAATACATATTTATTTTTAGATACACATGGAGAGAAGGGGCTACTGGGACAAAAGCTAATCAAAACAGTATAACCGTAACCGTATAATAATTTTGATAACACAGTATTCATTCATCCCCAGCCTATGGAGCCCCACCTCATATCTCTTGAATCAATGAGCCAAATGTAAAAGAGCTACATTGTCTGTTAGCAAATATACTCCATGTAAATCTGTGAGCGCTTTGGACAGCCATCACAGCCCCCTCTTGCCTCCTTGTGGATCCGGGTCCATATTAATGTACTATGAAGGGAAACTAAATGTTGACGGTGCCTTTTAAGCAAGTGTTGGTTAACAATAAATCATTTCACAACAAAAATAATAACAATATAATGCATTCGTTTTGAACATCGTCGATCCCTGAGACCCTCGTCTATCGGCACAACCATGAAAGAGCTAATAACATAGTAGTGTAGTGGTGTGAATTAATCAGTATGGTTTTTGTTTGAAGTAGATGTGGCAATTAAACACAAATTATTAGCAAGCCTCAAAGCGATGGTTGCTAAGTTTCCTGAACTCCCTGAACAATTCCTGCAGGTGTTATCACTCTGTCATCGAATAAACACTCCTCTATAAGATCTCCATCTGCAACTGGAAATTCTCCAACAAAGGGAAAAAGGAAGTACACACACACACACACACACAACAGACAAAAAAGGGTATATACGAACACAAAGAAAACAAAAGACGAAGAAAAGAGGCATTTAAGCGAGATGAGATTAAAATCACATTAGAGGAACTACTGGCAGTGAAGCCAATCATCTTTCTTAGATTCAAGGGAAGGGCATGTTGATAGCTAGGGATCAAGCTACAGTATAGAATGACATCAGTAATGTGAAGTAGAGTGCTACGTATCCCTTCATCACAGTGCTGTGCTTACTTAAATTAGTGTTTACTTAATAAGCTGGCTGCCTCACTTTGGAAGTGGATCATTCTTTCCTAACCTTTTAAAAAAAAAAAAAACGATATCCAATATCAGTATTGGTGCATCTCTAGTTGATGGTTGATGTTACCTTTACATAACCTTTACACAACCGAGGAGGAGGAAGGAGAAGGAAGGGGAGAACGACAGACTACCAGGTAGAAACAAACAGGAATCTTTGGGGAATCTTACATTTTAACACTCTTTAACATCTTGGTGTCACAATAGAGATACAACAACGAGGAAGCTGATGAAGGATTGCATTACTTCCCCCCATTTTACTTCCCTAATTGTAGTTATTCAGAGTAAAGTATGCAGTGCTATACATGTATTGGTTTGGAAACTTACAAATTATCCATTTTATCTCTTTTCCACAGACAGCGTTGGTGGCTGTGATGAAAGTATTAGAATTGGAAAAAGAAAAACTCTTTGTTTTTTTTTAGGTGTCTACTTCTTGAGACGCTCTCAACCTTTTATGTCAGAGGCAGCCTTTAATAAATGATTCTCTCTAATGTCTTTTTAAGAACATGTCTTTTGCAAATACCTCGCAAATGTAAGAAGTGTAATGGGTTTCCAATTTACCTAAAGTGCAAGACTTTGGACCGTGAGAAGAAACTTACACAAACACTCGGAGAATATTCAGACTCCACAGGGCCCAGCCGGTTCAGACTCAGGTCCTTCTTGCTGTTATGTGACAGTGTAAACCACTGGCCAACCAGACACCCGGTATTAAAGGACCTGTCTGTCAATGTTGGAGTGACAGCAGGTTCCAACTGTGTGTGGATGGCCTTTGCTTTTCCATTTGGATCATGCTTTTGTAAATTCAATATGCTTTTAGGAAACAGGCCTTCAACATAAAGGTGAGCAGCAAAGGAAGCTGTAATTTACTGTTGCTACTGAAGGCATCAGCTTGTAACAAAACCCCACTTATGACAGGAGCTGCCATATAAACATATTACCAATTACTAACCAATGACTTACTAGATAACATAGCTGACATGTTGGGGGTTCAGTGTTTTGTCACTTTGACGGGAGTCAGGGTGGTGAATAAATAAACAAACTCAACACGCAGCCTTTAAAATTAGACCACTGTAGCTGCTCATCCTTATCATACAGCACAAGGCATAGCGGCTCCAGGCCGTGTCCTTCAGTAAATATTAAATGTCCTCGCCATCTGCAGTGACTTTTCCTTCTCGTTTTCCCTTTGAAACCCTGCTGTACAGTACAGCCACATATATGTCGTGCAGCTCAGCCCATGATTGCAGGTTTCAGTCATCTTGCCTTTTGATCAATAACACAAGCAAGACAAATGCATCTGAATGCTACTGGTGACTGCGACGGGCTGGGTGGAAAAATGGAAATGTTTTGTCATACAGCTCAAGGTAAGTGTGGAATACGTGGTAAAGTGGCTTTACTCGGAAAACAACGGGGTCACAGATTTCAAATGTGAACAGGTGGGGAGTTTTGATTCACCGTGACATAACATTTCACCCTCATCATATTTTCCATTTCTCCTCCTAATTCAATCTGTATTATTGGTCATTCACTTTCCTTCCCCAGACTGCTGCAATAGAAGAGCTATTCCTGCAAGCCAAGACACAAAGAGTGATGAGACCATTGTGCTCTGATATTTCCCTGACCATATCAGTTATCAACAAATTGGCCTGTGCCCCTCCCTGCAGCTATGTCATACATCTACACGGTTTCTCTACTGCATCTGTCTTCATCCAGCTATAATAAGGGAGGCCATTGCTGCCATGTATTCAGTGATATGACTATCATTAGCAGATGCCCGTGTCATAGAAAAAATGGGGGAAAAAATCAATGGGAAAAAAAGGGACAACATCTTTGTTCCATTGTAATGCCACAGCGCTGATTATGAAAGGCTGTGTTCTATTACTCAAAGTTTTCAAATGATCAGGCACTGTGAAACATTGATTCGTCCCCCAGAAAGAGACATATTGCTCAGTGTGTCATTGCTCCAGACAATAGACCTTTTCAGTGTCTCCTATTAAAGTATGGCTAAGTGGGTCATGGAGGCAGAAAAGTAAGTTCATTTCCATGGACCTGGCCTTGTTTTTGTCTATTTTCTTTTTCATGTCAACATTTTCTAACTGGCCATTAAAAATGGCCCAATGATGGCACTGCAAGCCACAGATTTTCAGGGATATGTTGCTCTGTCATCAACTCTATCTCTCAGGTGAGGGCTTGTTTGTCCTTATTTTGTCTTTTTCTTCTCTTTGGCACAGATTCCGAAGCCTGAATTTGTGCATCGGCCGACACAGAGAACCGATCTCATGCCAGTGCGTTAAAGACAAATTGCAGCCACAATTTAGACAAATGATAGTACAGTAACGTTGTAAAAAAGTACTGCAACAGTAATATAAAACAAAATTTACCTTGGAATAAATAACAATTCCTTCCGTAATAACAATCCAAGTCGGTACACATGGCACATGTCCAACTCTCAACAAGGATGAGAATGGCTCACTCGTTGGCTACTACCATCATCAACGCTCGTAATTGTTGTTCTTGTGTAGTGTAAATGAGCGGATAAATTAAATGGTAACTTGACACAGGATCAGTGCAAAGATTCACATATCTGCCAATACTCGTTTAGGCTGTATCGGAGGCATTTATCCTCCTAGTATTGGTATCGGAAACAACTTTAAAGGCTGTTGACACACATCCACTTTCAGAGAAACAAACACCCAAAAAGATATGCTATCATATAAGCATGCTATGATGTCAATTTACACACACCAAAGACAGTTGCACAGCCTCTGTAGTGCCTTTGTGTGTGTGTGTGTGTGTGTGTGTGTGTGTGTGTGCGTGTGTGTGTGTGTGTGTGTGTGTGTGTGTGCGTGTGTGTGCGTGTGCGTGCGTGTGCGTGCGTGCGTGTAGCTCTTCTTAGTTAAAAAAAAAACCAATCTGATCCTGCATCAACTGATCTGATACACAGCAGATGAGCACATAATCTGGATAGATTGAACAGGAACATTAATCTCCTCTGCCCTGAGTGCTGCTGAATTCAACACAAACATTTAGCCAGTTGCCACAGCCTTGAGACATAATGTCCAAAACTCATAATAATGTGTCAGAAAAAGAAATGCTTTGAAGTTAATCTCCAAGATATTTTCGTGTTGGTCTACACTGACGTCAGAGTCGACCGGCACCGAGACCCTGCAGCTGACAATGGTTTGGACGCCCTTGCAAACTTAATGATCCACAGGTCTAGATTTTAATGAGGAGCTTGTTCTTTGGCGCTGCTGTCGATGACAATGCCAGGTCTCGCACAGAGGTCGCGGCATTAACGGCACCAGAGAGTCATTAAAAGAAAGCAAGAACGCACAGGAGGTTCAGAAGCCCTTCACTGTACACAAGCTGATCTCCCTGGAATGCCTCCGGTGGGGAAAGACAGAGACGCATCGCTAAGGTAGAGGGTCTCTGGAGGCCGGATGCTGTGATGCTTCATGAGCATGTTTTTCCTTGGCAGAGCCCAGGGGAGTCGTCCACAAAGGGTTTGCTCCACTGAGATGCCAGGGAGGCAGCCGACAACAAACGCAGTGTAGTTCAAAAAGCTCTACTTTTATAGACACAGCCTAGTTTACAGATGTTCGTTATTGCTGTGTGGCATATATGTGCCTGGTTTGTTGTACAATTTAAAATATAACTGTGCTGTACAGTGACAACATAACAATAGTACAGTAAGAATGAAAAGCTCTCAAAAAAGTCACTTTTAAAGTTGTTCTACTTTGTTTGTGTTTTGCAGAAAGAAACGGACCTAGAATACAAAACTACATCACATACATACAGTTTCACCATAAACTGAGCATTAAATGTATACTGATAGGAACAACACCCCTGCAAAAAAAACTCCCTGATATCTAATATAATAAAAATAATGTTTTTAAATGCCTGCTTGATAACCAAAATGATATACAAGCAGACGCCCTAAACAACTCTTTCTTTCTACATCATACAAAGTATAATTACGGGAGACTAAATAAAAATGACACCCCGTGACAGAGGGAATGTGAGGGACAAGCCTCCATCAATGTCAATCCTCTGTTGATTCTTCCCTCTCAATAATTATGCAAAAACAGAAATTGCTTCCCTCCAAGTATTTTTTCACCCCCAAACGCCTAACTCACCCTCTGTCTCTTTATGCCCATCAAATCATATCACCGCACTTTTCACTCTCATTTGCCTTCACTTCGTTAAGGGTTTAACTGCACAACTTAACCCATGTCTTTCACAAACGGAAGTAGGAACAATATATAGAGCCTTTCATATTTAGCCAATATACACATTGTATTTCCCCTATATTTAACCAGCAGCTATAGCGAAGTGTTTGAACCCCGCAATGCAGATTCATGTAATGCAAATTAGAGCTAAAACAACTTGTTGATTTCATAATTAGTCAAACACAAAATTAATCGAGAACAATTTTGCTAATGGAGTCGTCATTTCAGTCAATCCTTTGTTTTCTCGTCTCAAATGTTTAGATTTGCAGGTTTTCTCTAGTTTCAATGATACTAAATTAAGTGTATTCTTGTTTTGGACTGTTAGTCCGATAACAAAAACAATCTGAAGATGGTAGCCTGCACTATGGGAGGCTGTAATGGCCTTATTCACTATTTTCCGATATTCTAAACATAAACAGATTCATCCGGAAGATAATAGAAAAGAATAATTATTCTGGCCAAAGGCACAGAGACATGAGCTGCAAGGATGGAGGTGAGATCATTATCACACTATAGGTGGTGAAGCTGTTGCATTGGCATTGTAATTATGAAAGTGCTATTCCAGGTTGTTACTCATTAATCACATTTTGGCAGTAATTCTAATGTACACTCAGCAACCCATTCCTGATTGAAACCATGAATGTGATTAAAAAGTATACATTATTGCACTACCCATGCCGTCAGTTGTGTTAAGCTTGGCACTATTCTCTTAAAGGCAGAATGCTTAGGACGCGTGACACCTGTGTCACCGTTGGTCCTTATGGGACCCACGTTTTACATTTTAGACATTTAACAGTCTAAATTACCATCTCAGTACAAACTAAAAACTGTGGGACTCGTAAACCGTCGATGGTTGAACAGAATTGTGACATGTCAACCTCTGCATAACTTTGTGTATATGTTTGTTTCTCCTTTGAGCTTTCTTATTTTGGTTTTGGTACCCCTAAAATGTCTGAATCAATGTTTTATGCGACTACCTGAAGTCTGCGGGCCGTTTCACTTTTTACAGGTGTGATGTAATCCAACACCAACTGCTCATCTCAATGTTGAAACACATCCCATGTAAAACGTCGGCCCGTGCTCCCCAACACCATGATGTAATAGTAAAGTAAATGATGCAGTGCAACCACACAGTAAGTAGTAAATAAAAAAATTGAGAAGCTCTGGCACAGAAGGTTTAATTTGGCGCCAAACGTCTGAAGGTTTTCTAAATGTATGATCTCCCAGGTAATTGGATGTGCTGAATGCACTGAAACCACTTGCTTGATGTGCCGCAACCTTAGCCCTGATTGTCTCCGCTCGTGGCAATTGCCTATTGCAGAGATTGCTCGCCTTCATGCACACATTTCCCTCCGCAGATTGGACAGGCTTTTGTGCACCACTTAATTTTCAATCAGATCCGATCCTGGTGAAGTTGCCATGCTGTGTGAGGTGTAAATGGTGGGTCATATGCTCTCCCCCAGTGCTAATGAGAAGTTTCAGTCAACACATGGCTGTCATTTTTTATCCCGTCTTCCAAAACTGATATGAAGCACAGAGAAGGTATGGCTGACAAGGCCTGTCCATTGCCAACATACACCCATCCAGCTGGGACCAGAACCAGTAATGGTTCAGCTTCTTTGCATATGGATGTCAGCTCAAAAGCAATCATTTCCTCCGGCTGTGGGTTTAAGCTTGCCCAGGGGACTAATTGTCTGTCCATCAAATTAATATGAATCTTGTAAGGGATCGTGAGATACTCTGCACTTGTATGATATTTGGTCTCATTAAGACATCACTGAGACATTTGAATACTGGAGATAATGGTACAATTTCACAGCTTCTTTGAAAGACGGAACTCATGGCACTTCAAAATCACTGTGCGATCTACTGCACTATCGCTCTACTTTCAAAATAGCATGTTAAATGTCGATGTGATATTGCTAGGAATAACATACCCAAGAAATCCAAACATGTAAATCCACAATAAACACACTAATGTTTGTGAAATGTGCTTTGGCATATGACTTACACATTTGTTTTCTGAATATTTACATTGGAGGAGGTTCAGTGTTTAATCAGCAGTCGTGCTGTGGAGGATTTTAGATCTGCTGAACACATACGGATCTAAAATAAGATGACCTGCACATCCATAATTAAAATTAGGTTTGCACTGATTGTTTGGCCACTGAATGTGGTTTGAAAGTGGCTGATAAATGATGGAAATACATCTCCTGTGACCAGCTGATCGCCATTTTATTAGCTTCTATCTAACAGCAGTGAAAGTATGAGGCAATTTATTGCAGTCAGCAGAGCATTAGTGTAACCAGCATGTCATCCATCTGGCATTGACAGTTCGTTTATGGCAGTGTGTACCAAATTTAACAGCCTACAGTCAAAGATTACAACCAGTTTAATATACTGGACAAGGGGAAGACTGTATGCTGCTGTAATGAGAAGCTTTCCATGCCGTACATTCAGCCAATCAACAACCGAGGGAGAGATTTATTGAGGTTTTTGCACCTGTTTTCAGATGCAAACTTGATGCATTCCACCCCAAACAAAACTCATGTGCTGTATTTGTCAAACAAACCCGGCTAGAGTCGCAGTTTGCTTATCATTTGTGCGAGTGTCTGCAGGGTGCACTTTCTCCTCACTGCATATTCATTTAAGGGAGGAAGTCGCAATACGTTTTGGGGGAAAAAATCTCCACTTCTGAAAGGAGGTGTGAACATAGCGCAGATGGGACTCAAAAGAACTGCAAGGAAGATTGTAATGTTGGAAGGAAACAAATGTGCATCAAATATAAGCTCATATATAACTAAAATGTTATCCCTCATATGCGATGAAATGCTGGACCGTAGAGCCCGGCTGTGGTAAAGGAAGGCGACAGCGCTGCAACACAAGTAGGCTAATGTGGACAGAACACAGCACAAGACCAGATCGGATTTTATTGACTTTATTTTAAATAAACCCTGGAGCTGGCAGGGTTGACCCTGGACAGGTCGCCAGGCTGTCACAGGGCTGACACATGCAGACAGACAACCATCCACACTTCCACTCCCACCTACGGGTAATTTAGAGTCCTCAATTAACCTAACCTGCACGTCTTTGGACTGTGGGAGGACGCCGCAGAAGCCGGAGCAACCTCACGCTGTCACAGGGAGAACATGCAAACTCCACACATATGGGCCGGCCAGCCTGGGTTTGAACCCCGGCTCCTTTTGCCGTAAGGCGACAGTAATGGTTGTCCTATTTCACACAAGAAAAGTCAACCGCATGGTGCCGCTAGAAGAAAGGTCAGGGGGTAACCAAACTAAGTCGGCTCCATCCTTTCAGGACCATGAGCGTCTACACAAAATTTCAAGGCAATTCATCCACTAGTTGCTGTGAACCGACCAAGCGACTGACATTGCCATCTCTTGGGTCAGCCCCTAGCGTGGTTACAAAGTAATCACTGCTTCTAGGCCCGTGGCATGACCTTCCACCAAATCTAACAGAAATCGGTTAAGTAGATATTCGGTTAACTAACAAACTAACAGAGGCACAAATTGGACCCAAACATAACCACCATTATGGTAATAACTAATATTGAACTGAGGGAAATTATTTTTTATGCTGCGATAATGAGAATGTATCTCCATATTGCAAGGTAAATTGAACCCATTACCTGGAGGACAAACAAATCAAGTGACATATTTAACATGCCACTGAGGGCAGATTTCATTTTACCCACTAATAACCCCTGAATCATAATCACATCACATTTAGTTGAAAGCTCTATTACAGTTGCTCAATTATCTATTTCCTCTGATTGCCACGGTTCCTTTTTGTTCCCTTTGAAACAAAGAACAGATCCTCCGAGGCTGTGCAATATTCAGGCAATCCCTCTGTTTTCCTGTGTAAACATTTACAACTGTAAACGTTTTTTATAATTTGCATTTCTATTTTTTTAATATTTGAAAGTGTCGAGAAGAAAACAATGCCTTTAGCAGAGATCACTAATGGTGTCCTGTGTCCTCTCCCTGGCGCTCTCATGCAATGAGAAATTGATTAAACATCCGTCACTGTAAAAAGAAAGAACGTCTGGACCGAGAGAGGGAGGTGATGGGAGGGGGGGGCTTGTGTTTTTTTTTTTAAATGATTGCTTCCTTTGGCTCCTGTTGATCTGATATTGATCTCCTGACATTGGTCAAATATCCCACTCTGCATTGCGGATAGATGCTGATTGGGTGCTGGGGGGGGGGGCACGGAGACGTACACCAACCAGGGATGTATCACTGATCTGAATGCCTATTTACTGTGATTGGGATGAAACAGATGCTTTGATTGTCATCAGAGGCTTATCTAGGCTGCTCTTAATGTATGACAAATCATGATGCTGCTGTTTTAAGACGGTTTGCATGTGTTGGCTCTTGTATAGAGCAGGGAATTGCTGTAAAAGCGTGCACATATTTTCCTTTCCCGCTGTGAGGCTTTGTTCATCTCTAAATTGAACATTTTAGTCGTGCCAGAATGCGTGTATGTGGTGAGACGGATGTGCTGTTGGTTTTTTTTTGTTTTTGTTTTGTTTTTGGCTTCACAAACCGAGGATGTTGGCCCCAAAAACCCTCTGTAAGGAAGACCACAAGAGAGTTTTATCAGAAACAGTATACAGATCCAAAGTGGTTCCCAGTCTCGTATGAAGTTACTTTTCAAAGTAAACAAGTGAGCTGAGAAACCCTGTCGAATCAATGCGGAGACTCAGTCAATCGCTCATGAATATTATGAATATGCTGCCTGTGAGTTTGCAACAATTCCCGTTTGCTCTGAATAGAACAAAGGTGCAGCGTGTCAGGAGCTCTTACTTCACTAATGTCTAGCGTTACAAAAGAGAGAGTAGCCTTGTTTCCAGGGACTAAGAATAATTGGTGTGTTTATACAATCAATGGTAGGGAGCAGTCAACCTTCTCTGGGGAAATATGAACACGACAGTGCAACCACCTGCTCCCTCCTTCGAACCAAGCTGTGCGTTTCACAATATGACTGGTTTCAGATTGAGCGTTCTGATCTCTATGTTGTGTTCACTATGCAATGTTATACATCACTGTATATGTCAATATTTCATGTCATTGGTTCAACAATGTCTTTAATTATGTGTAAGATGTTAAGGTACAATGGCATGTGCTCTTATGTTCTATAATGGACTGTAATATGCAGTAATATGTGCATCTACAGAGAACATTAGAGATAACCCCTTAATTCAGATGCTGCTTTTCATGTTTTTCCCTGAATAATACTTTTCGAAATAATTGTTTTATCTTTTAAAAATGAAAATGCATTTGCTAGAGTGGATCCTCTTACTGAGTACAGTTTTACAAACAAAAATGGTGTGTTGTTATGACATTGTGCATTACAGTTTTCAGGAGATGGAAAAGATGGGTTTGATTTTTTTTTACGCCTGCTGTCATATTAAAAGAATAGTTCGACAAATACGCTCATTTGCGTTCTGGTAAAGCTTTTGTGGAAAAGGGGGATACCAAACTCTAACTAAAATCTCACAAATTAACTTCTTACACCTGGTTTGTTCAATCTGTACAAAAAACATTAAAGTAAAAATGAGGATTCTCTGCTTCACAGGGGAATATGTGTCGGACTATTTCTTGGCTGCTGATAGTAACTTCCTGGAGTCTCAGCTGGTGTACTAGCATCTGCCTAATCAGGGAGCTTTAGAGATACTGGTAGGCAGTTTTTTAATCTTTAAACTTAGCCAGGCTAGCTGTTTCCCTGTTGTCCCAGTCTTTATGCTAAGCTAAGATGACCGTTGTATTTCCCCAAAATGGCAATCTATTCCCATAAGTCCATATTCCCCAAAGTAAATTCAACAAAAGCTGTTCAATAGCAGAGCCAGCGGGTGTAATTTCTGCAAAATGAGCAAACTCTACAAAACACACCAAAGCGATCGTTGTTTATTCTAGTCACTGTTTGTGGGTGAAATTATTATTTATCTTCATTGGAGTGACATATTTTCAATGAGCCATTTAGATCTGGGGTAAGAACATTTTAAGCCTGTAAGCCAAAATGGAGACTTGCACTATTTTACCAACCAAGTAGCAGAAGATTAGAAGGGCACTCCCTAATGATGGCTGGTTGACTGCCAAAGAGGCTGGTGGAGTAAACTGGCTCAGCAGCCAACATTTGGCTGATGGTAACTTCCCAGACTGTCTCTCGCTCACAGATGTTTCAGTTATTCCTCTTCTTCTATGTTGAAAAAGTCTTTAATTTCCCAATCCCTTTAGGTCATAAATAACCTAGATTCAGTCCTGGGTCACAGAATGGGTCCGACATGACACTAACACTGCGCAGGTATAAGCATTTGTGTACCATGGAGGTACCTATAGTAAAACTGCATGAGTTTGGATGAAAGTGTCCCTGACCTTATATACAGTATGTATACAGTACTAAAAATGAACCACCTTCAAATGGTGAAGTTGTCAAAATCAGAAACACTTTTCAGCAAACACACACATTTCTTTTGCAGAAACTAGGTTCACATGTCCATACTGTGGGTGCATCATATGTTGTTTTTTATCTAAACATTTAAGTGCCTGTCATAGCAGGAGGCAAACTCGATTAAACCCCACAGGTTACAGGGCCAAAAGGAAACTCGTATGCATTGCAAAGGGCACGGTGGTAGACATACAGCATTCACTGGAGCGCATACACCATTAGAGAAAGGTCACATGAGCTCTTACCTTTGTAGAAGCACTCCTCACTGTGCATGATGGTAATCTTGTGTCCTTTGAGACAGGAGGCCCGGTGGAGCTCACAATGGTTTTGGTACAGCTTCCCATCTGAACCACACACGGGTTTATAGTGCGGCTTACAGTGATCCAAGCACTTACACTCCCCTTGGCCAGTCTCGTGGTTGGCCACACAGTGACGCCCCAAGCCACAGTACTTGTGTTCACATGGACTTGGATAGCCATTGTGTCCCATAAAAGCTGCGGAAAACACACAGAAAGAAAAAAAGTTACATCGTTGACCGATCCACAACCTGTGATCGATGTGTAGCAGAAGAGATGGAAGGTCTGAGTTAAAGGTTACAGGTTGGATCACATTAAGGCTCTTGTTACAGGTTGGATCACATTAAGGCTCTTTCAGTCCCGTCAACCCTCAGGGAATCCCCGTTGATACAGGATGATGTTTTTCTAAAGTCACAAAATGTTAGTAGAAATCCATAACACCCACATTGAGAGTGGTTAAAATTCTGTTTACTTCAACCCAAGACTGCAAAGATGTCAAATAAATCTACATTTTAATCAAATTACTTTAAATGGTTTTTTTTAAGAGAGAAATATATTCCGTCTATGCGAGTATGCTTTCCCATTCCGACTGGGAAACCCTCATCAGATCTACATTGTCATGGAGGCTTTGTCATTTTAAGGGCTGAATCAGTTAGTGGTGAGGAGAGTGAACTTCTTAAACTTCTGACAGGCGGGCAACAGCACTAATGGAAGCACACATACCGGTAAAACAGAAGAAACATCATGAACATGTTTTAATTCATTGTGAATTATAATATAACCTTATTACATTTGCCTTTCTCTGTCTTTTTCAAAGTTCATTAAGGTTTCATGGAACGTTTAGTGACGTTAAAATAAGAACGAGACAATACATCGCTGCTACTAACAAATATTGCCATTACAATTATTTATGCTTTTTGCCTTTATTATATCTCAGCTGGAGAAGGACAGGAAAGGGGGAGAGAGAGAGGGAACAAGATGCAGCAAAGGCCTGTGGGTCAGATTCAAACTCCGCTGCAGTAAGAAGTCCGTCTACATGGTGTGCCCGCTCTACAAGGAGAGCTACAGGAGCATCCCACATCAGAAAGCAGAGGAAAATGTCCATCACAATATCCTAGAGTAGGAGGTGATGTCATTACATGTCTTATTCCTTAAAGTATGCTGGATGTTTTATGTGTGTTGTGTGTGTGTGTGTGTAAATATAAAGATATATACACAGTCTTCATACAGGTATTCATTGAGCTATCGCATAGAGCAGTGGTTCATAACCCATGGGTCCAGATCCCCTAAGGGGTCAGCAGATAAAACTCAGAGGTTATAAGAGGATCTACAAAATCTAAAGGATATTTTGAAAGTTGTTTGCGTAAAATCGAGTTTTATTTTACCCCTCCAGACCTTAAAAACCAACAGTCTGAGGAAATCTCAAGTGCAAAGCCTTCGATTAAACCCAAAGCTACTTTGATGGCATAGAGTATGTTTACAGTGGCCAGCGTGTCCCACAGTTTACCTCACCTTTATGTGAGTGTGGCTTTATGTGAATTAACGCTCTACAGTGAATGACTAAAGGGGGAACGGCTTGGGTTTTGCAGGCTGGGGAGAACAAATAGTACCAGAGCCAAACATTGCAGCTTGTATGTCTTTCTTTAGCAGCAGTTATTTGAAGAAATAGTACATAATTAAAAAGGTTTTATGAGAACAACATTTTCCCCTCAATAAACGATTAGTGTTAATTTCTTTGAGGACATGCTTCTGTTGTGGTCTGCCATTTCAACCTATATGAACACCAATAAGTCTTGACAAGCCACAGATCAGTCTGTGCAGAAACCCATGAACCACATCAAATATATCGGCTTTCTAATAGCAGCTTGCTCACTCTTAGATTGCCCTTTGCGATGGTCCTCAAGGGACGGTGGACGGGTATGATGAGCAGAGAAAAAAAAAAAAAATTAAAGAAACTCAACAACCATCAAAGCGAGTGCCTCTCAATGCTGCACTGTTGCGTAAAGTTATGTACGTAAGAGACACAGAACCGTATTTGTCCACAGCTTATTCTATCTGTGAAAAGGTCACTATATCTATGTAATAAGTGTAGCTATCCTTCAAAGAAATGCCACGGTAATACAAATATCTAAGCCTTTCTTTTTCTCTTCACATGCCAAGTGGACCATGTTAATGGCTACAATGAAAGCTAAAATGCCGGAACACTCATCCTCGCATACAAACCACGACTCACTCCAGCACAGGATTGATCAATGACAGCTGTGACATAAGTTTGTACTGAACTATTGTGGCTTGAATCCCTAACATCTGCAAAGACATGTCCCACTAAAAGTGAAGTTTTAATTTTTTGAAAAGTTTTTGAACTCATCAAAGCCTCACTCTGTAGCATCCAAAGTGTCCCCAAGATGACCTGCACAAACTAGATTCAAAAGATCTAAAGATCTTAGCCTTTTTTTAAGCTAATTTCTTTGACATGACATGCACAGTTTCCCCTGTGTCAAGCTGAACATCTATGCTATGCTACCTTCCCAGCACCAAACAGACAACATCAGCAACTAGCTGTTGAAGAATAAACATTTTAGCCAAACCCAGATCTGTTTTTCTCCTGGGGTGATGGAGACAAAAACAGAGCTGGGTTTATATTCAGCAGGTGGCCAGAAACATAACGCCGGATGGAATGATAATGTTGCTTTGCTTAACGTCTAATTAAACAACTGTTTGCTAAGATGTTAGCCATAAAACGTTAGGGGCTAGTACTACGGTGGCTGCTATTTATCAGCAAGTTTTGTCATATTTCTGCCACCTTCAGGCCACATTGGATTAATGCCGCTATAAATTTGATGAATCTTTCTCTTTTTTTGTTTAACCATGAACTTCATCTTAACCCTCAGCTATAACTTGTATTACTTACCTAAGCCTATCCAGCTACATTAATTATGTTTAATATTAAAATAATGGCTTCATTTTGAAAACAAAGCTGGCCACATTTTTATTTCTGCCGACGTAAAGAAGGAAAGCTCATAAAAACTGTATCCGCTTAGCATTCATATTGAAATATCTGTCAATATTCAACTTTAATGCTTTTCAGTTGTTTTGCACATGACCTTAATTCAACGCAGGGTTGCACTGCACTTAGTCTCGATAAGAGAGTGTAACTGAACTGTAAAACTGTCATGGAAGGAAGAAAAATAACTGAACTGAGGCGCATACAGACTGGCATCCACAAACTCTACTTTCACATTGCACACACTGTCTCACTGACCAATAAATATTGACTGGAGAGTGGTGCTTCACTGCATTAATTACAATCTATGAAGCATTTGGCTTTGAGCAGAACGGGCAGATATATGAACTCAAAGGAAAGGCAAAATGAGCACCCGGCGTCCACAGACACGCCTAAGCAAACGGTTTTAACAATGCATTAGATAAATCGCTTTGCTTCTTCGCTCAGACGCATCAAACATTGTGAAGTTAGTATCAGCGTTTGCATTAAAACACAAATTCCAAAAAGGAAACCGTTGTTGCATTTGCACCATTTCCTTGTATAAGCTTGTAAGTAGCTAAAAGCCACATACATGCAGTCTTTATTTTTTGTCAAGTAAAAGTTAATTCAATCATGAGAGATGAAGAATACCATCTGAGAAATGAGGTTATATTAAATCCTGAAATATCAGTTTTGAGAGCTTTGTGGCTTTCAATTGACATGTGTTTATATCTGAGCTTTAGCAGTTGGACGATGTGGTTAACACACCAACTTAAAAGTGTTAAGCCTCATTCGCATCCCGTACATCACCCCACACACAGTCCTGCGTTATCATCGAGCCGTCACAGAGGGTTTAGACGAGATACAAGCGCGTACACTGTGACCTGATTGGAGCCAGTCAATTTGCTAGTTTATTAAATCCCTGCGGTGGCCCGGCATAATGATTATTCAGTGAATTTGCGTCGCACAGCCAGGCAAATTCCCTGCCACCAGCAGGGTCAGCGAAGGGCGCAGTCATTTGTTATCAGTATGCACATCCAACAGTCTGGTCATCAGCTGACATCAGAGACAAATGAGGAGTTGTGCACAGCCATTCATTTATTGATGACCTATTACTTTTTCAGAGCATTGCGGAAATACACGATGCTCAGTGGTGAATGACAACCCGAAGGATGTTGTGTGAATTTTGAGCTGGAACTGTGCACTTGTAAACGCCTATCAGGAGCATTAATCATGATAGGGGTGGATTTGTTTCTGCTACTGCTCTGCTTATTTTGGTACAAGACAGGAGAAACAAACACGATGAGATATCACAGTATTATCTGTTTTAATACGATATGGTATATGAGATACGATGTAGGCTGTGAAGGCTGTTGTGTAGTTCTGCTGCACACAACAGGGAAGTTCATTTTTACCAATTAAGAAATTGGAAACTGTTGGTAAAGTTTAAATGAGTTTTCATCCAGACTGCCGCCGCTGATCCAAAAAAGCAACAGAAGATTGAAGTCTCAGTGAAACAGAAGCTAGAGCGTCTTTAGCTTCTGTTCTGGGACGTATTTTCCAAAGAAACGCATATTTGAGCAGTGAACATTTACAAGAAGGATTGAAAATCAAATCGTTCGCATTCGATTGGACCGCTAAAAAGTGTGAGCTTAGAATGTAGTCCGATACGGTGGTAGAGAGGACTGTGGCTCACACACACCTCACTTGCCACTAAAAGTTGAAGATCGATTGATGGATGGATAGATGTCACCATGTTATTGGTTTAAATTGGTTGGTACGAGCTTACGTAAACACAATTCATATTTTTGGGGAATTAAAGAGATGACCTACCATGATCATTTATTATCTAAAATGAATATAAGATAGTAAAATAACGGCATTCTTCACATTACTCACTAACATTCAAATATAATCATTGAATTCAATTCACAGTAAAATGCCAACATTTAGTCAGAGCATGTAGGCAACACCAAGGTGCCGACATAAGTGACTCCAGAACATCATTTGAAGGGCATCATGCTTCGAAGCGTGCATAATGAGGTGAACGCTCTCTAAAAGGATAACAGACGTACTTGGACACGGCCGACATAATCAGATTTTGCCTGATATCAAACAGAATTGTCGACTTGTTTCTATGCGGTCAGATCTGACTCAATATTAAGGAATGCACACACAGAAGGATTCACAAATGTGTTTTGTGATTTATATAGAAATTACTCGCTCCACAAAAATATTATTTATAATAATTATGTGGATTTTGTTTACATTTATATAATTTATATATATATATATATATATATATATATATATATATACTGTATATAAAGATATGAACTTTCGAAAAATATGTTTGTGGAGAGTCATTTATGTGTATTACAAAATACATTTGTGAATCCTTCTGTGTGCATTCATTAATATTGAGAGTGATCTGACCAGTTATGTTTCCATCTTCAGTCTGACATTGCCTCTTTGATTGATTATTACTCCTCGGTTCAAGCGCACAGCTGACAACCGTTGACAATGGCTAGACGATGGCATTAGTCCCGCCCATAGTGCAGATTGCCTAAGTGTTAGTGCCCCCAAGGCGCTCATTGGCTCGTACACTTTTTTATCAAGAAACCGCTGTTTCATGTCACGCTGCCGAATCGGTCAACTCAAACTTGATGGGGTCATGGACGGTCTGTACCCAGGCACAATCAGATTGTCATTGCAGATGGATTAAAGCCTTGCCTTCACAGCAAAAGACAAAAAGCATTATAATGGAAACTCTTTGTAAAACCATTCAAGCTGCCCTCTGACATCTCTTGCTGCATCTAAATGCTCAAAACCACTAATGACAACAAAACTTTAAATCCAAGGTCACTTACAGGGAAATACATGACATGTGACCAACACATCCTAAGTAGCCGACCCCTGTTAGTGGGTTGCTCTAAAACGCCTGGAGAGAAACTTTGGGTTCAAGTGTCTTACTCAAGGACGTTTCAACATGCAGACAGTAGGAGGCGGGGCCACTGAACTACAGCCGCCCCACTTTAGCAATGCCCCAATGTTTTGAAGCACATTCACTCTTGGACGTGCATCTCTTTTTCAACAAGCTATACTGCAGGTCCTATTTCCGGCGGGGCTTTTTCCTCTTCTCTTCCTAAACTAAGAAGGTTCGCCTGGTACACATCTGATGTTTTCCATTACAGCAGCTCAGAGTCCTGAGGGAGAGACCAGACTGTGGTAAACAACAGTCGGGAGCTCTAAGCTCACTCGGCGCACCGAGTTAAGATGGCCCACAAGGCCCATGAACGAGTACAAGGGGATGCAAATCAGAAAAATACAACTACTAAAACAATGCTAAAACTTTACATGGCACACAAACAATGTCACATTCCCTTACACCGGCTGACACATTGCTCGTTTAACTTCTTTGAAAGTCACAGCAGATGTTGAGCAGGTACATAAGGGCCGTGTGCAGAGCTGCAAATACTGGAATACACAAGCATCTACAGTAGCAGCAGCAGTTAAGTGTATTTTTAGCAAAGCCGTTGTCATGCAAAGAAAAAGTTTAATGTATGCATTCGATCTGCCGGCACGTCGGGTTTTCTCCCACAGTGACTGAAATAAACTGTGACCATTAGCAGAGTCTCAGAAACAGCAAGCTCCCGAATGTTGCATATTTGTTGACCATGAATTAATTATTTGTGACATATTAATGGAGAATGAAATAAAATGTCTTGAAGCCTGATTCATTTTCACCCAGCTTGAGTTGTTATTTATGCACAACCTTGTAGATTTCATCTTAGACTTGCAATAAGGGAACAAGTTCTACCGAGAGGAACTTCAGTAGACCTGTAGCCATCAAAAAGTCTTTTGAATAACCAGACAATCCAGCCATAATAGATTTATCACATGAAAATGTAAATGAGGTTGCAATGCATATAAGGGGCGCGTCTATATTCGGCATCAGAATTAGTGGATTGTTGGACTCCGGTATCGCTGCTTGCAGCGTTGTCGGAGGCGTGCCTGTTCGGAGCTTGTGGCTGTTCACAACACGTGTCCGTTCGGAGCGAGCCGATTGCTTGGCCCCCCTAAATGCTGTTTGCAGTGTTCTAGAGAAACGTTCATTGATCGTTGACATCAGGGAAGTGAAGAAGAGTTTGTTTGTAGTATTCCAGCATCTAGCAGCAAAATTGAACTGCCGTTAAGGGCTGCCACCTTTTAGTCAATACGTTGACTAATCAATCGTTTTGGTCTTAGTCAATCGATTAGCCGACAAAATCGTAGCGTTAAGTCGACTAAGAATTTCTTTGGTCGAGGACGCCTTACTGCTGTCAATGAGCACTATGCAGAGCCCTGAAGCTCTGTTCACGTTTATATTCATTGAACGTGTCACATATCCTATTTGCAACAACTTCAACACTGCACGTCCTTGGGTCCCCAGCAATACACCCACCAAGTGTGCAGTAGATCGGATGAAAGGATCTTGAGATATGCGAAGGACACACACACACACATACAGATAGATTCCTTGCTTAATATTTAAGATAACTCAAGTTGGTGTCTGTACTACATACTTTTAAGCAGGCGAAAAATGTACCTTACACTTTTCTTTGAAAAATATTTGAAAATTATTCATTTTGCTTTGTTCAAGGTTGTGCCCAGAAACAACTACACTGCCAAATGATTCATCCTAGATTAAAATTAAACTTGAGAGCCATTTTTCTGACTTCCACATTTCACTTTGAGATGCTACTCGAGGGTTAAATCTAAATTTGCCACCACCACCAGGTTTGAAACTTTGCAGCTCCGTGTCTAATGGAAAGTGTCATGTATGCAAGTGTAAATGAGCATAACTAGCACCTTCTCATATACTCAGCTGTCAAATTAGAAAGCTCCACTGTTTTGAAATATGGAGATGTATGCAGCAACTTTACCGTAAGTATTCTTGGCAAAGATCCTTGTATGATTAAAATTGTTGTGGTATTAAAAGTCAGAAAAGCAGCGAGTTGTAGCTTCGTTATCCTTAGGCACACCAAGTCAAAGATCTCTGTCATCAAGGAGTAGACCTGCTAAAAGACCTTGTATCCATCAGCAACGTTACGGAGGTGTCGTGTTATCACCTGCTGAAATGCACCTCCTCTCCTTCCCACAACGTATATGCTAATTGCAGCACCGGGAAACACTTTTGCTCCTGATGGCATAAACAACTCGTGAACATTTTATGAGAAGCTATTTGAGGCATAAGAGCTTTTTCAACCCTTTGGAGCAAAGTAACCCACTATGTTTAAAACATTGATGACTTCCCTTCCACCTCAATGAGTCCGTTCCATAGTCCTCCCTCTCAAATGCAAAGCACGGGGGAAGTCATAAGAAAATGTGTAATGGCATGTCTTATACTTAGCAAGTGCACACTTCTCTAGTGAATAGTAACTCATCATGTGACTGTAGGTGCATATATGTTGTTTTAGCCCTATAGTTTCATACTGTAGCATGATTGGATCGGATAGTGTTTTGCTTTTAATCCATGTGGTCCTTCCTTTTGTCATTTTTGTTTTGTTTGATAAATGAACTGTACCAAACAGAGGCCAAAAACGAATTAATAAAAGAGAAGGCCTCTTCCTTTTTGAATGAAATCTGAGCTCTTCAAACCTGCTGATCTGAAACCTTGCCAGCTCACCCTGCATCTCTGTTTACTAACTGAAAATGAAGAGGAAAGTCTTTGCATTCACATTTTCACACATTCACTTCTTATACAAGATGACTAAACAGTGAAATGCAATTTCCTCCTGAACAGTAAAACATGCCACAGTTAAAAAGTGCAAAGGTCAAAGTTACAACGTGCCGACAGGAGTAGCAGCACAAAATACTCCCGTGTGCCCCGAATGATCACGTACAATGGAAATACGGCGAGGGGGAAATGTATTACATTTCTAAAAAAGACAGGAACATTTTCAGTTCAGGTAAAGGAGGCAGATAGCAGGGTGTTTACTATCTGAACATCCATCTTGTAGCTCTCTACAAACGCGACTGACGGCACATGAATAGACTTTGCTGGGTGTTCGAGAAATCTAACACAACAACCAAATCAAGTCACGTCCAATTTATTCATAAAAAGCTGTCTGACACATTCATCACAAACTACTTTGCAGAGTAGGAAGGACACACTGTAAATACAAATGAAAACAATATACTGCATGTGGAACGTTCTCCGGCTTATCAATGGTTCAAAAATATATTAATAGCCAAACCATGACTGTCCTCCACCGTGCCCATTAAAAGTACCCCACCAATCATTAAGGACGTTTTTATAATTTATTTTATTACAAATTTCAATCGGAACAAATTCACTTTTCACACTGATCCAAGAGGGAGAAGCATTATCTAAAGGTACTAAATTTAGAACATTTATATTGCCTCCTGCCAACAGTAATGCGTTATTTTCGGCCCAAACATCATCTTCCCACGTTAAGGTCATGTGATGACAACTGAGACCAATTCATAATAACTGAGCAAACTTTGCTTCAATTTGCAGATAAAGACCATGAGAGATGGCTCAGAAAAGAAGTAGTGAGTGGACCTTACAGTCTTGTTCCTGTGACTCCTGGTTGGCAAAATACCAATTGTTTACTTGTATCTTCTTCTTTTTTTTAAATTAGCAAAGAGTAATGTAGGACATCGTGTCCACCTTAAAGGTCAGCCCACCTTAAGTGAGCCTAAGCTGAAGATGTGGATAACTTACACTTTCAATTCAATCAACAGATGGCACGCAAGACACATACATTTGGCTTGGATCTTGAGGAGTTGCATTTATTCACCCGCTCTAGCTCATACTCTACTGAACTGCTACATTCACAGCTACCATAAACTTCATATTCATCGTAATACACGCTCGCTTTCTCTCTCTCTGGAGAGCACATTCTGTAGCGTTACTTGGTACCGACATATCAGTGCTGAATGGAGATGATATGCGGTAGTGGTGGCAGACTGGCAAGTGAATAAAATACCCATATACTGCTTTTGTAGCTGGAAGAAGACTAAACCCAAAAGAACCATAAACTGTGCAATACATCCCATCAATACAGTATCATAGAAAGCAGATGGTGTGTATTTAGGACATTATTGAAAAATAGTCCTAAAGAATCTGGTATAGGTGCTGCAGCTATTGATTATTTTACTATTCCGATTCTATCACATTTCTACTCACATATCTCTCTATATGAAAAATTACTTTAAAAAAAGGTCTTATGGTCTACTATTATAATGGCATTATAATTTAAATGATCAGACTGTTATGTGTTCAAATTAAAATGTATATCTATTAATACATTTTCAGGCATCTTGCTCGCTGCTCGTCTGTATGTCTCTTCTCTCTGCCGTGATGCTTGACTGAGACTGAGGCGGCACGAGTCATCCAAACTGATCCCATCATACATTGTAAGGGCACAAAACCCGCTGCAGAAGCTACTTCCACCATTACAAATAAAATAAAGTCTCATTTTATCAGTTGTGATGCCATAAATGAGTGTGTCTGCCTCGCTCTGTTTCTCTCCTTCAGGTGCATGCTGTCCAGAAGCAACACACAATAATACCTATCCAAACCAATGCCAATAGGTGTTTTGGGATTGCTTGTGACAGCCCTTGTGTCCACCTTCAGTCGGCCTATTGCTGATTAGCGCCAACACAAACCTGGTGTGGACGGGTAGACGGGGGGATTAAAGAATTTGAATTCGATGATTTGTATAATCGAGTTACTTGAGGAATTGTTTCAGCCTTACCCTGGTATACAGTAATACTGCCAAAGCCCAGCAGCTGTGCAGCTTAGCTTCCTGAGGGGTCATGCTTACGCCGAACTAGCATCTTGAACGGAAGCTCTTCACGGATAACGGTAGGCTGGAACTCTAACTACATGTGCGTTCTACAGTATCGAGACAAAAATGAACTGTAGAGGCGGCACTCCCCTGCTCTGAGTATAAATGCATTTTAGTAGTGGCAGTAAATACACAGATAAAGTAGGAGCAACAGTTTTGTTTGTCCCCGGGATATCCGTCCAGCTGAGCATCTGTTTCCAGCAGCTGGGCTAACGTTAGCTACAGTCAACAACACATCACTCCATCATGTAGATCAGGTCTGCAGACTGTGAACTATAGACTATTTAAAACCAGTCAGACTGAAGTCTGTTGTAGGGAGATTGGGGTAACCTATTTTACATTTGTTCATTACAGGTTATTTACTGCTGAAGGCTACAGCAATTGTGATATTAATTGGTTATTTGATTGGCAACAGCGGCGCATGAATATGCTGCAGATTGTATCTATCAGTTGTGAAGTTTATTAGGCCGCCTCTCATCACTGTTGCGTTTCTGCCTTCTTGGCCAACAAAATGTGGCGCTAATTGAATCTCTGAGTTATTTGTACGTTCACTTTCTTACAAATGTTGAAAGCTAAACCTAATTTAATTTAACTATAAAGCTGTGCCAGTTCAAAACGTGCCTGTTCGGAACGGGATGTGTGTCCCGTAGACATACATACAGACAGAGACAACTTCCATTTTAGTTAGATTAGAGTAGGGAATGGACGGATTTCAAATCTTGATGAACTGATTCAATACTGAATTTGGATGAACATCCAGACGAACCCAAAGCTGGTACTAATGCTGTATCCTATTTAGTGTATAAGCTATAATCTCTCTACCCTATCCCATTGTTAGCATGTAAAATACAATTCCTATTTTTCATACAATAATTCTGAACATCCACTGAGCTAGATGTTATTTTGTATTACTTTTAAGCTCTAGAAGAGGACACAATGTGGCCGAGATATCAGCTAATGGAAAAAATAAATCTACACTGCATATGAACCACTCTGATGTGCACCTGCTTTTATTGGGTTGCTTGTTACTTTCTCTTTTCAGTTTTTACAACACACTGTTAAAAAAGATAGTAAATTCAACACATAAATGTGCCTCAGCAGATGCTACAATATGTATTGTTATTATATGTATTCAATTGTTTTGTAAAGAAGACCTACTGTCGAGGTTATATAACTTCAATAGATGTGATGTACAAATGCTTCAGTCATGATTAAAAAAAAGGAAACGAAATGTATTCAATTGCAGTAACAAGACCAAAAGAAATGTGTTACTTCCACCCTCTTACAGTATATGTGTCACGGTCCCTGGCTGAGTGCATGTGCTAGAGAGTGGATATGAGAGCACCTGGCAGCCACTTGGCAACTTTCCGTCCCGTTTCATTCCCCCGCCTAATGACTGAACGTGGGCCCGGCTCCTCTCCTTCTGTCCACATCAGGATGCAGCACCGAGAGCGTTTCCTCCAACAACCCCATTTTTCAGAGACTGACGACTAATTGTAAGCACCCCACGCTTCTGCCATTACTGCCTCACATTACAGTGAGCTGCCTGGTTGGGTTGGCAAACAGCGGAAAACCAGGTAGTTTCTCTTCTCCCATGTTTATGCTTCCTCTGATGAATATGTGTGAATGTATCGTTATTTTTAATCAAATATTAGTAATTAATAAATGAGTAATCTCTCACAATACTAAGGAGATTTTAAAGAATAATAAATTTAAGGATTTAGGTTAGCGTGGAGGATTTGGAGGATGTAGCTCTTTGGTTTTCCTCTCAAATCAGAATTACGACACAATATATTGTTGGATGTGCAACAACTTGTCCTTTTCCACAGATTAAGTTCAGTTAAGTGTCAGTTTAATGTAAAGTAGATTTCCAGCAATGATGCAGACCAGCTTTAGGATGACATTTTTTGAGGGAAGAAACGGACATATGTGCCAGTGGCGGAATGCTAATGCCAAACACACAAAGGAAATCTAAGCAAAGGCATATTTGTTTACACAATGAACAGGTTTAGTTTGAAATGTAATCTCTCCCCTCAAAGTAATTGCAACCTTCAATGCTAAATGCTCTCGTCGAAAGCATTAAGAGTTCGCTTCAGGTTCAAAGTGATGCTGAAGTGTGTGATTTGAGGGTATGAAGCAGCAGAGGAACTCTTAAAAATCGAACCGACGACCCTGCTCTCCACTTAGCCCCTAATCAATTAGGAGGGATTATTTTATCTTTTTTCGATGAAATTCATATGGTTCTTTATCTCTGCCCTAGGTTAAACAGCTACAGAGACATCAAGGCTTTTGTTATATGGCCTCAGAGGGTTATACCGTTTAAACTCGATTGGGGACAATAGAGAAGAAAATCCAGAGTCCCCAAAAAACAGGACATGAACTGAATAGTAAAAAGATAAAAGCACACAATGCTCCTGTCTGACAAAAACACAACAGGAAAATAGATTTATTTTTTCATTTGCCATGATGAAACACTTAAAAGACCAGCTATGATTTCAGCACAAGAATGAACATGAAGAAAACTAAAGTTGCAGTTTTGTTTATTCATTTTTTTCCCACAACTGCAGCGATGAGCTAAACCCCTGCTGAGAACAAAACCATACAAGAAGACAAAAGTCTACTGTCAGTCAAATCATCTTTTTATATCGCTCTACATGCAAACAGTGCAACAAAAAAGCAGCTTTGCAAGCTAATCTTGCATCTGAGTGTGTAAGAGACACTAGGGCCTTAGCTGTTCTAACTCATATGGTATGTTCATGCTTCCTAAATTTACAACAAGCCGTTTTAGATATTAAAGCTGTCGTCAACGCTGTGAGGCGATTTATGTCAAGCTCCTGGGAAAAGTTGGATAAGGTCTTCGGAGAATTCTTCAAGATTTTGTTTTTACTTGCTGCAAAACAGAGAAGTCACTTTAATTTTGGTATAATAAAATGAAATATCTCTACGTGAACACTAAGTGCATCTCTCACTGAGGTATTTCATGTTTGGACACTGATGCGGTCCTGCCGTTCGGATAAAAAAATACAATAAAGTTAATCTTGGCTGAGAACAGAAACTGTCCTTCAAGATACATTAATGTTCCTTCTTATGATTACTGTGTTGACCTTCAGAGGGGAAAAAATGCACTGCCATTGCCAAGCCTTCATCATTATCCACTGTAAGTACCACGGGTTCAGGCAGATCACTAAGAAGTATTGATGAATCTCAATTAGATTTGTCTCACTCCATTTAATTCTATATATTCGGAATATGGTTTGCCAAAAAATATGAGTATCAACATCCTGGGAGTCATTTATACGCTGAAGAGGACTGTTAGTGGTAATACTGTTGATCTTGCTAAGTGTGCAGCACGTCATGCTTCCTTTGGCACTCCTGATGATCATCATGACACCCATCACTCTCTTTTTTTATCCTTGTGCGTGTTATTATTTTCGAATAAGCAGTTTAACGTGTTTTTTTTGCGAGTTCATTAAGCATTCAAAGAGCTGAAAATAAATTGCATGCCATCACAGTATATTACGTTAAGACTCATAAAAGGCCCAGGACAGTCCATCAGTCAATGTTTACTAGCATTAGTAACCATCTCCAGGAGACAGACAAGTGGGAATTGAAACTTTTTGTGTCAGTTGACTAAAAATAAATGATGTAGCTCAGAAGGTTTTTGGTTTTCTGGAGAAAACAGTGAATTTCCTTCATCTGAACTGATAACAGGACTGAAGTCTGAAGCTCTTTCGGTTTTCAAAGACACCAAATATCCCACAAGTCCAGGAAATCACTCTTCCATTCATTTTCAGTACAGCAGTTACAAATTACTCAAGTGGATTCCGATGCTGAAAAGGATTTTTGACTTCAAACTAGAGAGCGAAGGCAGTCAAACAGCTAACTTACCGTTGAAAATGTGTATCCAGGGATGAGCGCAGCAGAGCTATCCAATTTAATTGGCATTTAAAGAAACGCCATTTGAACGATTAGTTCATTAAAGTCTGTGCCCAGGCAGGAAATATTTGATAGAGTACTAAACCGTGGTTCAGAGGATGCGTGGTGCAGAGGATGCTGGTTTACATTTAATTAGGAACTGACTTCCACCTGGGACATCAGGGAAGTGCCGTTAACGAGCAGGTACAACGGAGAACTATGCTGGACTTCATCACACTATTAAAAAATCAAAAAAAATGTAGGATGCACACTGAGCTTTGGGTGAACACATAAAACCCAGATAAGATTGGGATAGTTAATTCAGTTGACAGGTGTATTTTGACAGGTGTATTTAGACTATGAAGCTTTGGAGGAAACCATTGTGTTTCAACTGCAGGGACCAGGGTCTAAATTAGGTCCCCGGGACATTTTTCAGGGACATTTTATCCCCATAAAAAGGCATTGGTTGGGGGGATAGTATTTTTTGAAAGTACAGGAACTTTGAGGGTGGTGTTTGCGGAGATGACCATCGCTTATTAGTCAAAAATACACAAGTGCACGTATCGATTTAGAACCATTTTAGGACAAAATGTGAAGCTTTATTTGTGTGTGATAACATTAGAAGTGATTGTTTCACGGTGGCTACGATCCGAAGCGCTAACAAATAATTATCAGACGAATAACAGATGATTAACTGTGGAGACAGACGCACTTAGTTTCATTTTCCTCCTCTGCATTTTATTAATTATATCCAACGTGCATCAGTAAATACTATGCAGCAGGAAATGCCGCTGCAGTGAGATAAAAAAAATTGGATGACCTCAGTGCATGCATCAGCTTCCAACAGAATATCAGGAACTGAACTGGTCGTGAAACTTGGCTGAATCCCAGAATATCGAACAACGGCATTCGACCATGACTCTTTTCTATATATCGATCTGACAGAACAGAGGACTCTAGGAGAGAGAGAGGAGGCATGTGCTTTGTGGTGAATAACGTTAACGTTAATTTACTAATTGAAGGAGCTGGTTTGCATTTCACTGGGGTTGTAACGTTACCTTGTACAGTTTCATGTGACAAATAAATTGATTGACAGAAGTCTCCATTTCTGAAGTGCTCCATTTTAAATTGTAATTACAGTAAATGCCCTTGTCCCATGTCATGTTGCTTTTTCATCCATCAGGGCACTAATTGGCCCCTTTTGTCTTCGCAGGTTTTTTAGATCGCTATAGAAACGCAGACAACAATGGACTGAAGGAACCTTTTCAGAATCAGAACCGTTTATTGCCATGGTATGTTGAACATACAAGGAATTTGACATGACGGGAGGTGCATACCATTTAACAACAATCAACAGTGCAAAGTAGAAACATATAAAAATGTACAGAAAAATATAAAATAAAGTGGAATATAAAATAAAGTGCACAAACGAACAGATGACAGGACTATAAACAAGTGAGATGTAAGTGTGGTGTAAAAGTGTCGAGTGTAATAGAAGGGATGTGCAGGGGAGTGACCGGTTTTAGTTCCTTGACTAAAATTACCAAGAAATTCTTGATGGAAAGTGGCTTTTGGTCAAGATGTGCTAAACCGTTAAAACCAGCATGCACAACACCAGCGAAAATAAATTGAATGGAGACATTATCAATGTTAGTAGTGACAGCTGCGTTAGTCAAACCATCCACAGGATAGAAATAACTCTTAGGAGCTCTTAGTTGTATCTGGTATGAGTCAGTTCATCCAGATGCAGACTTGAAATGGAAACCTTTCTTGTCACACTTAGGGAGTCTTAGAGAACTACCCACTGGATGAAGGCATTTGAGTACATTTGCAGACTTGCTTTATTGATTACCTCACAGGATGGCTGATGCAATGCTACTGAGTGTATTCTGGACCATTTAACATGTTGTAGAAATGTGTGGGCTGTTGCCTTGGAAGTGTGTTGCTGCTAAAATGTGAAGTGCTGCATTGTGAACACTTCAGCTACCAAGGTGCGTTCAGGGACGGTGGGCGAGGGTAATCTTTTTTTAATTTATTTTTTAAATGGAGGGTAATGGAATGCATTATGTAACCATTATTGTATCATTCCTTCAATAAAAATATGTATCCCAAAAAAAGAGAATTGGAGAAAGTTGAGTTAACAACCAAATCTATTGTGATGTTAATCTTTTTGCGGGTGTGTTTTTCACATCGCTGTCAGGTCATATTGCGATCAGATATTTTAAGAGCTATACAGCCAAGGATTTGAACCGTCATCTACAAAAAATATGAGCAATAATTTAAAACTGAGCGTGAAGACCTGCAGTGAAAGCACCGCCTAATGCTCTCTGAAGTGCAGTGTGACCATGAAAGGTATAGCCGGCTTTCTGCCCGCAGGAGGTCACAGAGTTGTACTGTACAGCATTTAGGCCAGACACAACTGTCCTCTTATGGCTTAGTGGGCCAAGGAGCATAAGTGGCTTGTAAAATTAGCCAGAGAACTCCTGTGGGAGTTCAAAAGGAAAATCCTATCGGCTTTTTTTACTCGGCAACTCATCTAAGTCTGTCAATGGTGCTCGCATATGGTGCAGTGCAGTCCCACAGCCTCTCTTAAAAAAAACGACTTCTCTCCACGCCCAGAAGAAAAAGACTGCTCACTCTGCGAAACCACAGTTACTTGATCAAGACTTACCGTATGAAAGCCATTGCAAATTAAATTGTAGCAAAACAGTGAAAGGCTAGATGTAACAACGGGGAGTCTTCCAATGATTCTGAGTGAGAAAAAGTGCAGTGCAACGCAGCATTCAGCGCTCTGTGATGAGTTATTAAAAGTGTAACCCGGGCCCAGGGGGTGGTGTGTAATTTTAGAATTAATATACAATTTAGAGCTTGGTGTTTGCAGCATCTGAATTATTCAAATGTGGCTCAGCTACAGGCTTGGGTCTGGTGGGGGCGAGGCAGCTGTTATGCATACAAATTGATATATTATGTCAGTAAATGAAAGAATGGAAGACGGCATAGATTACAGAAACATAAACATTGGTGCTAGGCAACAAAACAAGATGTTTGCTCTTCTGCAGAGTTCAGACCTGAAAGGCTGTACCATATTATTATTGGGGAAAGTCGAGGGAGTTTGATTGTTATTTGAGACTGATATCGCAGTCTGTCCGCGGGGGAAATCTTTCTTCAGTGGCCTTATTTACATACATGAAGAAGTCTGCACCGGTTACCCAATGGACCTTTGCGTGTTCATGCATGTCCTCCAGTTATGAAAATTGTGATTAAAATGCTGGATTCCTCCAGTGTTAAAATTAACTTTTGGCTCACCAAGAATTATAGGTGTATTCAAAATATCAACAAAATCATATAGCGAGGCACCAATAGCAGTATTGGGAATCGTGTCCAATACTGTGCTCATGTACTCGTACTTTTTAAACTACTACACTGAGACAACTGCACCCAATATCCCTGTACATCAACATGACTACAAGAACATTGGTGTCTACCATACTCTGTCAGGTTCCCGCTAGTGTATTGAAAGCCCGGGCATAACATCAGCGAGTGTCTGCTAGAGAGAGAAAGAGAGAGTGTGTGTGTGTGTGTGTGTGTGTGTGTGACGACGAGTATGAAATAAACAGTTATAGCTGTGAACGTAGCAGTGAGTGTATAATACTAATAATGCTACAACTCCTCGAAACCCAAGCCAAGTTCCCGTGCATTGCTTGCTACCAAAACCACCAAAGTCAAACAACAAAATAAAAAACCCTGACAAAAGTGGAAAAAAATGCTGTTTTATGTAAATAATGTCAGCAAAGCATTTGAGTGATATTCATAACTGTAGTTTTACTCAAGATTTATAAATGGTAAAGATTTTAGCATCTTTAACCTGATATAGGCAGAACATAAACAAATGTGTCATTTGTTGAAATAGCAGGGGTTTGCTACACTGAATATGGTCTGTAAACACCAGCGATAACGGCAGAGTCTCTTGTTTGCACACCATACCAGGTCATCCTTCATAGCAGTGTTGCCATCGCTGACATTATTTACATGTAATGAGGAAGGCAAGATTGTCTCCATCAGATATGTATGGCTAAATCAGTCTATTTATTCCGTAAAATTGCATTTCACCAGCGGCCCAAGGTCTTGCTGCAGCCTGAATGCATAACAAGCCCGATTAGTGTGGCACACGCTCGTTCTGGGACTCCAATTACAGAGCATCCTGGAAAACGGCTGGCATTTGTCCGTCTTTGTCTCCTCCGTGCTGACATTCAGTTAGAGTTTATAGGGCGCTGCATTCCCCCGATCTATAATTATTTTTTTGTTTTCTCATCCACATTAAATGTGAGAATATAATATCCGTCCATCCGTTTTGTAAACTGCTCATCCTCTTCAGGGTCGCAGCACACATTAAGTGAAATATCGGGGCAGGGTAGTCCCTGGCCAGGTTGCCGGTCCATCACAGGCCAAGGAATATTACAGTCTCAGACAATTGAACACATTCAATTATGTGTGTTTGAGTACAGAACAAGACCGAGAGGAAATACACCACCCAAATAAAACAGACTATCCGGTCGAACTGGTTTTGATTTTAAGGGAGCAAAGTATGTTAAAATCTTTTAAAATAGCTTCTTAAAAGATATGGGACTTGTGGTGTTGCAGCGTTAGACAGAACCATAACGAATGTACGCTGCTGGAGTTTTAAAACACAAATTAAACCTCTACCTTTTCTCCACCGGGAATTCTTTTGCAACTTTTCGCTCCTGTCTCCCCTCAGTTTGGCTTGCTAGATGTCCATTCCAAAGGTAGATGGTGACACAGCTTGTAAAATCGACGTTTTAACGCTAAATTGACCTCAGTTGCGTAATAATGAGAAGCCTCCAATGTATGGGGTTGATGCTTGAATTATTTATGGTTTTCTCTACAGTTCGCTTGCCTTCTCGTTATCGGGGCTGGAAATGAGTTTGCTGAAATCTGGCCAAAGTGAGATCTCCCCTCTCGGCTTACGTCGCGCATTAAAGTGAATCACAGCAGACAGCTGGGGCCGCCCTTTATGGTAATGCACCCTCTACAATTACTGCTTCGACCTTCCCTGGTGAAGAAAAATAGGGAGACGTCCATTTAGCGGCCCTTTCAGACACTTAGTGGCAGACGAGTTGGACAGAAAGATCACCTTTTGCCTGACATTGACTCTTGTTTAGAGGAGACAGGGAAGACATTAGAAAGGTGACAGGTTGACAGATGAGATGCATCTGTCAAACAGCAAGAGGACCATGGTGCATGAATGCGTCCACACCTGCTTTGTACCACACCGGTAGATGAAGCTGGTTGGGGATAATGGTGCCAGCTACAGCTGCAGCTAATGGTCATGACCATTAATGATTAATCTATCTATTGATTATGTTTTATAGTAATAAATTGTTTAGAATAATAACAACATCACAGTTGTTTTCCAAGGTGACATTTTGAAATAACTTTACATTTGTCAAACCAACAGCCCAAAAAATGATATTCAACTTTACAATGATTTAAAATAAAGAAAAGTCAAACACTTCACATATTTGGGAGCTTGGAATTAAACACTTTTTTGATTTTGAGAACTAGTGTGAAGAGATTTTCACTGTAGATGTAAATTATAGCTAAAACAATAATTAATTCAGGGTTTCCGCCAGTGTACTGCAAGCCCCTAAATTGACTCCCCGCCGGGCCTAAGCAACAGGGAATTATGTATGTTTAAGATGTGTTTTTGTTAACTAGAATGTGTTATACTCAGTGCGTAGCTGTGTGCGAGTGTCAAAAGGGAGAGAGACAGTGTGTGTGTGTGACTGACAGTAAATATGAAGTTAACAGTAACATTATATCTGTATAGCTGTACGTGTAAGTTCAGACCGTGGTGAATAAATGCTGCCCTGTAATGCTGTTACCCTGTAACTGTCTGTAACCTGTAACCCTGTAAGTAGTGAATTCAAGAAGTGTCCTGAGAAAATTGAAGTCAAGTAATCGTTCTGATTCATTTTTATCGGTTAAAAGGTTAATGTATCATGCAAAACTCTTAACACATAGCTTGTACTGAGGAAAATATTAGTGTACACAGTATAACTACAGTAACTACCTACTACAACTATAAATTGACTAATTACTGAGATATTAATAATATACATTTACAAAGATCCAAAGCACAAAACCTTATTTTAGACTTTACACACAGAAGTATATTGCACAAAACCACTATCATCACTTATGTGATGCCGTCTTTTTACTGCATTTATTTGCTTTTTCTCTCTTTATTCTTTTATTTGTATTATTTGCATCGATTTGTTTTGTTTTACTGTTTGATCAGTGTTTAAATCTTGCAAAGTTTGTCTTGCTTTTGTTTGGCCCACTGTTCGGCTTTCTGTTGTTATAGTGTGTTGTATCATGCTTTGGCTTAGCTTTGTCTGTCAAAGTACTCCGTGAACTTTGTTTTTAAAGGTGCTATATGAATAAAATCATTATTATTAACTGAAATATACTGTATATCTGGCAACTACACTGCTGCTAAACTGATACAAAAAAATGCTGTGGGAAGAGAAGGTAGACACGAATGCCCTTCACAGCTTCATGTATAAAACATTGTTGAGGTCCGATCTCTCCCCCCTTTTTTTCCACTTGTTTCACCACTGGCCGTACTGAAGTTGAAGAGAGGATACGATATTGATGTTGAGGTCTTGGGCGGCTTCAACCACAACAATCTGTTGAAGCTTTTTCATGACTCAAGCATGTTACAGCACAACACATTTGTATCTATAAACTACCATTTGTCCTCGTGCGTCAGTGGCTATTTGATTCCACCTTAAGAAACTTGCATTGTGCTTTTTTCATCAAGCGTTTAAAAGTAAAGTGAAAACCAGCAGAGACCACCATGGCAAATGTTTACAGCACAGCGCGGTTGGTTGACTGTGGTTAAAATATCTGCTGAGATCGTCGCATTTAGCGGGAAAAAAAGAAAATGATAGCGTGTTGTGCTCCCTAATGCGTTTCCTAAAGTGGATATTATTTGGTTAACGGTGCTCTTTGTAACCGGTGGTTTCTGTTGCTTTCTATTTAAGAAGAAAACCTGCATGAATCATTTAAAACATGGGTAGTCCAAAGGATACTAGAGCAGATGTGCTTGAGCCATGCCGTGGCCTCCATCACACAACAACCCTATACGGCGAACGTGCATGATGTACAACGTTGGTTCTGTAAATTGCATTAGGAGAGTTAGGAAGAGGAGGAAATGAGAGACGGAAACTCACCCTTTATCCTCAAGCTATCAGGGATCCCATCCTGCAGGAACAAGAGCAGAAAGAAAAGAGGAGAAGAGATCAGAGTTAAGATAAAAGACAAGATCACTGCATCAACAACATGTTTCCATTTAGCTGAGGTAGTGAAATTGTTGCCGATTGTACCACAGAAATTGTATTTTATAGACTACTTAGAACAATCGGTGGTCAACGGAGATCATATGTCAGTGCTGGTATGACATTAGAGTCAAAGGCTTTCACTCAGAGCAAGAACTTGTCTGACTCAATGTAGTGTCGTCTGTTTGAATGGAGACTAATGATGCACTCACGAGTTAGATATTAACATGCCATTACCGTAAGTGGTAATTTGCCTCATTTACATGCACAATGATGATCCTTTCAACTGGTCTTTTTTTCCACAATTATCTAAGGTTCAGTGAAAAGCAGCATTTCTCACATTAGGAATATTCTAGGATATTTTCAGTTTATTTCATTATTCTGTATGCAACCTTTTCTCCTGCAAATGATATATTTTTTTCTTTTACATTATTCCCCACTCCTATATCTTATCATAGCAATCCATGGAACTCAAACATGATACTTTCCTTTGGGATCTGCTATCTAACTCATCCTTTTCACTTTCTTTTTCTATGACTTCTTAGGCTTCTTGCACCACTTGAACAAATTTGCAGTTTCATTTTTTTTTTCTGACCGACCAAAAAAGAAAGAAATAATGGAAATCACAGTGTAGAAGCACATAAAGAAGAGCAAATAACCATGACCACTTGGGTAGGTGCACTATAAAGTCAGCTGCATTTGGAGCATGCATATTGATGCCGGTTGTAGAAAACGCCGTTATCTGGACTATTATTCTGAGTAGCTGCTCTCCACAAAACCATGAATACTAAAGAAAGAAAGAGGCATTAATATTTGATTTCTCTACAGTGAAATCTGCATAGCTCATCTTTCTTGTTCTTGTACGGAACATTCAAACTCGAGCACGGCGGTGTTCTAGAGAAGATGCATTATGCAACAGGTCTACGGTCAATAATGAACAGTGGTCCGTGACCACTTACGGAAAATAGCAGATTACTTAAACCCTGGGTTTGCAAGGAACAGTATTTTCTTATTTAAACATGTATGGATAATAATATATTATTATTACATAAAAGTATCCAAGAGATATGACTCAAAACATGTATATATATATATATATATATATATATATATGTTATTCTAGTCAATTAATGAATCTATTCGTGTAATTTCATCAGGTAGACAAAGCTTATATGGAAGCAGTTTATATGTTGACTGTAGCCAATGTTGTGTTAGTCTTACTATATAATGATTTAATACTTGTGTATAATGAATGACACAGAACTTTTCTTTTTAATTATATCCTGAATTTCAATCTCAATATTGGTCTAAAAACATTATTTTTAAACACAATTTGATTCATTTCTTATATCGTTCAGCTCTAGTTGCGACAATTCTCTAATTGATTTATCTCTCAATTACCTTTTCAATAGATGGATTGATTGATTGTCTTCTAATTGGACATTTTGGACAATGTAGAAAAGACGAAATCACCAAAGTCCTACATTTGAGAAGATTGACATTTGAAGGTTTCTTTTCCTCATTTTTGATTGATAAATTACTTCAGCAGGTAATAGATTGTAGCAGATTGTTTGATAAATAGTTTCATCAACTCATAAATTAATCAATTTTCCGTTTCAGCACTAAAATGATTAAAAAACGATTAATAGCAGTCGTATATGTTTGGAATGACCCCCTTCATATTCAGAGGCAAACCAGTCACAGCTATTTAACATCGAATGACATTAATGTCCGTAAACATCCCTACAGGTGAAAAGACACTATACTTCCCCGGCTTCACCATAAGCTTACTTAAAAAATGTGTTGAAAAAATATTATGAAACTAAAAAGACAACCAAGTTAAACATCATGACCAGATAATGATCATCTTTCGAGATTTTTTACAAAATATTGTTTCCTAGTAATCACAAAAAGCACCTGTGGCTCCCTGACATTCTTCGTATCCCTCTTCCCTCTGGAGGAGGTGACATTCAGAATTGCGCTACAGGTAGGCAAGATGTCAAATGGGGCCTATTTGCATATGGCAGACAGTGTTCACACTTCATTTGTTTGAAGAGAGTGATTTCCCCAGGGCCACTGGCGGGCCCGTCTCTGCTGCCCCGAGACTCTGGGGACGATGAAGCACCCAGCTGAACAACCTGAGGTTCATCTGACCCTGTCACAGCTGGCTGGCTGACAGCCCACATCTTTCTCTTGCTTTATCTCTCACCCGCCCTCCCTCCACTTCCCTCCTCCTTTTCCTCTCCTTCTCCTGCTTCAGATCCCACATCCCTCACTCCTCCACACCATCCACTTCCAAGTACAATTCAACTTGAAACATATAACTGCAAATTGCAACATGCCTGTATGACAAGAGAGTTGAATTTACAGTAAGACGGCCGATCAGCAAGGCTGAATCTGTAAGTTCATACCGATAGATGGTGGGAAAACTACACAGCTCCCTCATTTCATTTCAATGTGACAGGTGCTGATGCGGAGGACTCTGGACCAAAAATTGTAAAACCAAAGACATGGACAAGCAGGTTCCAAGTAGATTACTTTGTAATGTGAACACAGTTATGCTGCCGTTTACTTCACAATCATTAAAAAAAAGTTACATTGGTTTTAAAATCCTTACTCATAGAATGGCAGAGTTTTAAAGTCTAAAGTTCTTATCAGACAGACAGTGGAAGTCAAAACATTGCATTAATTAAACACATCTTGAAAGCTTGTAAATATCCAGGCATTCGTAGCTATACCTACGAGAAATAATGCTCCGTAAATCGTAGATATCCCACGAAATGATGTCAAATATTATCCAGGTAATTAGCGGATATAAAGAAGTATAAAAACTGCAAAAGCACAGACGGGGCAGGGGGGAGGAGAGGTAGATGGGTCCGACAACCAGCGGTTCTTTCAGCCAGGAGACAGCTGTTCGTTCCCCGATGTGAAACGAGAAGTCAACGATGAGTTATTTGTCATGTACAGTAACTTGCGTAATGTAGGTTTTTAACTAAGTAGTTTCCTGTGAAGACAGAAGTTGATTTTGAAAAGACTGTTTGCATGTAACGAGCGGACATTTGCCCGTGTTAATGACTTTCATAGGGGAAACACACAAAAAAAGACGAGATACTTTTTGCAAGATATCATACGAACCGTTGTATGAGCACACGTTGAAATATAACTCTGCAGACAACCTCCCATTTTACTTTGAATGCTGTTTTTCATCCAGCACATGTACCCAATAGGAGTTGTGCGTTGTTGGCAACACACGCATACCAATGCAGACCCTTTCATTGACCAACAAAAGTCATCATATTAATAACAAGAATCAAATAGTAACCAGACAATTAAGAGCATAAAATAAGCAGCAGAAAAGACTTTAACAGTTTGACACCAGCATGGACATCTTGTTATTGTTGCAGCAGATTGGCTCCATTCAGCGTCTGCTTCATCAGCCCCTGTGGAGACTTTACGGAAGCTGGTTACCTCAGCCTCCGGCTGGCTGCCATTTGAAAGTAGACAGCTCATCAAGATGACTGACAAGGTTTGGGGCTAACACTGACCAGCTGAGGAGGAGGAGGAGGAGGAGGAGGAGGGGGAGGGTGGAAGTAATGCTGACAGTCACATTTGAGCCAAACATTGTCTATTGCAGCTACTGTACATTAAGCTCTTGTGAATTTTACGATTTCTTCTTGTTATTTCTCCCATTCCATGTCTCTTTATCTCAATCTCATTTGCCCGGCCCCCTCCCACTCATTCTCTCTCTCTCTCTCTCTCTCTCTCTCTCTCTCTCTCTCTCTCTCTCTCTCTCATCCCCTGTTAATCTAGATTTGCCATGTGGCCAAGCCAGTGCTGGATGGATGGGGCTCTTCACACAGTTGCCCTTGCCTCCATTTTGTTTGTCCTGACATAACAGCTTGATGTCAGAGGGACAAACTCACAGAAATTGCTTTTGTCCCTCGTGCGGAGCAAGTCTAGCCGCTGCTATTACACAGCCAGTCTCTCCATCACTCTTACGGTGAAACTCGTCGTGAAAGACCTCGACTGTATGAAATCAAATCTCAATGTAATAGAAGCTACAGAGCAGTAACTTTAAAGTGGTATTCCCAAAACGATGAATTATAATTAGGACGGGATTCTGGTGGCCGAGATCTGTGTCCTTTTCCCGACCCCATGCGGAGGATTTCACAGTGAATTTCTGAAACAATACCATGGGAATTACGGGTAGACCATGTGACCAGCTGTTTATGGCCGAGTGCCTCCTCGTGATTGAAGTCTTTGTGAGGAAAGCTTATAAAAGGTCGTGTACGATCCCGTTACCCTTGTCAAGCACTGTCCTTCAAAGAGAAGGAAAAGGCATCGCATTAACACGGCCACTGGCGGATCACAGCTTGTGGCAGTGAGCTCAAAGGACGATCGGCACATTTTGTGCAGATGTGGAAAATGCACTCAAGGAATTATGTCATTTAGAAAAAATATTTTGTTTGTAATATCACATTCCATTACTGGTAAAATTGAGAGGAATTTAATTTAAAAAATGTGACGCAAACTAGATTTTAAAGAAATTCATAATTTGTAATTTTGTAACTGGAGATGTTGAGTAAAAATCTGAGCTGTAAGCCATGTTCTGACACTTGCCGTTGTTTTTCTACAATCTGTGGATATCTAATTTTAAAAACAACTATTATTTAATGTTGCTCATTTAACTGTATTGACAAGTGGATGACCCGAGCTTCTCAGCAATCCAGCCGACAGGCAGCGGCGAAGATTCTCTTACGCAACAAAAAGGCTGATGACATATTTTGGGCAATGTGGCCATTTTTCACCAAACCGCTGTAAATTTCCACAGCCCTCTTGTGACAGAGGATAGATGAGCGGAGTTTACCTCTGTCCTCTCGCAGGATGGATTGTAATGGTATGCAGATGCTGTAATGACATTCCTCTGCGATGTAATCACAGTGGTAGGCACATTCATTTCATTCGAGTGGAAGAGCACATACATCATTTTTGTAGCTTCTCGTCAACTTCCCGCTACTTGTGGACGTACATTACTTTAATTATTCTGGTTCCAAACAAGGCTAATAGAAGGGGACAAAAGTCAAAATGAACTGTTTGAATGTAATGCATTATTTACACAACCTTCAAAATCAAACCTTCATATGATTTTTAAACAGAAGATGTTTTTTAAACTTAAAAAATGCAAGGAATTATGTTTTTGAGGCAAACTCTGAAACTGTAGATTCGCCATAGTTTGAAATAAAATTCTAGTAGCAAGACACTTCAAATCAGTTACACTTCGTGGTATCGAAGGGCTCAATCTATACCCAAAATCCTACACCTAAAGGTGTGAACACAAGAGACAGAAACATTTTATCCACCAGACTCAAAAAAATTTAATTCACAAGATGAAACCGTGAGACGATGAAATCTAGAAAGCGCATTTGTTTTCTGGATCCTGCTAAGCACAGGATATTTCAGATCTGGAGCTGTAATGAAAAGTATAAACACAAAAATGGTGAACTGCCACACTGTACACAGAGATGAGGTAGAAAAACAGTGATCTGGCCCTTTAAGACCGTCCAGGCAGTTTGTCTCTCTCTCTTCTCTTTGGTATAAAGCATCCCAGTCTGGCAGAAGTCCTATCTCTGCAGTTTACCGTGATCATATTACAGGATTCTTTGGGTATTGAAGTTTATATCTCTTCACTTCCTTTACACACACTATTTCCAGAGTAGCTGTGGATGGAAAGAAGCAGACCTCTCACATAGCTGATCTGTGCGGTCTACGTGTTTGGAAAGCATCTCTCTAAATAAATCTTGTTATAAAGGTCAAAATGTGTTTGACCACTGTGTAGATTCAACAGCTTTCCACCGCTCCCGGCTCCTCGCTCGACTCCGATACAGTCCAGCGACGCTCCTACCCATCTGTTTCCTCCGTATCCCTCTCCATCTCGCTCTCCACCTCTCGGCCCACTCACCCTTCACTACCACTGTCTTTGCTTTTCATTCCCAAGCAGACGTGACTAAAGCTGGCCGGAACACATTCTAAATGCAATATTTAGTCTGAAGATGACAGATTGCTTTAAAATAAAAGCACTTATTGTCACTGCTAATTTTTTTATCTTGGATTTTATAGAGAGTAGAAGTGTTTACTAGTGAACAAAATTTGAAAAGGAGGCTTATGGGAAATGTGTACTGAAGGACAACAATCCCACTAATGCCTCTTGACAAAACACTTTGATGTCCCCTGAAGTCCCCCCGTCTGCCAAACCAGTCAATTTCTATCCCAGTCTGACGCTAATTGATCCACACAATGCTACAAGTTTAGAGGGGGGAAAATGTAACTTGTTCCTTGAGATGCAGCCTAAGCGATTAATAAAAGCAGCAGATGTGCCCTGTATCGCTGGGTCAATAAGCATTAAATTGTATCTTTTACCTTAAACGCTGAGCTAAAATGAAATGCGAACTTCCTCACTTCACTCAAAGCTCATTTTCATCTATGCTCAGCTGAGCCTCGGATTAATCCGATGTTGTCTTTGAAAAGACAGTCCCCTGGCACAGAGGGAGGGATAATGATTCATCAAAGTATTTTTCAGTGGGCAGAATAAAGACAACAACCACAGGAGAGTCATCTGACGGAAGAAGAAAAGCGCCACTGTAATTACTTTCATACTTGGCAAAAGCACATAGGCATCTCGATATGGACGGCCAATGAAAAAGGGCGGCGATCAATACCTTGTGTCGGAATCTCACGACTGGTCGATAGAGCGGCGACCTGAGTCCCTCCTTGTTGGGTCTCCCGTCTGCGCCGAGCACAGCGAGGCCCAACAGTAAAATTGCCGCCGACCACCATCCGGCTGTCTTCATTGGTCTTTTCCTGTCAAAAACCAAACGAGAAAGGTGAGTGCTCTTCTCCAAACCTCTGGAGGTTCGATACCGTTTGGCCAAGACAATACATCAAGTCTGCAGTAATTAGTGTAGACAATGGGGAAACGCAAAACTGTCGTTGGTTTAAACTAAGGCTATCAATACGTGCCCCACACTCTGCGTGGAGATTAGATCTCCTTTTGAATCAATTAAGGGGAAATAGACGTCATGAGAAAATCAAGATAAAGAAGACAAAGAGCCAATATATTAAGGCAATTAAAGTGAGGGCTTTGGATTAATTAGTCTGAGTGTCTAAATCAAGCAACTGTGATGAAGCGGTGAGATTACTTCCTAAACAGTTTCCTCACACCCTCACGGAGCTGCAGCCCAAATATATTTATTTAACAGAGCGAGAATATTCACTTTTCCCCTCCGATATAACTGCATTTTCAATAATTCATTGTGCCATATGAAAAAACGAGTTTGACCTTTGCACAACATGAATTAAACAAAACACTGTTTGTGTGAAGAAAAAAAAAACATGCCCTGTGAAAACGTCTGTGTCCCAGAAACAGCGATGTCCAAAAAAGTAAAAATGCAGGAAATACAGATAAGTGTAACACTCGCATATACACAAATACAAAAACACATGCACACAAGCTTTATGTTCAAATCTGCAATGTGTTTGCTCCTTCTTATTTTGTATCCCTCGCCGTCGCTCTGCATTTATGCCTTCAGTTCTTTGTGCATCACGTCGCAAAAATCCCCTTTGTTAGAAGCGCTTTATAAATAAATTTGACTCGACTTGACTTGTGGATTTTCACGCCCAAACACTGAGCTGTACCTTTCTGAGCCGTGTCAAGCCACCAGCGCCTGCTCATCATCCTTCAGCGGAGGAGATGACTGACAGCAGGATGGTGACCCCGCTTCTTGGCTCTTCTGGAGTGACACTGAGTCAGACAACAAAGGCACTGTTGTGGCAGCTCTGTGGGCCCACGTGCTATTCAACGGAGGTCAGGAGGTGGTGCCGGCAGAGCAACTTGACGCTGTGATGTGCCGGACGATGAGGGAACGCTGAAACTTTATTTTCGTGACTTTTATTGCCTTTCCGAGCTGCCTGCAGATTCCCTACACATTTGGTGCTTTGAAACTCCAGCCTTTTATATTTGTTTTTCTTGAACAGATATGGAAAAACTGGGCACAGAATATGTTTCATGCTGATAAAAATATAAATGTTCAATTAGAAGAACAAACATCAACAGCTTGGGTGTGCATATAATTGTCTGCCATATTCAACACCCATATTCCAGACTTTTGCTTAACCTAAAAACATTGACATTTAAAAAAATCTGTTTTTCGTCAAAGACAACGGTAGAATTAAACCACCTTCTGTACCCATCCATCCACCTCGCCCCGTTTAATCTACAGAAACATTAAAGTCATATTTTCACAACCAAGACAAATAAAGCAGCTAATTGGAACAAATATTTAAAGGAAATATCTACAAAGAAATGTATGCACAAGTTCTATGCAACTATCCAGCATAATGATGCTGCTTTAAGCCCTGGTCTTCAGCTTATTTTCTTTCAGAACAAAGCCATTAGCCTTTGTAAATGAAATGCCTCATCAACCATTCCCTCACTCCTTTCTCTGTCTGTCGAGTAGGAAGGGGGCATTGAAAGGGCCTTGATAATCCAGTGGGCAGGGAGTTGTAGTTCCAAAGTACGAGTCGAGAAATTCAAAAGATCTCTGAACCTGGCAAAGTAATTGTTAAAACGCTGTAAATCATCAAGCGCCTTAGCAACCCCCTGCAGACATATAATGGTCGTTTTACGCTACGGGGCACTAAAAATCGTACTTATTGCCTCTTTAATGTGACCACATTCATTCTCTATGCATTTCTAAACTCTCCAGATCCAGGTAGGAGCCCTGCCTGCAGCTGCTGCTGCTCCACTGCTCTGTTAACACAGTATTTTAGCCACACTAGGTGGATTACCATATCTGCTAGCACAATCAATCAACTTATTTGCGGCGTCCCAGTGTTAAATGGGTTATTAATGGACTAACTTTTGCAGGATGCTGTGTCGGAGACATATGAACAGTTTTAAGAAGTTTAAGTGCGTCATACAGTACAGCTTTGCAGACATTTAACTCTTTATGATCAGTCACAACTTCTACAAATAACTTTACAGTTGTACTTCTTTCAACTACCGACTCATTATTAACCTTACTAGAGCTCAGAGTTCAGTTCCTCAACCGCAAACTATGCTTTCCTCTATTAAAAGAGAGCAAAACTATTTTTTGTGGAATTGAATAATGCAAAATTAAATTATTCCTGTTGCACACCAGAATTCGTTTTTGTTTTTGTGGCCAGTTAATTTCCTTGTCATTGGATCTATTTTTCTTTTCATTTTGTGCACCATCACTGTTAATAGAGCTTTCTGCCACAATGACAAATTACACAGATGGAAATGAGGCAACAGTGAATCAAATATGACTAACATTTAATCAACATCTCTCTAAAATGTTCGAACAAAAACTGGAGTATAACCTTGAAGGTGGAGGTGGGATTTTTTTAGTATAGCTTTTAGCATTGCTACCTTTGTAGCGGGCCAACATCCATATAAACCAAACCAACTTCCAGCAAGTACTGGACTCACTGAGGTGAGGTTTTGCGGTAATGACAAAAACTAGCAGCAAATTTAACAACCTAATTCTTCAACCGCACACTTGTCACAGCGTAGGAAAGCACATTGCTTTGTTTTTATTATTTTCTGTAACCAGTGTAGCATTAAAACATGGTGGACTCAATACGCTAACTTGCAGCTATCTAGTTAGCTAGCTTGCTAAGGCCACTATGCTTTAACGCTACACTTGTTACAGAAAAACGAGACGGACAGCAGGCTGCAGTTCAGCAGCAGCGCTGGGTCTGTTGGTTCCAGCTGTTGTGGAAAATGACAAGCTACGTAGCTAACTAGCCAGCCTAGCTAGAGAACACTTTACGGCCCCACTGACGTGTGTTGTCACCACGTCAGTCCGTTCTGACCACGTCAGTCACGTCATGTCCGTTCTACTCACATTCCATTTCTATTATTAGAGTGCATATAGGTGTACATAATGAACTGGAAACTAATTGTATTACTCATTCAATTATGTTATTCAAAGTGAAAGTTCACCCAATAAATGCCTAAAAGCTAAATTAATTTATATTGGAAAATATGAGATATCTTTTAGGGAAATTGGTTCTTAATTTAACTGACAGCTCTAGTATGTGCATGTCATATATGTGTACAGGCTATACAGTACAAGTCACTGTGTGTGAGAGTCAGAGGGTGCATGTTTGAGTACTCCAAGTCTTATTTATCTGCCTTGAAAGCAGTGGAGACAGAAACAGTCTGGAAGTTTTCTCTGGACTTCCCCAGGGAGTGTCTTCATAACTTTGGCTCGTGGTTTTAAATTCCCTGGAGCACGTCTAAGCTGTGGCATTGACTTTCAAATGAAGAATACCCATTTCCCACTACGTACACAATGCATCATGTCTTGACAAGCTCACAGCCGCCCTCCTCCAACCCCCCACCCCATCTGTCTCATTCAGCGGGTTTTTGCCTGTCAACGCACTGGGCGAGCATAACAACAGAAATGTCTATAAAGCCCAATCTTACAGATACTACGTCTACATATCACCTGACTGCAACATGCTGGGAATTAACTGGGTCTGAATACATGCAAACTGTGTCATTTATTATCAGCTGTCATGCATGTCTGGTAAGTCATAAGTCTGGAAAATAGGAATACATAATTAAAACGCGCTATACATTTTCTTTTCCCCTACAGAGCCTTAATTAAAGAATACTCTTCTCCTACGTGATTATTGTCAGCTTAGAGTACTTCTGACTTATTGCTGATACCTCTCCAATTTACAGCTTTCTAATTATAGTCAGTTTGTCTCAAATATAATTAAACAAATTCTCAATTCTGAATATGGCTGATAGTCTACTGGGAACACTGTGTTTCTTCTGTTTTTTAAACAGCACTGTATGAGCCTCATTTGAGTTCATGATTTCTAAACAAGACGGAGAACATATTGTGAACAATAAAACAACTTATGGCACAAGTGAAGATATTTCAACCCCTTGCAAAAGGGCAGCAACCCCTGTGGTTGAGTTTATAGCAACAACAGCCAACGCTTCCCTCGAGCATCTGCTTTGCACTGCTAGCTACCATGTAGTCCGCAAAGTTGTCACAACAACAAAATATTTTACTTATTTCTCAATAAACTGAAAGAAAAAGGCCTGATTCAGATTAATTCTGAAATCCTAAGGCCCAATATCTTGAAATACTGTAGGTGTCAGCAATAATTACAGGTTCAAATCTCCAAACTAGCAATGACAATCTCACTCTTCACATGGCAATGTCTTTTAGATGCATCTTCACAAGACATTACAATGAATCCTTAATATTTTGATGTAAAGCACACCTGGTCACAAAAGTGTGGGGGCCGTCCCAGGGGCTTGACTGTAGTTTACAGACCTCGCCCTTCGTGATTTATGAAGTTGAAATACTCCGTGTACTGCTTTATGAAGCTGAATACATGCAACACTCTTGAATTTCCAATGAATTGGTCAATCAGAGTAGTGCACTGTGGTTCTACTGCACAGCAAGTGTGAGTGCACTAATCCTCTGTGAATGAAGGACGAGTGCTGAAAAAGACATGCATGCTCTTTAAACCGACCATGGCCAAACACAGCGCTAAAACACTCTCAATGTGAAGGCTGATGTTTGATCACATCAACTAGTCTGTGAACCACACCTCATTTCAACACAAAGCATGAGACTTGATCGTTCTGACAGTTAAAACTACTGGAACTAATCAATATGTTAAAAGTTCCAACGTCATATTTTGGACGCTTTGTCTTTATTGAGTCTTTTGTGAGTCTGGGTGTCACATATTTCAAGTGCTCAATACCCCGTTTATAAGATACACAAGGTCATGCTTCTGCCACATTAGCTTATCTTATTCCCGTTTCTATGCTGCCACAAGACAAACCGATGACAGATATAGAGAGACAATGAGCAATGCTATGAGCTTCCCTTGCAGATGATTTAAAAACCAAAGGCTGTTCTGCAAGATGGACACATTTCTTAAACAAGTATTATTCTAAATTGTGTCTTTAAATGCTTTATTTTGCAAACTGTTTTAAAACCTGTCAAGCGCTGAAATGACATTTAAAGGCTTCGCTCATCATATTCCTGTGGCAGCAACTTTTTTTGTAGCACTTTGGCAGTATATCCTATTTTCTTTCTATCGTATGAAATGCAAAGTGTCAAAGCAGGACAAAAATCTCTCCTTTTTTCTCCATTGAGTCACTGTTATTTATCCACTTTGCTGAGCATGCATGAGGTTTTTCTGCAATCACCCTGCTTCAAAGTCAGCCGGTCCTGCAGAATTACATTAGGGAGCGGTCCAGTACAGTCAGACATATTGTGTATATCAAAGCTTAAGTGCCTTGCTCAACACTTCCACAGTAGTCGGACAATAGACAATATGTTGTTAACTTGCCATGACCAATTGAGAATTTTTAACAATTCTACAAGAGCATAAAATGAAGAAAAGAAGTGTTTATTTTCAGTCTGGATTGCAACAGACAACTTTCCATCTTAAATACATGCAAGTTTCATCTGTTGTCTATGAGTGAGTCTAAGATTTAAAGGTGCTAAATACAATATTGTAATCATTTATATTGCCTCTCAACGGCTCTCAACCTTGCAGCTAACAGTGCAAATAGCCCTAAAGCGCCTTTCACACAGAACGCAGTTTGTGCTGCGCTCTCGGGTTCTTCTGGGTTCAGCGCACATCCCACACCCACGCTTTGCTAGATGCTGCAAAAAAGCCTTTGTGGCGCCGCGCAAGCCATTGGAAATAATGTGTTTCACAGCGCAGTGGTGCAGTTGTCGCGTTCTGTGTCTAACAGGCTCTAACAGTGCCAACAGACAACAAAAATGCTGACAGATTTAACCGTGTTTTTCCTGAGGGGGAATCCGATGTTAGGTGCTGTGCTTCCGCGTTAGCTGGGACGGCCGTATGAGCGCAGGGCAGAGCAGCGGCCATTAGTTAGTCAGTGCGACACGCTCACATGCACGAACATGCACTAAAAGCACACGTGACCTTGCAAATAGTTGTTTGGTGCTTCATCAATGCTCTGAATATACATTTCAAAAACATAGTGACAAACACAGCCCATTTCTTAGATAGTTATTGATGTTAGTACAACCTAATTTGGCAAAATAGTTTCCTGTTGTGTGCACTTGAATCTGATTGTGTTTTTTCCATATCTAACCGTATTGATGTTTCAAAGCTCCAAAAATACTGTCTTCTCCAGGCCCATTAAATGAAGCCCACCTGCACAGCTGGGAAATTGCATTGCTGTTGAGGCACACGGGCCTTTTTCAACTAGCAGGGATGCACTGGTGCTCCCAGTTTGCTCAGTAAACCAATGCTTTCCTAGAGACGCTTGTTTGAAATTATTCAAATTGTGAGCGAGGTCACTGGAGGGGAACTTGAAGTCAGCAGATAAACGGCTCTGCTCTCCTCTCTCTCGTCATATGCTTCCACTGACACATTCCTGACCTCCTGTGGGCAGATCTCTTTAAGCACGCTCAGCGGTATTTCTATGTGCAGATCAATTCGGTCGGAGCAGTACAGTTTGTCTCAGAGATATCTGGAGAACACTGGAGCGTCTGCTATGTGTGTTTGCTGCTGCAGCATGTCTTATTTGGCAGAGTTATCATGGCACTTCTCATACTCGTACATCCCCGGCAGCACCGTGCCCCGATAAAGGACTCCTTCAAGTTCAAAGCACGTCCAAAACCACAGGCGACAGACTTCCCCCTAGGGCAGCGCGTCCGTTTGGTCCTTGTTCCACCCTTACAAATGCAAAAAATTGCTGTGCCAATCTCTCAGAAAGAGCAGTTCCATCCAACAAAGGAACAAAGGGATGACTTTGAATGTAATACATGCCTAAATTAGTATCTTCAACAGTACTCGTGTTATGTCCCTGCATGGTGTCTAGGAATCGCTTTTCCTTACATACTACTGCGGCTGCTTTGCCGTTATTTTGGTGCGTCAATGAAGCATCAGCCGCCTCTGTAGTCCAGACGTTCACGATATGCATGAAAATGAAACACTCGAGGTTTGAAAAGGATTTGCTGAGAGTGTTTTGCACAAGGCGAAAACAAAAACGCCTTTCACTACAGTGTTCTGGTGGTTCTGGAGGAGTAAAAAAACTCACTCGGAACAGACCATACTACATTTTCTTTCTGCAAGACTTGCAGCCAGTGAGTCAGTTAATAAATGGCAAAGTGGCTTCATAAAAAGGGGCAGCACTTGCCCAGAGGTTAGAAATGCTGGCTGGTGAATGTAAGGTTGTAATCTTATATGAAGCCCATATAACCTCAAAGAAACGGGCGTTTGAAGTAAAGAGGCAAAAATCTTTTCCAACAGAAAATACTGCTGAGTTTCTCCCCTGGGCAAAGCGCTCAACCTTAAATATCTACTATGAAACTACAAACTGGTCAACAGCACAAGAAAAGCCGTTAATCCGAGAAGGTAGAGATTTTTGCACCTATATATTAAAACAAATGTCCGAACACAGGCCTCATAGAACAACACTATAAACACTATGTAGGTTCAAATCATACATTAAAATCATACTTTATATCGGATGTTAAACCTCGATCCTAAAACTCGTCTATTCCCCTCCAGACCGCACAAATCAAAGTTGTAAATTGCACCACTAAAGCATGTGCTGGTAATTCATTAATGGTGATGTGCTGAATAAATGTGAGATTGCTTATAGTTCATTTTCCGGAGCAACTGCCAACTTGTTTGGTTTGCTTCACTGATTTTTGCCCAATGCGTGTTGGAAGATGATTGTTGTCTTCACGTATACCAAGACAAGATGACACTTTCTTATGCTATGAATAAATAGGAAATAAAATGACAGCAAAAAATGGAAATAGAGGCAGTCACCTTTTTAAAATGCTATAAACTATTGTTTCCAAGACCAGGAGTAAACACAAACATATCGCATTTTTACAGTGATATGGTAAAGGACATAAAATATAATTATTGTTTTGGTGTTTTCCAGTTTTAGTCCTTGTGTTTTAACAACTGTGCATTAAAGTATAAGAACACTGCTGATCTGCCTTCTTTGTTTTTTGGCAACAACTTGGGAGCTACGTAATCATTGTTGTAGGATTTTGGCACTGCTCTGCGCCATTACATTTTCTGGCCAATAATGTCACATCTGACACGACTTTTGTCAATAAAGTTTTACGTTCTGCTTGCGTCTAGTGATGCGGCATGGTGACTATCGCTGCACATGATCACTGCCCAGCCCCTCCGTTTATTCCAAGCTGTTGCAGCAGCTGGAAACATAAAATGCATTAATTCCCGTGTGCCAGAGGATTTCTCGATAGAAAAAAATCTCCACTATAAACCAGGTGCTTAGAGACACAAATGATCCTGAAATCTGTCACAAATAGGATATTCTCTGAGTCACAATTCCGTGGTATCAATTGTCAATCCAGAGTAAAACGTTTTCTTTGAACAATATAAAAATTCATGGAAAGGATTTTGTTCGTAGCAACCTTTTGGTTGCTGGATCATAGTTCCTGCACCCTGAAAATGTTCTGAGGGTGCAGGACAGGTGGAGTTCATAGTTGTTGTTACAACTTGTGTACAGAACTCATTCAGACTGCAAGTAAACATGGTTTGTCTGTATAGGGAATTTATTTTGTTGTTATTCATGTGTAAATTAAAATGAAATAATTGACTTCCCCAACTTTAATTATAAAATTGACATAGTAGAAAGTCAAGTTTTTTCGTTTTGCCTTGGCTTTCTTGTGAGTTCAAACTCCCTTTTAACCTACGTGCAACTAATTAGCCTCCTCGCCATTCTTGATATTCTGAGGCAACGCAAACACAAGAACTTTTGAGTCCCTGAGTTAGTTCCTGGTTTCAGTTTGAAGAGGCGCCTTAGCTCTTTAACTTAACCGAACCAGAAGGAAGTTCTATTTTCATTCATTTCAAATTCTCACATGACTCATCTCATCATCACTTATTTTTCTTAGAAGAATGTGAACAAGATGAACAATCTTGTGATGCACCCAGAATTCGAGGCCTCGTCCTCACAAAAACCATCATTGTGTAATCACGGGCCATTCATCTGAAATGACATGGTGACAGATGTTTTGGTGAGAGCATGTGACGCGTCTTTTTGCTACGAGAGCGCTTCCTCTGCAGACGCCCAGCTGTGCAGGCAGCTGTATCTGCTGACAGCTAACGTGGATTCTGCTTTGTGTGCAGCCTCTAAATTTCCTGTGATCTCCATATTTGGAGGACACATTTACGTTAAACATATTTTAGCTCATGTCTCTACACAGACGGACTGATATGTGACCTTTAGCTTTATGCTCCAGTCTGTTTTAATTATTTAGGAGTCCCCACTGATGTATAGAGCAAAGATATTGGCGCTTAAGTTGGCATCAATGACACCTGTGAAGTTATAATCTGATCCTTTTGATTTGCTTTACTTTTAACTTCAGAAAGAAAGAAATCAGTGTTTTCATGACAGATTAACTAACGCAAGCTCACCTTTAACAGCGGCCTTCTTTTCAAACAGATGAAATGCTAAAGGAAGTGTAAGACTTCATTAGCTTCATCCTGGTTTGTGCTATTGACAGCAGAAATAATGAGCAATAGTGGCTACGGCATGAGGAAATAGTTGAAAAGAGCCCCTCTTTAAAACCTTCCGCTTTGCCTTCTTTCTTTCTTTTCATCTGAGGAGCAATTTTCAAAAAGGGGGATTTCTTTCTGGGGCATAAATTGAGTCCAAATAGTTGAGCCAAATCCGAACAGGCCTTGTAAAAGCCGGGGCCTAAACCTGGCGCAGCCTTAATCATCTCTCAAATATTCTGGATCACGTCCAAATAAGTGTCACTCGAGCTGCCTAATGTCCCTCCATAATCACCATGATGTATTCAGTATGACCAGTTATGCTAATGGTCCAATTCATTAACCTAATTATTGAGTTAGCTTAATGAATTTGTATTCATATAACATGTAGGTGTTAATAATAACTCTGTGTAGCGTTGTGAAGCAGAGGAGTTCAACTAATCTAAGTTTTTCTATTAATAAGAAAACTTTTCTTAAAACTAGCAATGAGGTAACGTGTTTGATGTAAATAATTCATCACTCTGAACTCTTGCTCGCCGTTTTTATTTTGGTCAAAGTAACATTTCATGTTAATTCACTTGAAAGCAAACACTTCCAAGTTACAGTACTAAGTTCAAGTGTTTGAAGGGAAGCCGTTACATGAGAAAGTCAACAATAAGCCAGTTTGAGCCGAGAAACTTCCAAAACAAGAAAGCATAAATCTGAGCGTGACTGACTCGCTGCTCCCTCGTTACCTGCTGTTGAGGTGCACTTAACACACAAACTGCTCCAGTGGGGCTGCTCAGCGGCTAGCTGCTAAAACCTGTGGTTATCCAGCGCAGCTCTCAGGTGTGACCGTGTGTTGTGAAGCATGGTGTTTGCTTTCATGCTCTGTGAACCTCGTCTGCATGAGTAACAGTTTACAATAGACATCGTAGACTTTATAGACAAATTATCACCCTTGCAGCTTTCATTTTCAGACAGCATGACTTGTGAATCAGGGTGATGCCAACATGGACAACAAGTCCATAAAGTCATGAGGGGAAAAAAATCTACAATTTCATGACGAAGTGAGTGAGGGATCACACCTGTGTCGCCGCACTAACACCTTGAAGCTTACTTTCATGTTAAAAAAGTGGTTCTTCTGTTTCCAAGTGTGTCATTACTAACTATAACTATGCATGCCTTGTGGTTGATTTGCTAAAACGTGGAAAAACACCAGCACGGTCCTTTTAACTATGTCGAAAACCAGCACAAAGGAGTTTCAGAGAAACTCGTCTCATCATTCAAAACCCCTTGTATCAATCACACCTCAGTCCCTATGGTACATTTACAAGCCTGACTCCACTGCCACACATAATTAATTCAGACTTCTTAGGATTTGTCAACCCTCACTTTCACTGGACTTCAAAGAAGCAACTTGCCGTCTACAACTCAGCTTCTGAACCCTTTGGAAGAGCGCCGCTCCGATATCCCCGACTCATTAGACAGGACGCACAGCTCCAAATGCCAAGCGGATAACAGCAGTGCATCCCAGTGCCACCAGATAGCAGATAAAGAAGGAGATAGGCCCTTGTGTAAATGTGTTGGCTGCATGTTGTGATGACATAATTCATTATCCCCCATCCTTTTTATGAGGCTCTTATCTGTTTCGTTCAGATATCTATCCGAACGCATAAAATGTGATTACACTGAGCTTTGAACTTGCCGTGTTTTGCCTCCCCACTAAATCCCCTCGTACACCACAGTTACATTTTACCACTGAATGAGGAACGCCACAAATGCATCCAGGGAGTGTGTTTATTGTGTTGTGTGGGTCATTAGATAACACCTACAGAGGGCTGGGTCTCCTCTATATTTCTGCCTACTTGACTGTCAATCATCTCTTTTCACACCAGAATTCTCTTTTGCACGTTAAGAATATTCAGTTACTGTGAGGATGGAAATAGTGGATGAGAAACTGTTATTTTTCTGCCCCAGTAGCAACTGCAGAAGCCGAGAGCTAAATCACTTTCAAAGTTAATCTGCTCTAAATCCTGGCAGGCAGTCCAAATCCAGGCAGAGAAACTTCTGAAATCAAACGTGGAATTTCAATGATCCTCAACACTCAGAAAGTTGGAGCTTCACCAGAATTCAACGGCAGTCTCTGGCACAAAACAAGGCAGGTATATTCCCTCCTTGAGTCCCGCGTGACCAGGGGTACTGTAGATATGAAAAGGACTTCTGTTGGAACCACAGTGTCGGACCGGTACACACGATGAGATGAGGTGAGGGGATTTACAGCAGCGAAGACATTAAGAAAGCCGTGAGGGTAACGGGAGTTCAGCTGGTCAATCACTGGAACGCTAATGAGCCTCTGATGTGTTTCTAACTCAGCAGCTTGCTTTGTTCTCAGCAGGACTATGGATGTTTTGTGTTACGGACGGTGAGATTTCAGTGAGCACTAAGACCGGCTGAGCAATCCTGCAGGGACTCAAACACTATTTTTTGAACTCACAAACAGGATGTGCCATTTCACCTTTTCCTTTCTCAAGATGTACAGAGAAAATGTGCTTTTTTAAGAATGTGAAGAATGAATGTTGAATCTCCAAAGCCATTGGTTTTGGTATGTTGGCTGCATGCCGCTGTCCAAACTAAGGTAACAAAATCCGCCTCAGGCCAGCTCTTTCCACCTTTTTTCCACTCTTTGTGCAAACGGCTGCTAGTGGTAGCTTCATATTTACTGCAGAGACATGAGAGTTGTACCGATCTTCACATTAAACTATTCCTTTAAAGAGCTTGACAGCTGAAGAGGATCATATCATACAATTGAAAGCCGAAGAACAGCTGCTAAATTGACTTTTGTTTGTCAATAACATTGTTAATTTCCCTTTGGTTCAGTTTCTGTTATTACAAATTTGAATCAAAATGCCTTTAAAAAGTAGTCAGCTACACACTGTGGCAGTGCACATTTTGAAAGTAGATTGAATCTAATTAAAGTGAATAAAAGTAACTTTTCCTAACACTAGAATCTACTTAAACTTAAAAGGGAAATTGTGGGATTCTCACAGACTATATAATTTATCTTTGATCCAGCCAGGCAGTCCTTAAGAAACGCCAGACAGCACACTGTGACCAGCCCCGGCTGCCAGTTTGTACTGTATGAAAATTTAAAGTAATTCATCCTCAGAGAGTGTGCACATTATTTATCACAGCTTTGAAAAGTGATTCTAATATATCTTTTGTCATGCACAGGATTTCCGTCTAGCTTGGCAAGACATCTGAGAATTATCAGCAGCCTACTGTGTGCCATCAGCTCCGATTGTACCCTGGGATTCATCCAAAAAGCTACAATTATTAACAATTAATATGAGCGAGCACCACAACAACCACAAGATATTTAACACTCCTTTTACGCATCAGAAGGTTTTGTGCAGCGACTCCAATAAGTTCTGTGTGACAAAGGTTTGACAGCAAGGACTTGTGCGTTATACGGCCCACATTTGATTAATTTACGATCGCCGGAGTCTGGACATACGAGGCAACGGCAGGGAAGACCTTGACTTTTCTTTTATAGCCGTTTAATTTATAGACCATTTCAAATGTCGTGAGGTGCAGGTCGTCGCTACAACTCTGCAGGAAAGGGCCTGGCAGAGGCACATTGGCTCTCCCATTGTGAACAATCATTACATAATCGGACTGATCTGATCTACTGTACTGTGCGAGCGGCGGTGAACACTGAACTGTGGCCTGAGATGCCATTAAAATGCAACGCATTGCCGGACCACCAACACCCGACTCCCCAAGTGTCGTACGCTTACAACAAACAGCAAACAACGGCATTGTTATCTCAGAGACGAGCACCACCACTAACCCCACCTGCTGAGAAGTATTTCACAAGGCCTCAAGCCACACTCGCTATTAGCCCGCTTACAGCACACTGACAGGATTAGCGCAGAAACCTAGAGCCTGTTGACCCTCACCCCTTAAGGTATCTGCAACTTCTATTATGGTCTGACCATCTGCCAAAGAGCACTGAGACAGAGAAAAAGAGTCGTCTCAATGCTTCACCCGGCCTCGGCTTTGACAGTAGCCACGGAAGCCTTGTTCTGCTGTGCTGCACGAAATGGGTTATGACAATAACAATTTAACAATCCACTTGGAGTTCAATCAAGACATGGAGTGGAGTGGAGGTCATGCTTCAGAGGTCTAGAGCTGTTTGAAAAGTCAGGAGACGGAGCCTCATGCTGTTGCCTGAGATTGATCTTCCAAGCAAAATGAGAAAGAAAAAGGGGAAATCCATTGCAAAATGTTTGACTTCACTGCACAGAGCAGACTTTTTCATACATCATCAAAGAAAGTTAAGCACATACCGATAATCGAAATGATATTGTTATGCGTTCTCATCTGTAACTGCTACATGTGATCAAACGACGTTTTCTGTTTCTTTGTTTGCATGCTTTCAGCAACGGTTGACTCGCACATAGAAAATAAATAGAAAAATTAAGGAAAAAAAGGTTTTTACTTCATCAAACGAACCCCCTGCTTACCAGGAGACACAAGAGTGTCAGGAGGTAGTGTCTCCTGAACATGGCAGCAAGGTAAGATGGCTCAATGTGTGTGGGCCCACTGCACAATAAAGACTCCACATATCGGAGAGGGGAACAACAAAGACAGACACAGAGACGCAGATGGGAGTTGGCGGCGGTTGCAGCTTAGCTCTGAGTGGGAAGAGGGGAGAGCCATGTTAGAAGTGTTATTGTTGAGGTGGGTTAGGGTTTTGAGCTTCTGAGAGATGAAACCTGTTTACTGTTGTTGTATCTAAACCTATTTTGAACACATTTGAAATTTTGATTTCCATAGCAAGCACAAGTGTTAAATATGTTTTCGTTTGGGTTGTTTATATGTGTGACCTTGTGAAATGTGACTTTTGAATTGTAAAATTGAAAGCCTGATGGTTACAGAAAGGAAAAAGTCATTATCCACAAAAATCACTGATGACACATTTAAAAAGTTGTGAAGGTGAAACCAGTATGTTTAGAAAATCTACTCATCTACAATCTACTCAAGTGAGTTCTTTCAACAAAGACAGAATTCAAACTATGGATCCTTTTGAAGTATTAAAGGAATAATTTGATATTTTGGTACATACGCTTATTCTTTTTCCTCCTGAGAGTCAGATTAAAGGATCGATACCACTCCGTTTCCATACTTTACTGCATGTAAAATGTTTTTCTTATTTTTTGTCTTAGTTCTGTAACAGTCTTTTGGCGAACGGCTGTGTGCACTTCACAGAGCCCTGTCATCTCCTCGAGGTTGCCAGACGAATAGTGGAGACACAGAAGTGCTGCGTGGACGGACAAGGTGTTGCTTGTTACATTTCATAGCTTCCTCTAAAAGCACTAAGTCTCATTCTGTCTGTGTGGATAAGCTGGTAGACGTATTTTTGGAATTTGGATTGAGCCAGATTATCTGTTTTAAACTAGGCTAATCGCCGTCCAGCTCTGGGCACAAACATGAGAGTAGTATTGATCTTCTCATCTGACTCTCACAAAAACAATAAGTGTATTTTCCAAAAGGAAAATATTTTCTGACTCATCTCCAGTGACACACATCCATGCAGATAGCTTTTGGTTTTATTTGGCCAAGTTTTGAGATCTCAATCTCCAATTATATTTTGGGCATTTCTTCTTTGTTTGATAGAGAGTGAGAGACAGACAGGAAAGGCAGGGGGGAGAGGGAATGATATGATAGGATATGCAGACTTGAACACGGGCCGCTGGGGTAAGAACTCAGCCCTTATGGTAGCCCCTCTACCCAATGAGGTTAGAGGGGTAGTGGAGATTAATTCAATCTAATTTGTGATGCTGAAAACATTCAAAAGTTACCAAAAAAGTCAACAGAAACGTCTCTTTTTTCAGGAACAATATCCCCATTACTCTGGATAATTAAAAAAAACTCGACAAGACAACTGTTTTTTTTTGTAACTACTTTCTACAGAAGAAATAGTTCCTATAAAAAACTGCTGACAGTATATTTACTTCAATCGTATTGGAGTGGAGGCAGACTTTTTAAAAACGTATATCTTAAAATATGCAAATAAAACCCAAAACATTTGCATGATACCAAGTTTGACTCTTTAAATATCAAAGTTTTCTGAAGTGAAAAGTGTGTAAATCTCAATCTGCAGGGGCCTCTGGTACCTTTCACTGACTAAACGCAATGATACTGCCAAATAAAACTGGCTCTATTCCTGCACAGTATGGCACCTGATTCCATCATGCTTTCTTCACATTTTACTTCAGTAGCGGTATGATGGTTCTTTACATGTTGTACGACACAATGGATTTCATAGATCCCAAAGAAGCCCAGAGGAAGCTGCTAGAGCTGCAGTATAGTTGTTTCATCTCCCGTGTTTGTTCAGCGACCCAGTAGAAACCGCTGGTAGCTTAAAATAGACAGTACAGTAGCCATAAAAGGACTAGTGCATGATCATAGAGGTGTGGAACGGAAAAACCTTTGGGACCTGCCTTGGCATTGAAAAGTGAGCTGCTGAATTTGCGGATGTACCTAGCAGCTGTGCAGAAAGCCATAAAAGTAACATCGGGAAAAATATGCTTCTTAAAACCAGTTTGCTCTCTAAAACAGCCCCGTAAAAACGTCTCAGAGTGTTATTGGTAAAGATTTTTGAATCTGCCAGGACATCTGAGATTATCATGAAGATCGTAAAACGGTGCCATTTTCAGCAATCGTCCTCCTCAATTTACAGCTTCATTGTCATATCACCCCCCCCTCAATAATACCAGCTGCCATTACCTTCACACGCAGTGCTTTTCCTCTCAAATCTGAAATGCTTTGATCAGTTTCCGAGCATTATTTTTCTTCTTTCCAGTGAAAAGAAATATCGACTCAAAAGCCTTTGCCTCCCCGCGGTGCTCGAAGAAAGACATTGCAATGAAATGAAAAAGCAGAGCAGCTCCATAAACACCACTACCTGCTCAGCTGGCACCATCTCCTACCTGTTGTTAAACGGTCTAATTGGATCTGAGCTAAGGGGAAAAAAGAGCTTTTTCTGGTATTGGTGTTGCGGGGGGAGGGGGGTTCCTGTGAGAATATTGCAAACACTGTTGTTTGGCTTTGTTGGTGTTCTTTTGGGTTTGAAGATAACTGTGAACTGAGTGATTCAGTAGCATATCCGTGCAGGAAGCTCATGCTATAAATAAATAAATAGCATTGTCTTTTCCCTCTTTCGATATCCCGTTCAACAGAATGATATTTTATCTAGACTAGCACGTTTGTCAAGTATTCACGCTTTATTCTGCACTATATACAGTTTATAGCCTATGATACTTGGTCGCTGGTTCGTATTGGAATGGAGATTCAATTAATCAGTGCAGCCTTGAAGAATAGACCCGCTCATTCATCCAATGTGCCAGTGGAAATAGATTTTATCTTGTGGTTTCAAAGAGCTTTCACAGATAAAGTGAATGTATTGTGGGAATAAAAGGATTGAAGTCGGATTGTTAAGGCTCACAGTTGGCTGAACGTTCAATGTGCATGTTTTATGTAGCATTCAAACTTCCTCTGCAGGAATTTCAATTACTGTTGCAATTAGTAGAGAGACGTGCTGGCATCATTAGTGTCTGTGTGCCCGGTAAATCACGCAGAACGTCAAAATGATGGAGGAAATACAACATGCTGACTGCTCGGAATTTGTCTTGTCCCTTTTACAGATTCCTGTAAATCGATAACATTGTCACCACACTAATCAGGAGTCTAACACCTAAATAGCAAGCCCTAAATAAGCATGGCAAAAAGTACAAGTAGAGGTCCCGTATTGAAAATATTACTCAAGTAAAATAACTTAAATAATACAGAATAATGAACCCTGTGAGTTTCACACTATCATATTATTATATTATGCTACTATATATTAATCAATCATTAATGTGTAATTGTCATTGTTGTCGAGGTGAAACTCATTCTAAACACTTGATTCACTGTTGGGATGCTTTATCTATAACAACGCATCATATTTTCTTGTTTTGTAAAGTGTCAATTTCTTTTCTTTTTTTTTTATGTAATGGAGTCAAAGTACACATGAAACAGTGAGTAACTCAACCTACTTTAGTAAATGTAAATTATTTAGTTACATTCTACCATCTTTTACAAATAGATGTATTTGGCAATCATTCAAGTTTATTTTTTTTTATCTTTATAGTATTTGTTGTATCTTTTGTCCTGAGGCTCCACCAGAGACCTCTTCAAAGGAGTTCAGCCTGTAAATCGGAGTCGTATCGATGGCAGAACTTAATCTGGCTTTAGGTTAGCTCTTACTCCATCTGCTGCACCATCACAGCGATAAAACCACAAAACAACACCCCAGATTTCATTCGCAAACCATCAATAAACACAATTAATGGACCATCCCCGGCGCGCGCAGGAACCTGTAATACACTGCCAAATGAGTCAGGCGCAAAATTGAGGATGAAAAACAAAAGCATAATCCCTCTGCTGCTAACGGTGTCACTCAAGGATTAGCGTGCCAAGGGAAAAAAAAATATCGCACTAAGTAGTGCGCGGATAAATTAAATGCTCTGGGCATTGTGGCGTGTCTCCAGCCGTTTCAAAAAAACATTGATTGTGTTACAGGACATGTTTGTGCTTCAGCGCTCCTGACAGAATAACAGTAACTGTAATCTCAACTTCAGATATCCTGATATCACTTGATTTGAGCCTCCAGGTCCTGGCGACAAGTCAATTGAAACAGTAAACGCTTGAGGCGACAGATCGGGAGATTTTTTTTTTTTTTTCTCTGAGTCGAGGAGAGAGTGACCTGGTGGATTATTAGACAAGAGTTGTGGCGCCTCACCGATGATGAGGGTTAAGCTTGCATGCTGATAGCGCGTCAGACAGAGAGAGACGGGACTTTTCGGGGATGGAGCGGTGGTCGGATAGGTTTTAACAAAATGATTCCACAACAAACAAAACACATTTTTCTTTTTACCTGTGCGTCCAGACGTACACCATCCAGAAAGATAATCCAAGCGAGATTAGTGGCAAACGGAAGGAAGCAACACTTTTCAACAAACTATTATTAGTGATAATCTCGAGCTGCGGTCAAATTCACGGTTAGTGTAATTCCCGATGTGTGTGTGTGTGTGTGTGTGTAGAGAGAGCGAGAGCGAAAGAGAGCGAGATGTCCTCGGGAGAAGTTTGCACCTATAAACTGCCAAAGGGGAGGTTGTTAATCCTTTCCCGAAATATCTCCAATGTGCAGCAGAGCCGACAGAGCAGGACGGAGTAAGAAAAGAGCAGAGGGACTGTGGAGTTCAGCACTACGGCGCAGTGGACAGCTCCGACAGTGCAGCGATCTCACCTCGGCCGCTCTCGGGTCTCGTGTGCGCCACCGAGGCAGGAGCCGCCAGCCCCAACCTCACCTACTGGCTGAGTCCCGACCGGATTTACATACAGTCACGCGGGAGGGAGGGAGGAGAGGGACGGGATGAACCAATCACGAGTATCCCGTAGTAGGCAGTATAAGCAACAACACGAGGGCAGACTGACAGGCGGAATGCGAAGCGAAACTGTCCTTGACTAAGAGGGGTGGAAAAGGGAAAGAGAGAGGGGGAGAGAGGGAGAGAGTTGGGTTTCTTTAGGGCTGCCCCACACACTCACTGGGCACGTGCACACGCGTGCATGATGCGCGTGCTCCAGTGACGGAGTGGTGAATAAAAATGTGCTTTTTATTCACTATGCTGTATGACCTCCAGGTGATCATCACGAGGGGAAGATGACCGCTAAAAATCAACAACATTCTCTTACATATATTTATTTCATTCAAAGATATTTGTGGTGACCATGTAAAGGAACATCAGCCTTAATAAGAATATGTATTTTTTTCATATTATTTAGAAGTAGTAGTCAGTGAAAGTTAATTTACTCGAGTATTGTTGAGTTAGTTAATTTCTAATGTTCCTTTATACTTCTACTCCACAATTCATTAGGAAATGTTGTACTTTTTACTATTTATATGACATTTAGTAATACTATTGACAGTTTCAGATGTTCCACACAAAAAATATCATCAAATAAAATATGTATTGTTATAGATTAAGTAAAAATCAGCTCCACCTCGACCAGCTACAACATTAAAATGCTGCTTATTGTTAATCCGTCAATAATGATAATGAACACTCGTATCATATATCGCTATCTCACTATCTCCTTCTGGAATGTAGTACTTCAAAATAATACTTAAGTATGCCGCACTTAATGCACGAAAATGTACTTTTCTGTGCATCCCATCACTGACTAAATTAACTTTTTGTAAGAAAAGAGCAACACTCTACATATGACATAACATTGCAAACAAAGACAACTTCCTCCTCTCCCAAAGCCAAATTATAGACATCCAATTCATCCAGCAGTAGAGATGAAGGACATTTCACCTGAATCCTATGAAGAGCAATAAAGATGTACTTTAGTCTAACCTGAATAAAATACTGGTCTTTACCTAACAGGGAGACCATTTCTAAAGGTGCAGCGTACTTAGACATACAGTCATTGTGCACAGAGATCTTTCATTTTGACAAGTACTTGTAGCCCCTAAGACTGCTTTTAAAATAACTTGCATCAAGTCGATACTATTTATGATGCATGAATGTGTGCTACATCTACAGCGCATCAAAAGTTGTGTTTGTCTCATTTGCAAATGCAGCTAATTATGCATTTTATCATTATTTATTCATGTATTTATTTCTGTTTAGCCTTTTGTTTTGCCTAGTTTCTATTCACATCAATTTGCCTGTCTCCAATTAAAACTTCAAGACTCTTAATTTATGCGCTGCACTGCAGGCTGCCCTTGGTGTATTGTAATTCTGTTACGAATATGTGCCACGACACTATTAAACAACAATTTTTTATAATGGTACGCAGCACAGCTGAATGAAATTCCACCCCTGAATTTGACCCATCCTGATCTTAAGGAGAGGTGAGCTGCTCTAAAGCACCCGGGGAGGAACTTGGGTTTCAGAGTCTCACCTCAACATGCGGACAGGAGGAGCCGGGGATCGCACCACCAAACATGTTTTCAGACAAGCAACCATGTCTGATATATTCATGTCATTATGAGTTATGAGTTATTGACTCATCAGTGTTTCAGTCTAATCCGTAACCTGATAATTGTGACTCCACACTAGAATAAACAGGCTTTGAAACAATGGATGTATTAGTGTAAAACTTTGAAGAGGTGTCCAGCCTTTGTCGTACATTCCTTCTAATGACAACATAATGCCCGCATACACAAAATGGTTTCTGGCGTTATTACTTGGATGAAAACTGACTCTATCAAGAGACAAGAATGTCAATATTGGATGAGTCCGCAAAACCCCAAATTACTCTCGCATTCATACTGATGCCTCTATAGAACCTTCTTAATGCTCGTCATCGGTGCCACCGGCTCGGATTCTATGCAAAATCAGATGAAACCATACAGAACCAGGACTGAGTGTCGGACCCTGCTGCAGTAAAGTGAGAGGTTTTCTAAAGCAACTCTGGTGCTCAGAAATGACACCACTTCCGTCCACATGGGCCGCTAAAATCAAAACAAAATGAAAGTTCCTTGTAGTAGCGTTCAATTAGACTAAATTATAAATTGAATTGAATTGAATTGATTGTTTTTGTCACCGTTCTATAGTAGGTCACTCACATGAGCATCTTCTGATCTTGCACCTCATAAGGTCAAGTTTTGGCAACTAAAACTTGGTTCAGGTTATAAAAAAGTGTTTATGGTCAATAAAAATAACATTTAGTTGTTTCCACTGCAATAACTTCACCAAGGGACCAAAAACCTTTGAGGAATTTAACCTGCATTTTGACAGAAGGAGCAGAGGACTAAATTCAGTTGCAGTAGGATACTTTCAGCTGGTAAAAAAGTCCTTAGTCACATGTAGTATTAAGGAGACAATATGCAAACCATGTTCTGCATTGATAGTCAGCCACTTCGTATGCCCAATAACCTCCGTCCTCTTTTGCTTGTGGGAGAGGACAGACACTATTTACCATAAGAGGTCACTTGTCAGGAAGACCAAGGTTATTTTAAGCATTTGAACAAAAAACAACAGTTGTTTTCTGGTGAGGACAGTCTTCTTGGGTGATACAACCACAGCCTGAAATGACCTGAAGCAAGATAGAAAGCCGTCACGTCATTATTTAATTGAAGGAAATTTAATTGCATCCGGCTATTGACTTGATCTAAGCTCCTTCACCAAGGGACCATAGTCACTTGGTGAAAGAGCTAAGTCAATCTGAACGTCGTCTGCGTAGCTGTGATAAGCAACGTTATTGTCATCGATGATTTCACCTGGAGACAAAAGCCTTTCATCCCGGCATCATCTGTCCCCGACCCGTTCAAACCGATGTCTTCCTCTTCCTACATCCACCTTCATATCGTTACTGTCTAAATGCTCTCGTATAGGTTCTACATTTGATTCTATTGTTATTTTAAATGTATATACCTCTTACTTTACTTTCCCTATTTATCTGTTCCTATCTCTGTCCAACAACAGAATTTCATGCTGGGAATCAATAAAGGTTTATCTCATCTCACAGTAAGCATTTCAATGACATATTGTTGTGTTCCTGAACCCTTTCTAACCCACAAAAGATGCCAAAGACAACACCTAAGTTAATGTAAACACACCGCCCTTCTTTTTACATGCTCAGAGCAACTGACCTAGTATAAAGTGCGAGATAGTTCACATAAGCAAACACAGGCCTATAGTCCAGGAGACTACTGTTCATGTCCCGAGCAAAACTGGAAGTAAATCTTGACATTTGGTGACATGAGTCGTTAGTGTCCTTAGCCACTGGAGTCACATCAGTCGCTAATCACGTGACTCGTTTGTCACTCGGTGGTCACGTGAGTCGTCATCCCAGTCGAGTTCAGCAACGCATCCTCACACAACGGTTCGTATGAAAGCCAGCAACACATGACATTTCTGCTCGTTACGTGCACAGGGTCTTTTCAAAATAAACTTCTGTCTTCACAGGAAACAACACTTAGGTTTGGGCAACGAAATTGCTTGGTTAGGTTTAGAAATAGATTGTCGTTTGGGTTAAAATAACTATGGAAGTGTGATTACTGAAGTACGCAAGTTACGTGATGAAAGCATCAATGTGACTTCTCGTTTCACATGAATGAACTGTGGTCTCCAGGCTGAAAGATCACTGTTTCTTGGACCCATCCACCTTCCATCCAACCCCCCCCCCGGTGTGTGCTTTTGTGGTCTTTATATGTAATAAATCGTAGCTTTTGCTACAAATGCCGGATTAGGCCATCCTGAACTAAAAGGTTTGGTTGCCTAAACGAAACTTCCTGTGAAGACAAAAGTTAATTTTGAAAAAACATGACGCATGTAAGGAGCGTATATTGACACAACGTCCCCGACACTTCCATAAGGGACGTAAGAGGGGGACCTAGAGTGTCATAGTTAGGAGCACTGACCAAGTTGAGGTATTTGACGCATCGGGGTGACAATGTGTTGGTCAAAGAATACCAAGTATTTATTAAGCTCGGAGCCGTTTTTGAGGTCTCTGAGCGAAAAAGCATAGCCCTACAAAACTGACCATAGCTCTGTAACTACAAGGTCGATTTTAATAATTTTTGTTGATATAATCAGATCACAACACCTGTGACATAGTTTACATAGGTCATATTGTGAATATGTTGCTGGTTAATATAGAAAATAAGACATAACACAGCTGAAAGTGAAAATATTCAGCCTCGCCTGGGAAAAATGCACTTTCAGTGATAAAAGGTTATTGAAATAATGCAGCTAGCTCCCTGAAACTTTCCCAAGTCATAGCATAACTGATCAGTAGTTATTAAAAAAAGGTTAAAGTGGAATAAAGTGGAATAAAGTTAAGAATAAGAGGTTTTAGTCAGGCGAGGCCATCATTTTCGAACCAGCTGTTGCAGCTCTTACATTGTACTTTTATACACTATATAACTATATATTTCACTTTCTTTATCACTCATATGATTCAATACATCCAAATACAGATAATAGGAATCATATTCATATTCATAACATCATCAGAGCCAGTTTTGGCTGTCATCTGTAGGATTTTCTCATTTCATGTGTGTGTGTGTGGCTGCATGGCAGCCTATCCTCGGTCGATTTCCAAAAACAACCCCTCCTTAGACGCGTCACAGGCTTAGGAAGACTCATGCCAAGTTTGGTGGTGATCGTCAAAAGATTTCATACAATAAAGTTGCCAGAAGTGACGCGTGTACCCCGGCGGAAATTTCCGGTCGCAGGCAGTCTGACCACTCGCCCAAGCCCCCTTGACCGCTCTTATTCTGGAAACAAGTCGGAAGTCAACAGTATGCAGTTGGCAGCAATGACTACAGCTTTGGAACGGAAATTCTCCGACGTTATTATCCATATTTTTCATAAAACTTGGGCGCATACCCACGATTTTTTTCGGCGAAGTTCAGCATGAAGGTACGTTTGATCACCCACAACTGTTTAGTGCTTATACGGATCGTAAAAAAGAAGTTAGTTACGTGTTCCGCCACGTGTGCTAATGCTATTACATGCTTTGTATGACTTGGTAGCTGTTAGCATGAGGGTACAAACATTGATTTACTGTACTCATAGCGCCGATTTCTGGCCCGGATTTGGTGCTTTTATGCCACGATATACTTGTGCTTATATGTGTAGCCTATAGTTGTCTTTGGAGTTTATAATAAGTGACTTATATGATGTTGTTGTCCACACGTTGCTGGTTCATCGAAAAAAAAAAGTGGCCGTGTCCACACTTCTGGCTAACAATCATGCTATTTTCCGCATGTGAGTTTGAGGGGTTCTGAGCCCGAGAGCCCCCAAATTTGGGGGCGTCGTGCTTAAGAGGTAGCTGTAATGTGTAGTGCAGAGTCAATAATGACAACGTAGCACAAGAGATGTTGCTCACAGAAACATGTTTTCATGTAAATCGTGATGAAGCATGTCATGAGCGTCATGCCTCATAAGTAACTACACAGCCAGTGCCACATCAATGCATATAATTAAACATGATGCACGTGCTCACGCTCAGTCAGCACATATGCCCAATGTGTTTTTGCTCCTTCAAAATTAAGTTATAGCATGATTCATTAAGGCGAGTAAGAGGGGGCTCTCCCTTGACATTCTCCCGGCAAATCCAGAGATTACATTGCCACATCTGTGCTTATAAACAACCCGAGTGTATATGTCACATGGGGGCTGCTGAGATGGCTGTAATTTATCACGCGGACAATTAATGGGCTGCATGTTGAATAAAGAAGAGGGGGGAAGGAATTTGTCTCTGCAGCTTGTTGTAGCATCTTGTTTTTCAAGCTGGGAGTTCATTTTGTCTGTGTGTGGGTTTCTGTGTAATGTGTGCTGGCGGTCGTGTTTGAGAGTACAATAGGTTGGGGGGGGGGGGGGTGTTGGTTTTGAAAGTTTGCACACAATGGAGTGGTAGAAAGTCCACCTCTGTGTGTTCAAATTTAGTTATTTGCATGAATTGGTGCGTGTGAGCTGGCATTTTTTTCATGTGTTTTTGTGCCTTTACAGAAAAGATTGGCAGTGAGAATATTCAGCGTGTGTGTGTGTCGGTGTGCGGTGAAGACTGTAATAGATTGTGACAAATTGTACGGGGAGCGTCAGCAGGAGCCTGCTCACACAGATGTGATATGTGACCAGTTTCACATCCCATTATCGGTTAAACTTCGGTGGCGGCGTGCACGGCTCCAGATTGCGATGTCAACTCGGTGCACATTCGCTGCGACTGCTGCATTAGCACCAAGCATATGGCTCCCACTCTCCGCTCTGCGGGCCTCTACTCGAACAGAGTGACATTCGTTTGGAGCCGTCTTCCAGAGCTCAGACTTTCCATTTGACCTCTGTGAATTAATGCAGCAGTTGTGCTGGAGAACCACCCCTGCATGCGCTCTCTGGGAGCTAACGAAAAGACTTTAAGAGCTCCGTTGGTCGAATGAGATTTCCAATGTTTGAAAAAAAAGATGGCTATAGCTACAAACTTGTAATGATAAGTCATGGGGAGTGGATTACTCCATGGTTTAGCAGGTTTTTTGGTTAGCAGATCCTTAGGTATGTGAAGATGTTGAAATTATTTGTCAATCAACAGATTGGTCTTTGGCATTGGATTTGTTTTAAATAATCATAAGTAATTTATTAAGCAAGCATGCTAAACTTTCACTGGTCAAAGCTCCAGTGGTCATTATAATGGGCTCTAGTCATAGAAATAGAATGGGGAAGAATGGATATTCCCATTCAAATCAACGTAACAGTATGGTAAGAGCGGCGGCCATTTTTCTGCGTACCGTTGCCATTGCGACCGTTGTAGCGGGCTAACCTCTGTATAAACTGCTCTAACCAGACCTTCTACGTTCAGCGGGATTGTCACAGTTTCAAGCTGGGTGTCCCAAGTCCTGATAAATATCTGTAAAACACTCAAATGTCCTAGTTTTCAACATTCACTATACCACATTGACCCGGCTTTCACCACAATTAAAATAATATTAATAATAGTTTTCTTGTTTTCAGCATTTACACAGATGTTTATCGTGTACTGTTCCCACTTATTGTTACCCTATTCTAGTCCACTGAAAGATAAAATGACTGCTGTGATAACTTTCAAGTGTTTCCCCATCTAACGAGCCCCTCATTTCATCTTTTCACTGGTAGCTGCAACATGTATTTGTAAAACAAATCTTCGTTTTCTGCCTGAATACTGAAGAGAGACTTTTAGATTATTAATTGATGGATCAGAATATTTATTGAGTTATTGCTCAATGCATCTTTTAACTGGCACATTAAATGTTGTTTTTTCTTCACAAAGAAGGTGAATTGATGTCAATTTTTTACCAAATACCTCGATATCGATACGATACTTTAGTGTTGACCATTGGTGCTTTTACAAAATATTAACGCAGTAAAAACAACGAACAGTAATGCAGCCTTGAAAAACAGTAAAAGGCAACACTTTAGCCACATTACGATATCTAAAATCTAAGACGATATCCAGTCTCACATCACAATATCAATATATCAGAAGTAAACTTGACACTAATACCTGGAGTAATGTAATATGGAGACTCACAGCAACAGTGGACGTCGTATTCAGCTCTCTGTTTTGTGTGTTTGGCAGCTGACGTGTGTTTTACTTCCTCTTGAATGCTTTCAGCAGGACTCGCTCATGACTGTTTTCAGCTCCCGGCATTTATGCACGGAGTGATACTTTGAAAAGCGAGTGGAAGTCTTTGCTGAGTCAGTCCTGATGGAATAATCTGCAGGTGCATTCATAATGCAGTAGTCACGGCACTTTGAGTGAAAGCTTTTGTGTCTGACTGAGGTCAGAGTCCACATTCGCTCTAATCACAAGCTAGAAACCCAAACAGCCCTCCGAGTAGGACATGCCACCATGCTGCTTCCAGGCCCACTCCACTTTTATTGGTGGACAGTGTTTGCCACACTCGTATCATCCTGCCAACGGCGTCAGTCCAGGATTCATGGAGAACTGAATCTGTGCTCAACAGAATTGACTATTTATTCTAATTAGGAAGCTAGTACTATAAAGGCAAAAAGCAGACAGTTCAGTAATTAACATGATTATTCTGGCATATTTTATTATTTTTGGACATCTTATGACTGCACAAACATTTAAGTGTTTTCTGAACGTCTCAGCTCAAATAATGTTGCCAAACGTTTTCCCCAGAGGACACAGACCGAAAAAAAGTGGATCATGATTGATCAAAAGTTTTTTTTGTAGCCGCTGCAACTGAGTGTTGTCTTTTGAAGTGCCTCTTAGCTAAGCATTGTTTCCCAAAGGATGTGGAATGAAATCTGACTTAGCAGGATGAAAAACATGAAACATTTCCTTGACATAAAAAGACACGGTCCAGATTTGAAGCAGGTCTAGGAATGAGATATACTGGTAGGAAGAAAAGCTGAGAGCTTCAAGACAACTTTGACAAACTTTGATTCCAATATTTCAATGCTGTTTTAGCATCTGGCAACATGATTTTACTGAAATTATATCTTCAAAATAATTTGTATTGCATTGCAACTGGACAAGCGTTATCTATAAATGGAGAGACGAACAAAGTAGTCACAGATTTAAATATATTTAGACAACCGCATGAAACAGTAAAAGACATTTTCAGGCCACTTGAATGCAATCTCATAGATCCCTTTAACATTTGGCATGATCACGTGTTCCTATAGTAAGTAAAGTGTGTTTGGATAGAGCATAGACTATGTATAAAGAGTATAAACCTATAGAAGATTTTATGCAACCTAAAATCCTACCAAAATATATGAAGGCATTAGGCTAATTTAACAACATAAATGCAGCAAATCTCTAAAATCAACATAAACAGCAGAAAACAAGAACTTAAATACGGATCCGAAATGTTGCAAAAACCGGAGGGTAGGTGCTGTGCTTCCGCGACGGCACCAACGGTCAGGACAGCGTTATCAGGTGTAACCGCCATATGTGAGCAGTGCAGAGCGGCGGCCATCAGCTACCCAGTGAGACACGCTCACAAGCACTAAAACCACAAGCAACCGGCCGGCTACGTCAACTAAGCAAGGAAAAGCTCAGACTACAACACACACAAAGAGGGCGACTTCATTCTCTGCTCAGGTAGACTCTTTATCTTTACATAGTAAATAGTTGTTTGATGTTATATTAATGGTATGAATGTTAATTACAGCTCCTTTGAGACCTGATTTTCTCCATGCAGTGCAATGAATTTGGATTTCCTACGAGGCTAATGAACAATCCAATCACGCCTTTGCCCTTACATCTGTGATTTATATGCATGTCTGCATTCTGTCCATATTGTGATCAGATCTCATTATGCAGAGCAAGCGAACATGGCAGCTCTTGCTGTACAGCCTATGTACTTTTTCTTTTGCTGCAGGGGAGGTGAGGATTAGACCAAACGCAACAAGCAACCGACGTGAGGACTCGTCTTGTTTGGATAAGCTTTTACTTGTGGAGGAGCGAGCAGAGGTCATGCTGGTGCGAGTTTCTGGTTGTACTGAAGAGTAGCTGAACACCAGGCTGAAAGCAGCGTTTTATACCATTTAAAAGTTAGTGTGGTGAGAAGTGTGCTCGTCTGCATGCTTCTCACCACAGCATCATCGGGGACTGGTGGCATGTAACTAAAGTAATTTACTCAAGTACTTCAAGGTTCTAAGTACTTTGTATGTTAATTTTACGGTCGACTTTTAAAGGGAAATATTTTGCTTTTTACTCCATTACATTTACTCCACATCAATTGTTATTGTTTTTTTGCAGAACAAAAAAATACATTAAAACATTTGAGAACCTTTTTCAAATACATGAAATAACCAACACGGTTACAAAAGTAGCTCTATTAAACAGCAACAACACTTAAATGCTGCTTAAACCGTAAACCCTTACACATCAATATCGACCCAATAATATAATGTATAATAACATATCAGTTACAGAAGCCATTTTACTGCATATCAAGTTATTCCTGCAAAGTATACTCATACTAGGGTATACTAGAGATATCTAAAGAAACTTTATTCCTCATTTTGTGCGTTTTCCTCTGAATGGCCAGCAACGTGTATGCTACGTGCAAACAGTCTTTACAATCAACTTATAAGGTTTAAGAAAAGAACAAATAAATCAACTTCTTGTGATTGTGGTCACACACGAGACACAAACACGCTTCTTCTCCTCGACAGAAGTCCAGTGTTTTATCCGTCCCATTGATTTTGTGGGATATAAACGTATTACAGGAAATGTTTTTCGTAGCTAGCGTTGTTGAACACTTCTTTCACTTTTAATACTTAATTTAGCTGTTAATAAGTTTATACTTTTACTCAGAAAGGTTGTGAATGCAGGACTTTTTAATACAAATGTACTGTTTCCCTTTTATCTACTAAAGGGTCGGAGTACTTCTTCCAACACTGTCATCAGATAATGACATTTTTATTCACCATTTTTGTCCAAAAATGCAGACTTGCTCTTTGGATGAAACCTGGCTGTCTATGAATGGAATAACCTTATATGAAGCCCATGGGCAAAAATTTGCTTCTATTAACTTCCAGTTCATTGCCCTATACGTGCTGTGTGTGCAGTTTTCTGTGCCTGGTCCCAAATTTGATTTATGCAACATTTCAACTGTAAAAAGGTGCTATAACTAGAATTTCCTCTTAAGATATGTATAAAAAAAAGAAACTAAAAGCACGACAACGTGGAACAAAAAAACATCACATATTGAGACAAAAGACTTAAAAACAGATATATAGTATACAACAGTCATTTAGTGTCAGGACATTGTACAAATACAAGTACATTCAGAGATATCCTGTTTTTAAAAATGCTAACAAAGTAATCTGGTTTAAAATGTGTCTGAGCTCACACGAAGATGAGGGTCCAAAAACTTTCTAGAAATTATGTAACTGATTTGTCCGCGTGATCGGAGGTTGCGGCTACTGAACATTTTTGGGCTATATGTCGATATAATATATCCCATCTGTCATTACAATATAAACTCTGTAGAGGAGGAGTTGTGCCAAGTCTCCACTAAAAACGAAGTGAAAATAATAGACAATAATAAATAAATTGATGGCAAAATTGTCTGGATTTAAATACTTACAAGCAACTCTTTCAATACAAAAGAAATGATTGACAGTGTTACATTCACATCTACTTTCTCTCTGACAGGCAACAACATTGTTTAAATGTCTAAAAATGATCTTCAAAACTCAAGAAATGTTCTTCTCTTTGTCCATCATTTCATGTGATCTTTATGCAGTTGGGTCATTTTCACACAGAAGACATCCAAATAGGTGACGAACACACTGAGCAGTAAAACAACCTGGAGAAACAATGAGTTGGACAGGAGACAGTCAGTTTTTACGTGAAACAGCAGCCTCGTAATGAACAAGCAGAAATGTGTCTCATAAAGTGGTGAGTGATGTGAATGAACACCGGCTCATTTGTCACGTACAGCTTTTGGGATTTGCCTGCGGCTGAGTTGCTGACTGTAAAGCGTGATATTGATGTTATTAGTATTGAGTAAATTTGACACCGAAGGAGTAGAGTGGAACTCAACATCTTGAATCGTTAAGGTCTTACTGGTGTCTTTACAAAAACATATTGGTGCTGCTCATCTTGTTTTATCTTTACTTTAGTAAGTAAAACAAACATTGTTAATTGCTGCTTGTTTTTTAAATAAATTGTTACTTGTTATGGCATAAATAATGATCATTGTCATCCGAGTTGACTCAGAAACATCAATTTTGGTTTTAATATATAAAAAAGGATAATCAGCCGTACTTTGATTTCATTGCGAATCAGCACAGTTTGATTTGCTTGATTCAAACAGATGTTCACAGATAAATCTACTGAGATATCCTCTATGGAAAGAGAGGATTAGTGTGATTACACATTAATAGAGCAATAGTGTTGCTGGAGTATCCGTGATGAATATCTCACCCCTTTTTCATCATTAAATAATGATCAAACATCTTCTGAATCAAATTAGCAGCACTTATCTTTGTACGTAAATGCTTAATAAATACAGATTAAATTGAATCATTCCAATACACATGTTGCAGATTTTTATAGATTCCTTTAAAGAAGTCTTCATTGATTTCCGTGGCTGCATTGGGACAGCTGGACAAGCTATGAAAACTGAAATTGACTTATTACCAATTAACAACTATGCTACGGTGGATGTGTTAGCAAACAGGTCACACATCCAGCAGACACGGAGCAACGTTAGCTTTCATTTGGCATCATGTTTCTGTTGACCTGGTGAATTTAAATCCAATATTCTCCTTTGAGCTTCATTTTTGGTCAGCACCACCTCTGGTTCTGCAGCAGCTAAATGCTCCATAATGTTTACAAGCAAGTCGCTGCAGTTCAGTGTTGAGCAGTGAGCATATAGTGGTTTCTAATCAGAGCTTTTCTACTGAAGAAATCAGTGAGTCTGAACCGAAGCAGTAAAACCAGTGGATCGTAAAAAAACAAAACAATGAGTGTGTCTCATTTCACACAATGTGTAGGATCTGGCCAGAATTTGTAGTATAAAACATGAGAAATATGAGAAACGAGTGACACAAGTTGCATTGTGGGTAATAATGTAGGGGCCAGGTTTTACAAGGAAGAAGACAGTGAAATAAAAAGGTGATACTCTGGTTCAGCTGATCCTTTTTAAACTGCCCACTGATCATCTGTTAGAGTGCAATTCGAAATTGGTTCGGGACTATTTATATTAATTTTTTTACAACTTGTTCTAAACTCTAACTCTAGTTGTCATTTAATTTCTAACCAACATTGTTGCAGCGTCTCTGAGTTTGAGTCTGAAACTGCAGAATGCAGCACAACGGAATCAACAAAGCGGATTTCTGGTGATATTTGTCTCTAAATGTCAAACCTCAGTCAGAATCCAGGGTGTTGTCTTTTTACCGTTTCTGACTGTGAAGAGAAGATCAAAAAAAATGTGAAATCTTGTTTTGTCAGTCGGAAAAACCTTTGCAAGATAACTTCCCTTTGTATCTTTGGCTTGGTGGAATTAAGTTTATTTCCGTGTTGCAGCTTGTGGCTTTTACAGCAAACAAGGTCTTTAAGGCTTTACATCTTTTCTTACAGAACACGCTAAATAGCCATATAATGTGTTTTTACCAAGGGTTTGAAAGGACTGCACACAAAAAAGTCATCCTTTTTCTTTCCAAATAAATCGATTCTATGTGGAGAAGTAAGAAGAATGCAATAATACAGTGACGTTTCTTGCTTTCAGCGTTGCTCGATGTTGACTGAACTATGCCTCAGAAAACTTTTCTTATAACGCCTCCTCTGAACACAGTTTTACGTCTCAATGGCCACCGCTGATGTGTAAAATCACTCCACTAGCACATTTTTTGTTAATCTGTCTACAAACTTTAATTAAAACAAGCCTCGTTTTCATCACTTAATCATTACAAATTAAATGAGCCTCATCAACCAAGAAATAGTGTTGAAAATTGAAGGAAAAAAACACATGAGGAATGATGAATATGCTAATAAAAGATTGTCTCCCCTGGTGAAACTTGAAATGCTGTGATCTCATGTTTTAAAACAAGTTAATTAGAAGATTCAGGTGGGCAGAAGAGGAGACTGTTGTGATGTTTGGGGGGGGGGGGGGGGCTTAATTAATTCCAACTACAGCGCCGACAAAAGGGAACATCTGCTGGTGCTTCCGCGGTACACTCTACTTCCCAGTCCTTCTCCATCTTTAAATCCAAAGTCCCTGGCACAGATGTATCAATCCCGCTCTTGATTCTTCCCCAACTCCATTTTGATTGTTTCCTCACACCCATGAAAGTAAGACTTCAATGAGCAACCTGCACAGCTGCCGGTGATTCCCTGGGATTTCACCTCCAATCTCTCTCTAATCACAACTTCGCCCTCCTGTGAAACCTCTCTTCGCAGCTCTTCCTTCCACCTGCCACTATACACTTTTATTTCTTCTCCACAGTGATCTTAAGTCTTACTCCGGGCGAGCTATACGTTTATCCTACATCAGCCACCGGCGTCTCCTCCTCTGTCTACCGGCAGATTCTTTTTCCTCCCATCTCTCGCCCTCCAGTAAACATCGGACAACAATATCAGTTTCATAATCCACTTTAGGGCGAGCTGCTGTGAGATCCGAGACGTTACACCCCTGAAGCTTCCCCATCTAATCCTCTGTTTTGATCACCTGACCCACAATACACCAGTTTTCTTTTTTCAGAGCTCAGACTTTCTCCACAGGCCACTGGGACGCATCACCATGTAATGCCCTGCGTTTAGCCTGGGCGCTTAGTAGGCCTATTCTACGTCCCGTTAGCGATGTCTGCACACTTGCTTCTCTACATTTGCATCTACATGATATGCTCTTGAAGAGGAAAAAGGCCCATGCATGAACATCTAAAGGGTGCTATGGCACAGGCTGAGCGGTTTTAGTTCTATCAAATGCTCATGGGGACATCTAGTGTTGGCCGAGGAAAACAAAAGGAGGTTTCTTTAGTATTTTCCCTGCAGGATGATCATGCACTCTTCTTTCAAAGCTACAGCTCATGTGCTAAGTGCTAAATCCTCAACCAAAGGAATGCAATCTATAGAGGAAAGTTCTCCAGTCTGTGCAGGTCAGGTTCATTCACATAAAAAAAATCGAATTTATTGTTTATTCAAGAAAGGTTATTATTAACAAGATGTGGTATGTTGCCACTATATATTGAAGATACAAGTGTAGATGAAGATGAATGAGACGGAAAATGAAATCAATTTTTACTCTCCTTTAATTAAATCATGATTTGCAGTTTGTGGTGCCGTTAAATGGCATTGCATTAAACAGAGTTGTGTTTCTGTAATTCAGTCTCCCCTTACTGATATAAATTGATCTCTCAGTACAATGCAGTACACACCACAAACTACAGCCACCAAAATCATCACACAGCAAAGCAAAGAATGAACATTACAACCTTCATGAATGTCGGATTTACTGGATCTGTATTAGTTGTAGCTATATGGTCCTAATAAACTGGCAACTGAGTGTGTATCTCAGTAGTGGAACCATCCAGCTCCTTCTCTATCTTGCGCCTGTTATCTGTCTCTTTCCTCCCCTGCTGCCCACTGCTTTGATAAGCTCCCATTATGAAACCACTCCATGCCACTCAGCCACCAAACACATTTCCAAGTCATAAAGCACTGCAATCAACAAACTCGCACCAGGCCGAAACTCTCCAAGCGCCCATTTTGGAAGCTGCCACAATGAAACGGAGAATTGAAATGGCAACAAAGTGGTGCTTGACACAGCTCGGGGATGAGCGGAAAAAGCTGTCCAGGATTTATGTCTCAAAAGCATCAAAGTCCGTGAGAGAGAGACCCCGGGGAGGGGATGGAGCTACAGTGCGTCCTCTGGCAAGATTGAAGGAAATCAGTCCAAACAATTTGGCTGGATGGCACTGGCTGTCACAGCTGGAGACCAAAACAACAATATTTGCGAGTGGTAAAGGAGAAGGAGACCAAAGCTATCTGGTTTTTACAAGGTTTTAACAACAACAACAGGAAATGACAGGAAGCAAATACAGTAAATTGTAGATCAAAAAGGATCTGCTATTGTCTGGTACAAGACATAGTGTTGAAACTTAATTATTTCAGAGCACAAGATCGATTTCGGCTCATTGAATGCACTGAGTGGGAAAGGACTTCTCAGTAAAAAGAAACAAACATGTGACAAACATGTTGTACCTACAGTTAAACAGAGTTTCCTTGTATATCTTCCAGCAGCATGCGGCTGAATCAGGTGCCTCCCAGCTTCCGGACAGGAAACTTCCAAGGGAAAAGAACGGACTGGAGCACACCGACTGATTTACAGTGTTTTAAATTGTGCAAACACACTAAACGTCTCAACACTACTTCATCTGAGTCAAAGAGGAGGAAGACTAAGAGGCAAACAAACAGATAGTCAACCTACAACAAGTGAGCGATTCTCATTGGATAATTGGTTCAACCAGATTTTAAATCTATTGGATAGTGGATCCAAAAGTGGGAGTTGCCAAAGTCAGTGCCCCACTTTAGGATCCACTATCCAATAGATTTGAAATCCTGTTCAACCAATTATCCAATGAGATCCAATGCTTACCTGTTGTAGGTTGACTATCTCTGTTTGCCATTTTGTCTTTGTCTCCGACGAGGACACAGCAGTGTTGATATGTTTCTTCAATTAAATCCTTCAGATCAACCCGTGTGCTCCTTTCTTTTCCCTATAGGACGTTGTCTGTCGGCATTTAACAGGAAAGATGGAGACGGGACACAAACTAAAAACGAACATGTTTTCATACTTGTGGGTTGCATCTGCTGGTTTACTTTGGGTCCACTTGTCTGCTCAAAAGGAAGGTTTGAATAACACAAAACATTGCAAGTGATCACCTTTGTCCAGTGATCAAACATTTTGTCTCAAGAGATACTGTAACTTTGTTTTCTACCTGTTTATTGAAAGTACTGCTCTACCACTAACATGATTTATTTTGACTCACTACCACCATCTCAAATTCATATTCAGAATCCATTTCAGGATCACTTGTAGTGCTCTGAATGGTCAGTAGAAAACTTTTAGGGCATGTTGATGTTCCTCCCTCCAGGTTTAAAACTAAAGGTGGCTGTGCCTTTGACGTGACTTTTTATTTTTAAAACTCCCTTCAAATCTGTGGACATTGATTCATTTTTCATCTCTTTTAAAGGTATCGCTCGTTTTTTTATTTGTCTGTATTTCACGTCTTGTGTTTGTCTTGAATTGTGAAGCACTTTGTGTTGTTTGTTGTAAATACATGCTACATCAATAACTGACTCAATGAGTATCACCGGGTATGATAATGCTATGAGTGATATACTATGACCTTTCATAATCACCAGATCTAAAACATTATGGGATTTTGAACCAGTGTGTTTGTTCTCCCCTCCACCATCATCAAATATCCTCTGGAGTGATGTCCTCCTTGCCTCCAGTAGAGTTTCACAGACTTGTAGAAAACATGTAAAGGAGCATTTGAAGTTGTTCTGGTGGACTTCAGACACAGACACGTTGTTTGTTTCTTTTGATTTGTGATCCATTCGTAATCTAAATCTTCCAGAGAGATTTTATCTTTCCTGAAGCTCAGTCCCTCAAAAGTTAAGAAGAAGTGTTTGAAACCACCACACTAACTGTAACATTTTCATAACCGCTGCCATCACAAAGTCGGAGAGGCCGGATAACCTTTTCTTCAAAGCTGATCAATCAGACTTTAGAAGATTATCAGTGAGGTAACTCTACAGAGTGGTGACGAACTGACTTGATGGTGAATGACTTCTGCACATTGATGAAGTACAGTAGTTGTGCATTTTACTCCTCCGTGCCGAGCATAGAATCTATTACATTGAATAGAGAGAGCATCCTGCTGGATTTGGCTGTGCACACTGTCCCTTTTTTAAGTTCTTTTGGGAAATCACATTTTGACAGAAAGCACCGTAACTCTAACTGAATGTGCTATTCAGCTCAGAGTAGTTTCTTTCTATTGTATTCTTGCTATTGAATATTTTTTAGGCAAATCAACAGCAAGTACACAATGTCCTACATCTGGGTTTGTTCATGTTTCTACTAGCAGCATGTACAAGCTCCATCTTTACGTGTATTTGCAATACATCTATCAAACATTTAACCTACATTAGCACCAATCCATCGCTATTTTTAAGCTACATTTCTACATTATAAAAGGAAAATGTTATCTCTTAAACAAAAGACAACCTGACCTTTCCTTGCGAAACAGTTTGAGGGAGAGCAATCTCAACTTTAGAAACAGTCCTTGTAGTGAATGGAGTAATCAGTGAGTAATGTATGCATTCAAATGTATGAGTAATGGCTTTATTCGTATAGCTACAGAATTTATACACAGTATACATCCCCTCTGAAGACAACAGTGTGCTCAAAAATACGGGGAATACCTTTATGAAAGATTACAATGCTTGATCACTTACAAACAGAACTGTGATTATTTGTTTTCATGGGTCATTTCGGAAACAAACAAAGTGCTGCATAACCAAGATCAATGCACATAATCAGCATTACACAACAAAATAAAGAGCACGGCAGAGTAATGACAAATACTGTGAGGGTAAAGGAACGCTCATTATGAGTTACGGGTAAGGTGAGGAAGGTTATTAAAACAAGCCAGCCAAGTGGAATAATGTTAGAAAATGACATGACATTAGCAAGTTAATGTGTAAAATGAGTCTTTAGAAATTTGAGCATCTTTGATAATGTTGTCGAAAGGTTAAACTGGGCATTTGTTCTTCTTCAGTATTCAGTCTTAAGTGCAGGTTTTCTTCACTGGATTTATGAGGGCCAAACCTGAGATGGACATATCCTACTTACTAATTTTATTTGTCAGATGACAATAATGTTACCTGGACATCTAAAATTGCAAGACTCTGTCTGCAACCCACAATTCGATTAAGGGTTAGAACAATCTGCAACATCTTTTAATGAAATTCACTTTAAAAACTTGACAAAAGAAAAACCTGAAGTTCAGACAGAAACCAATGAGCCCCTTCAGCTTGTGGGAAGAAGTTGCCATGCTAACCAACCTGGGAGCACTGGTCCCCGGGTTTCTCCAGCTCCTGGTCCTGCTTTCCAACCAGCAACCTTTCAATCAGGTCATCGTATCTCTGAGTGGCCATCTCCACTCAAACCGGTACTTGTACACCACCCGCTGCCGCCGTAGTCATTACTGTGTCCCGCCGCGCTGAGAGATGCTGAGCTGCTGACAGATACTCGACCTGGCACCGATTGCTGCGATGTACTTATAATTTTGTGTTTGTCGACTGTCAGAAACCTGCAGGATGTCTCTCCCAGGTCTGAACCAGACAGCGGGACATAATTATGGTGTGTTCCTCCGTACATCACCCAGCTCTCCAAGAGAAGCGAGCTCGGTCAGGCTCACTGACTTCCATCTCTCATACATCTGCCTCCTCAACTCACACTCTAAAAGAAAAGTGCATGTGCATGTGTGTGTGTGTGTGTGTGTTTCATACAATACTTTTGTTTACAGCACTGAAAGAATAAAGTGTATTTGTCTCTCTCACACTGGAAATGTGTGAGTGTGTGGATGTCAAACTAGACAAAGCAAGCATTTATTCCCCTTAGCAGGAGTGTGTGTCATATCCAGGTGAGTGTGACAGATCGGGGGCTTCTCTACAGTGGCAGGGGAGCCGAGGCCATCTTGCTGTATTATTCATGAGAGTTGGGGATATCTCGTTGGCACGCTGCGTTGGCAAACAGCATGTATGGAACAGCAGCAAAAATAATGGGACGCTGTAGCTCAGTGCTGTGTCATCAGCAACACAGTCTTGTAGCAGCACCTGGTGCTCACTGTTTGAACACTAAATGGTTGGGAGAAACACGGCCACACATTCATTCATAAGGTCTCATCTGAACTCTACGTTCCTTCTCAAAGACAAAACCGTAAAGAAGAATATGGACTTGAATATATATAAACATTTCACGCTCACATTCGTACACTGATGGCAGAGGCTGACATGAGAGATGCCACCCGTTAAGAGGCAAACACACAGATAGTCAACCTCCAACAAGTGAGCAATTCTCATTGGATATCTCACATGAGTCTGTGATTGTTTGTCTGTTTGTCAGCAGGAGCACAAAGAAAGTACTGGCCTGATTTTAATTAAACTTAATGAAAGGATGTAGCATGGGCCAAGGATGAATCTCTTACATTTTGGAGCATGAGACGAATCACGGGGCAGATTCAAGAATTATTTTTTCATTCATTTCATATTTTCATTAACATTGCGAGGAAAGGACATGGCCTTGGTGGAGGTCTGTGCTCTCCGAGTGCCCTTCTGGTTTTCGTTCTAATTCACCCAGTTGTGAGATCTGATGCTTGTACTTATTTCACCACAGTGAGCTGCAACAAGTGACTCACAAATTAGCAAAACGTTCTGCTTATCACTGCTACACTATCCTGTAACACATGTCCATACCTGTAGAGGTTCTAGCTGAAGGTTAATGTCTTCAGGGGTTCAAGCTCAGGCTTTTATTCAGCATTTGAATAACAAGCATTTGAATAACAAGAATATTGTTGTTATTCAAATGCGGCACACAGGCCTTTGTCAAATGATCTTGTAATATATTATTCCTGCATGCTGTCTCACAACAGCATCACAAAACATCTCCCTCAGTAATTAGTTTTACTACATTTTTGATCAATCCTGAAGCTACTTCAGAAATATTGTTTTTGAACCCTTCTGCACCCCTAAATCAAAACAAGAGCTGTTATTATGAAGGGTAAATAAAGACACAGAGCAACAACTTTTTCACATTTTTGTTAAACGTTGCAAAAGAAGTCGCTGCCACATGCTGCTTCTCCATACGGACTCACATAAAAATAAAAACAGAGAAACAATGGGAGTAGTTGACCAAGGCATATTTGTGTGATTGTAAGCTACTAGCGTTAACCAGTCATAGATTTTGCATTCTGTGTAAGATATCCCTTTAATATCCTTTTATATATTAGGTTATTGTGAGTGATGTTGCAAATCAATGAGCAGGACTATTTTATACCCTTATTGGATTTTACATCAATGTGAAGTGCCTTTATTTAAAACTGCACTAATCAATGGAAGGTGTCACTCGTGGTGATGAAACTGCAGAGAATTATTGCCCGGCATTTGAATGGCCCTGTAGCGGCCAGCCGATGAAAGACAGATGGAAAAAAGTCCTGGGGGGGTGGGATGGATATAAAGTCAGAGTGGATGCAAGGAGATTCAAAGAGGGTAAAGAGGGCGACAGACATATAATATCCATCCATCCATCCATTTTCCTCCGCTTATCCGGGGTCGGGTCGCGGTGGCAACAGGCCAAGCAGGCTGACCCAGACCTCCCTCTCACCGGCAACATGTTCCAGCTCATTCTGGGGGATCCCGAGGCGTTCCCAGGCCAGCTGGGAGATGTAATCCCTCCAGCGTGTTCTGGGTCTTCCCCGGGGTCTCTTCCCAGTTGGACGTGCCTGGAAAACCTCCAGTGGGAGGCGACATATAATATCAATATCAAATATCAATATCAATATCACAATATCAAAATATATATGAAAGTGAAAAATGAAAAAAATAAATGTATTCAAAAAAATTCCAGAACTGAATCAAAATGATATTCAACCCAAAAACACTTTTCGTTCACTTATTTTTATTTAGAATACATTGCTGTATTTTTCAATGTTCAAGACCACAACTTGAACTTTCAGGTTCACATTTTTTTTTTTTCAAATGATCAGAACTTTTGACCTGGATTTAGCTCCATATTAATACATCTAATACAATTGAGTTAATTCTCTTTTAACTTTAATTTAATTCAGAGTATTGATAACCACGTTTACTTGTTGGGATTCTTCATTTGCAGTTAGAGCAGCTCAGATTATTCTGGCATTTATTTTCAAGTGCAGCAGATTAGTCAGATAAACATTAATTCTGTGAACTCTACTCCAGTTTAGTTTGACAAAAATAGGTTTCAAGATTTTTCCCGTTCGTCCTTGAATGCAGCATTAGCTCCGTCAACTTGTTGCGCAACCGGAGAGAAACGCCCCCCTCCTCCCTCTGAGCTCAGCTGAAGCTCTTCCTCTCTGCTCTCTCTCTCTCTGTCACACTGCTGCACACAACTCACCAAGAGCGTAAACATGGCTGCGAACCGGGTGATCGTTTACGGAGGAAGAGGAGCTCTGGGCGCAACGTGTGTCCAGCATTTCAAATCCAAAGGATGGGTGAGTGGGAGTCAATGCTACAGTGGGAGTCAATGCTATCAATAAATGCTAACTCAATGCTGAACGACAAGCTGACTGTAGTTTCTTTATTCGTGACGTTTGACAGTGGGTCGCTTGCATCGACATGGCTGCAAACGAGGAGGCGAACGAGAACGTGATCGTGAAGTTGAGTGAGTCTTTCACCGAGCAGGCAGGACAGGTGAGCTGCACATGACAGTATGCATCATGAATTATATCTATTATATCTATAATTAGATTCATCGGTTCTGCTCAACTGTATGCTAATGCTGCGTTCAAGTCACATTTGAAAAGAAGGGAGAAAAGTTCGTGAATCTAACAACTATATATTATCTTTCAACAAGATATTGTTGGTTTGGCTGTCTTTTTACATCTTACATTACTGGATATATTTTAATATTTTATAAATTAATAAAAGTTTATATATTTGTAGGCTTGTGACAGTTTATTTTCTATCCTGTTTATCCAGTTAATGCTGGGTACAACCTGGACAATACATATACAAATCTAAAATAGAATAGTTAATTCATTATTAGGCAATATTCTCATTTTATACAGGTTAGTATATTAACATATTTTTGTGTTTTTATTTAGCTAGTTTACATGATTTTTGTAAAATGCTGGAGCATAGCTCATGCATGTCTTTGTCACCTTATGATAGAACATCCTTGCAATTTTCTTTTTTGCAATAACGGTTATAAATAAACTCTCTGTAATCATCACTCATTCATCCCCTGCTGTGAATGTTTTTTTTTCCAATTCCCTTCCTGAACGCAGCGCAGAATGTGTGGTAAACATTTCCAGCTGGTGTTTTTATTTCAGAGATAGTCTCCCCGTGGCTTTATGAAAAGGTGTTGGTAGTTATCTCTCATTTTGTGCAGGTGACGACAGATGTGGCCAAGTTACTAGGGGAGCAGAAAGTGGATGCCATCTTGTGCGTGGCAGGAGGATGGGCGGGAGGAAGCTGTAGTTCCAAAGGTGAGATTTCAACCTTTTTTGTTTGCTGTGACATTAATCATCAGCTACTTGTTTCCTGCAGCCATTCATGCACAAAATTAAACTCAGCCTAAATAAACTGTACGGTAATTAAGAAGCGGACGTTTAGCTTAGCTTAGCATAAAGACTGGAAACTGTTGGAACAGCTAGCATGGCTCAGCCCAAAGGTAACAAAATCCACCAAGTAGCACCTTTAAAGCTCACTGAATATCACACATCTTCTTTGTGTGATTCTGGTCCAAGCCGAGAAATAATCGGATACAAACCCCATTTTGATTTTTCCACGGATTAAGCAAATGATATATAATGTGTTGATTTGTGAGCTTTAGAGGCGCTGATGCAGATTTTGTTGCTGTTGTACAGAGCCAGGCTAGCTGTACCCTCTCTTTGTGCTAAGCTAAGCCAACCAACTGCTGTAGCTTTATATTTATAACAGACAGATACAAGAGTGGTATCGATCTTCTCATGTGGCTCTCTGTGCCAGAAACTAAATAAGATGATGCATCTTTAAAAGCATGTTTGATAAATGAGAAACCAGCAAATTAAAAATGTTCCCCGTCTCTCTTAGATTTGTACAAAAACACAGATCTGATGTGGAAACAGAGCGTGTGGACCTCCACTATCTCCGGCCACCTCGCCGCTCTGCACCTAAAACCAGGTGGACTGTTGACTTTGGCCGGGGCCAAAGCTGCCCTGTCGGGCACTGGAGGTAAGGAACACACACACACACACACACACACACACACACACACACACACACACACACACTTGTGTTTACCCTTCTCATCACGATGACCTGGTTTGGCCGCGTGTCACGTCAGGGTTGCAGGCAGACTTTGATGTATCGGAGACTCGATTTTGCAGATAGCTTTGTTGTCCAACCTGTCGATTCAAATAAAGCAGGTAATGGAAAGCACTGCAGGGCTTTGACCGGGGAATTGACATCCTGATCAGAGACGCGGGGGATTCTCATGCAGTTCACAACAGTGAGAGGAAAAGGTGTCAATAAAATGGATCCGAGAATCAAAACCAGAAGGGGAAAAAAGATACAATAGCCGATGAGCTCTGTGGAAGCAGCAGTTTGTCCGTGTGCAACCCTTTACTCTGTTAGTGTCCTTGGGCATGTAGCTCAAGCCTTATTTTACTCTACACAAGACCAGCTGAATGACAAAAATGTGACTGATTAGCGTTCATTAATGCAGCTAACAAAAGACAACTATTCCTTTTGACATTTCAGACTATTGAGAAAATAACAGGCAGATTAAATGATAGTAAAAATAATCATTAGTTGCAGCCTTATTGAAAAAATAAACTTGTACATCACTAGAAAGCACGAATTATACTTAAGATACCTTAAGCCTGGATCTCTGCAGAGAACGGTCTTATTGGTAATTCTAAGTCATGTTGTGTAGATCTGAGCATCAAACACGCCGATTTGTTGATCCAGCTTCTTGTCGGGAGGCAGTGTTGAAACAGACAAACCCAAATCTGTGACGGTATAAAAGAAAACAGCCACAGAAACCAGACCAGCTCTGGAATTGACAACGTGCAAAATTATCTTTAAAATAAATAAAAAACTCCATATGTGTAATTAAAATGATTTGTCTTTCATTGGTGACTACCGTACGTATTGTTTTCGGACATTAAGTCCCAGGATGGTCCACCGAAAGAGGCGGGACCCTGCCTCTCTATAGTAGACCATTGTTCATGTGACACCAGCCGGCCTCTGTGGCATCCAGAGAGGATTTGGTGTGGTGCCATGTGATGTGCCATGTGATGTGCAGTCTCCCCCTCTATTCAAGCTAACCACTGGTTGGGCAGAGATCCAACTCCACGGCGATACAAAGCCCCGATTCAGCACAAAGCCCACAATCTCATTGGCTGCTGGCTTATGAAGATGACTCAGCAGTTGAGGCTCCATACACATTATCCATGTGGACAGCCTGCGTAAACTGCACTGATGCAGTTTGGGGATCCTGATCTATTGTTTTCTTTTGACTGAGGTTGTATTTACTGGGAGCCTGCAGCCCCTCTGCAGAGGCAATTTCTTTAGGTATTAGGTGTATTTTTAAATACAAGAAAACTGTGAAAGTTATCTCGTATAAAAAAAGAAACATATCTGTGTGGTCTAATTAAACACGAGTCAACATCAAGAGCCACATGTAAGGAAATATAACAAACACCGCTGAGAGGTACTTCCTTTCTTCTGTGTGCTTTGATCAAACAAAGTGAGGAAAAAGTTAATGAGCGTTGACCAAAATCCAGATAATCTGTGCGGCGGAAACAAGAAAAGCAGATTCGGATAACTAATTGACTTTGAAGGTTGTTGTGAATTAAAGGTTTAAGAATGAATACCCCGTTAAATGTTGTGAATATTATTCACAGATGTTGGGGGATAACCAGACGAGTATCACGTCCGCAAATAAAAGGGTGAAAATGCAAGATCATTTTGTGATTGATCAAAATGTTCTGCCCAGTGAACAAAAACATCTTTGTTGCTCTGAATCAATCATTAATTACATTTTGAAATTCCAAAGCCAACTTAAAAGACCAAGAGTGGGTTGTCGGACCTCGTGCAGGGCTTTTTAATAATCCTAACCTTTTGATTTAGGGTTTAAAACAGAGGTCGAGCCCCAGAAGGAGGGGGGTCTTTTCTGTGCTCTCCATGCGACTTTTGTTCATAATCTCCAATCTGATTATCCTCTAAAATATGCAAAAGATAGCTTTCAGTGTTTGGAGGCACAGCAAACAATCGTATGTATTATATTCAAGCAGCTTGTTGCCCGTTGTCTTCCACACAGAAGTCCAGTTTTTATTCTAGCATACCTAGAAGTTGCCTAGAGTTGAGCCTGTGAAACATGAGTGGTGCAGGATTCAGAATAGTCTTTGATATGAAGACACTTGTCTTCTGACTGTAGTGCCAACCTGGGACTCTAAAGTATATTGGCTGAAGTCCTTTGCTTAGGCTCTCACATTCTAGCTTCTTCTGATCCAATTCCCCATTTAATCTTCTTCCTGGAGCTCGTTGCTCCGGCTGTTCCTAAATTCAATCTTATCCGAGTTAAGTGTTTACTAAGATTTACTGAATTAAAACGGGTGGAATCACACAAACTGTTTCTGACGTTGAGACGTTGTTGTTACAACATGTTTACACCTGCTAAGTTCCAGGTGTAACTGTTACATCGCTGACTGAATCAAATGACACAGCTAAAGTTAGCTAGCCAATGTTTGACGAGGTCAACACACCCGTCGCAACACTTTATTTAAAACGCTTTACAGAAAAATAACAGGAGTGTTGACTTCACCGTCTTTAGACTGCTGCGTCTCTAACTCGTGCCTCCTTTTTTTGATTTTTCTCTTGGTGAAAATCAAAAGCTTGTAATAAAAGCCATGTCACCACCCCTCGTTCTCATTGGTCATGAGATTGGTTTAGTCGGGTGGGCAGATGCTTTGCGTTCTTCAGAAAGCTTGTTAGATTTTGGGGGGTAGAGGCACACTTACTGTTTCCAGATGCTGAAGCTACAAAACATTCCGATAACTTTATCCGGTTTCAAAATCAAACGACAGAGAAGAGAACAAGCGGTTAGAGATGTTTCATATGTAGTGTGTGTAGTAAACTGAATGTGATTAGTTTATTTATCAGAGCACAAACATACCTGGCTACAAATTCATTTGTAAAGGTCTCAAGCTGTTCCTACTGGAGATTCTCCCAATTTCCTTCCACTTGACCTCTCCCCACTAAACCAATGCCATCCACTCCCAGGCACAGTGTGTCATGCCGTTGATGTGGTCTATGTTGCCTCTGCAAACTGAATTTTCCCCGAGGACATTAAAATAAATCTTCCATCTGCACCCTCCAGGCATGGTGGGCTACGGCATGGCCAAAGCTGCCGTCCACCAGCTGTGTCAGAGTCTCGCAGCAAAGAACAGTGGGATGCCATCGGGAGCCGCTGCTGTGGCCATACTACCGTAAGTACTGCAGGGAAATGTTGTGGACACACTCAATGCACGTTTAGGTGAGGATGTGGGAATCACAGGTGGGAGGCTTTTAATATTAATCGTCCACCAAATGTGTCCCTTTAGTATCGAATAGCTTCAACCTGTGGTCCTGAGAGGTGGCTCTGAAAACATTTGTGTCTGTCTCTTTTGTGGAGGATAGTAGTCTGTTTGGAGTCACAGCAACTTTAATCGATGTCTCAGAAATTAAAACTTAAAGAAATAACCAATACTACGTTCCAAATCGCATCCTATTTCTTTTTACTTGATGTACTACAGCTGCCCTTACATAGTATGTTCTGTTGCATGCAGTATGCATTCAATCAGGACATACTTTGCCATGACATGGCACCTTGAACTCTATCCTCTTGCCCAGAGGATTGTTTTCAGAATAGCCAAAAAAAGCATGCTGGTTTGCAGACTGCAAAATACGACCAGATGGTAATTTTGGCATTCAGCATTTATTATTCTATGTATTGGGACATACTAAATCGTCTCTGGCATACTAGATAGTATGGTAGTATTGGCATTGGAATGCACAGCAAGTCTCACTCATTTTGCTTACTGTTGGTAAGATTGTCTTCTCAATGAAGAGAATAACCAACAAGAAGTTTTCTTTAAATCTCAAAAAGGATGTTAAGCTTTGATTTCCATCTGCTTCTGAGGAGGATAGAAGAGAAATGTGAGGGAATTTGAGCTGTAAGGACTCGTCGATTCATCGGTCATCTGTCATTGCAGTTAAAGAACGTAGGCTTTGGGCTCACGCTAAAATGATGAATAACTGACCTGAAGAGAACGTTTAAAGCTTCACCAGACAACCTTGGTTTTTTTCTCCTTTACATTTTATTAATCCTTGTTGCACTACGCATCTTTAAATACACCGACGCTGCAAGAAGCCGGTAAAAGAAGCGAAGACTAAAGCTACTGTGCCGTTAAATGACCTGTGCCTCACAATTCTTTGTCATGTCCGATGGATACAGGAAGTGGGAGGTTGAAGATAAGCTGCAGGAGTAAAAGATGGATAAGGCTGCCAACGTCACCCAGTGGATCTGTGGTTGTGCACATGATCTGTTTTAGATGAATGGCGCACACACAGGCGTTTGCATCATTGCATCTTTATCTAATTTAAAATATTTTTTTGGTTTTTGCAATGTCATCATGAGAAGCTAGAAATGGATTTTCTCTCTCTGGTTGTAGTTTCTCTCCAGCATGCTGTCACATCTGTTCAGCATTAGCCCCATGACTTGCATTTCTGTTGGAGACAACCGCCTACTCCTGCTGCGCCATCATTTACCAGCACTATATAGCATTTGTGCATGAGGGATATTCCTGCAAAGAAATGTATATTTGTATACATCTTATAAACCTTGACAATCCCTCCCACCAAAAAAAAAAACACTGCAGTACTCCTGGGTCAGGATGCGTTGTTTATAAGCTATTGCACAGAAGTACTGCATGTTAATGTTAGCATGGTTACACAAAAGGTGACAAGAAAAGCGTGCTGTGTTGAATTGCCAAGTGAAATATGAAGTCATGAATATGATAATAAAACACAAACATGATGCAAATCATTTTTCTTTCCGAACCCTGTGCTCTGATTGTGGTCTGTATGTGTGGAGGTGCTGCAGACTGCCAGCTTTCTCTCTCTCTGTCTCTCTCTCTCTCTCTCGCTGTCTCTCTCTCTGTCTCTCGCTCTGTCTCTGTCTCTCTCTCTCTCGCTGTCTCTCTCGCTCTGTCTCGCTCTGTGTCTCTGTCTCTGTATCTCTCTCTGTCTCTGTCTCTGTCTGTCTCTGTCTCTCTCTGTCTCTCTCTCTCTCTGTCTCTCTCTCTCTCTCTCTCTCTCTCTCTCTCTGTGTCTCTCTCTCTGCCGCTCACTCCCTGATTGTCATCTGGCTTAATTTGACAGGGTTACCTTGGATACGCCGATGAACAGGAAGTTCATGCCCGACGCAGACTTCGGTTCCTGGACACCGCTGGAGTACATCGCAGAGTGAGTGCTGAAGCGGATAATGACTCCTACTGTTATTTGCAGGCTGTAGGGAGCTCTGTAACATCTGTCTCCATCAATATAACTTCAACAAATGTGTATCTGCTCTAGAGTCACATTTGGAAAATGTTCATGCATCCTAAAGACACCACCCAATGCTTTTTATAGACTTTTGCATTTCGGAAAATTCCACCCTGCAATGCACTTATAATATGAATCTACGAGGTTCGGTTTTTATAATGTATTTATTTTTGTTTAATACATACTGAAACATCGTGTCTGTTACTGTTAAATGTTACTCGGAGTGTGTCGTGTGTGCCATATTTTTCGTTCTCTGTACACACGATTTGTTCAGTTGGTGTACGACTATCTTCTACACGTGTCTGACACTGAAACGTGTCTGTTTTACATGCTGTCCTGTCGAGGCTGCTAAAACGCTCTTTGAGTCTTAGAGACTCTCCGACATCCTGAACATCACATTTAGCTGTTTGATGCTTCAGATCAGAGAAACAATTTCCAGCTATCAACCTTAACGTTACTGGCAATACCTGATGTAATGTTAAGCAAGTTGTGCTCAAGAATGAACTGCATATGAGCACAGAATATGAAGTACAATAGCTATTTATAGCCATTTTTTCCATTTAAATGTATTACAGTTTTATCAAACCTTCATCAAATGAAATCTTCTTTGTGGTGTAAATAGACCCAGGTTCATGTCTGGTCACGTATTCATGTCAAATTTATTATTAAAAAAAAGACAGCGAGAGATTTGAAATATGGCGTTTCACCACAAGATGTTCAAATGGATCTATGCTGGTCTGTCTTATGATTGATGGCACAGTTGTGTGTTTTTCTTGCTTGCTCATCACTGGAGCTCATCCATTTTTCTGTCTGCGAAGTGTATTATTTATGACTTACTTATTTAATCCACATATTTTACATCGAATATTTAATCCTCCTACTATATTTAAAACGATTTACTTGACAGTACAGTTGTTTGTCATGTTAGGGAACTAAAGTGATTAAGCTCTTACTTAACAAATGGTCTCAGTATGTGAAATGGCTGCTATGTGGACTAACATCCTCACACATGAATACAAATGGCCTCATTGGATCCACAAGAGTCTCAGCTTTCTAGTCAAACCTGATTTATGCAATTCTGAGACTGTTTAGGGACCCCAGTATGCAGAAATACTCAAACACAACATTTTTAGAATAGGTGAAAAAACACACATTTATACTGCATACAAACATGTTTATTTCCTTAACTGCATGGGGATTAGCATTAAGTGAGCATGTCTGTAAAGGGGAGACTTGTGGGTACCTGTAGAACCCATTTTCAGGCACATATCTTGAGGTGAGAGGTCAAGAGACCCCTGAGAATATAACCGTTCCAGCGAAAATGTAGCCTAATTTCTGAGTATTATTCAGCCACTTTACAAACTAGCATGACCACTGGATTCATTAGCGACATGAGCAATGCTACTCTTTTTCTTTTGCATTTGTTTATTCATCCATCTTTTCAACAGTTCTAAAACTTTCCAAAACAACAATGTCTGTGGGGGAAAAGGGTTTTGATTAATGATCGATTAAATTCTTTAATTAATTCCAGTAATTAGTACAAAGGAAACAGTGATTTGAACTCTCCTAAATGAATACATTGAGACAGAAGTTTGTGTTTACGCTCTGCGTAGGCCAGGAGAGATTAGAGGGGATGTGATCCAGTTTGATAATCCCTGAGGAAACAGATGAGGGTCTGAGGACAGAAATAGAAACAATCTGTGTGGCGGGAAATGAAGGGATGTGGCACCCGTTCCTTCATTGTCCCTATTCCTATCTGCTGTACTCATCTTTCTGGCTTTCACATGACAAATGTCATTCATCAAACCTGTACACAACTGTTATTTCTAGTCCTCCTGCTTACTATGGAAACACAGATTGTCAGATTCCTTATTTAACGTCCAAAAAATATGGAGGATCAAGGCTGTCAATGTGTCATTTGTCAGTTAAAGTTACCGTCTATCCACTAAAAAGTTAGCACACTTTTCTCAATATCTTGTTGTTTGAATTATAAACATGTTTCTTTTTTCATCTTCAAAAAGAAGCCAAAGTTGGTGTTTAATTGATGGTTAAATGTGCAGCAATATGCACAAGAACTTTGCCTAAATTAATTGACAAACGATTTGAAATTAGCAAATTCAAGTAAACAATCTGATCTTTTATATTAATGCAATCCTTAATAAATCTTACAGAAGTGAACCAACATATATGTTGAAGTTACATAGACACGGTGCATTTTATAGACTTTTTTTATTTGTTTTTTTTATTTATGTTAAGTTTTTAAAAAAGCCATTTTAATCGTAACTACTCTTTGGACAAACAGCTTTTTAGGGTGATCCCTTGTGAGTATTTCCACAGTGTGGGGCTCAATAAGGTTGTTTTCTATGTGCATTATTGTTTACTCATTATTTTTGTCCTTTAATTTATTTATTTGCTTCACATTACTCGTTTTTGCCATTATTTTTGTTAGTGTTATAGCTTTTATGAGCACATATCATTTTCACATGTCATTTTTGATTGAGTTTTTTAGCGTCAACACGCGTGAGTCAGTTTCAGTACTTGTTTGCGTTCACATTTTGTTTTTAAAGTAGAACACCTGTCCTCATGACACTTCATACCCCGATGAAGACTTGTTAAGTCGAACCGCGTTGGATATCCATGATTTATTAAAGGTTTTTAACTTTTCCAGACTGCTTATTAATACCAAGAACTTCTTTCTTACGTAAGTCATTGTTCTTCCTTTTGTTCTTGACTGCTTGCCCCATCCTTGAAGAGCACCTGATTTCTACTTCAACATTACCAACAGAGTTTCTTGACGCACTCCCCATTGTTTCAAAAATATTCTGAATATATATATATATATATATATATATACTGTAAAAGTATAGTAGGAGATGACACTACAGTTCTGTATGAGAAGGTGCTGCATTTAAATTGCAAAGATTAAATTTAGAAATTTGTAGTGATGGTCTGAAAATAATACTAGAAATGCAACTAAACAAATTAACATATTGGGTTTTGATTGCTTCCTGAATAATGTTTGTATTTCATTTGTTTTGCTCCAGAATGTTCTTCAACTGGGCCGCGGGAGTGAACCGGCCGGCTTCAGGAAGCTTAATGCAGCTGCTGACCTCCGGAGGGGAAACCCAGGCTGTGGCCACGCAGTAGAGGACAGAGGGGAGGAGTGGAGACGGTGATGGGGGTTGGGAGGGAGAGATAAGGAGATGGAGAAGCCCAGAGATAGAGACTGGTAGAGAGAGGAGGAGGAGGAGGATATGAGGAAATGAGGAAATGAGGAAGAGGGTTTAAGGGTGTGGAGGTGAAGAAGAGAGATGGTAACAGAGAGGAACTGGATAAAATAAGAAGGTGGAGAGGAGACAGTTAGATGGGTTCATTTTGGAGGGGGAGGAGGAGGAGGAGGAGCTTTTATTGCAAATGCAGCCTCAGAGCGCCATCTAGCTGTGACGGTCTAAACTGTGTTTTATATACATATGTCCATACCATACGGTGATGGTATGGACACTCTTCAAACGTGCACAACAAATTTGAGGTATTCTTTCAAAGATCAGTGAAGTCAAATGAGTTAAATGAGAAACAATTCATATAAAAATGTTCATGTAGCTTCTAATCAGTGATCGCTTTCACACAGTCCTGATCCAAGAGAGAACATTGAAGAAAATTGCTGAAAATTAATTATCTGTCTTAACTTCCTCCAAAATGCATATCAGCTACTTCATACCTACATTAGCTTCAGTCGTTTCCTTTAAAGTCTTTGAAATCCAACACACAACGTTGTCAGTCCATTGTGACGTGACATCTGTAGACCTTTTGGTTCTTTTTTTGTATCGTCCCTGAAAGTCCTCTTCCACTGCAGAAACCTCGAAGTCGAAGAAAAAGCCGCTGTCTTCTTCTCTCAAACGGACAATAAGGTTGACGGTGAAGTGGCCTTATTTTATGTTTGTAGCTGTCAAGTCAAAGTGTCCTTGTTTTCCGCGGTGCTCTCTTCCTGTTGTGGGTTTTCTAAGTCGTGTATTGTAACTGTGTGAAATTCACAATAAAATGAGTCAACACCAAGGATCCATTTTAAGGTTCAGAGTTCATTCTTGACTTTGGAAACAGAAGTTGAAAAAGTGTCTCCGTGTTTTAATTCTTAGTTCACCGTGAATGCATGCTAGAGAAACAAGGTTTTCTTTCAAGGTAACCGAGGGGGAGTAACGTTGATCTATAACGTCAAGGTTCATTCTTGACCTTTTGAAATGACAGTTGACAAAAACAAAACCTCCAAGGTTGATTTAGTAGCCGTTCTGTAACTGATGAAGATCATTGAAAGCTCCAAAACTGCTACTAAATGGACCTTGAGGTGAGATTGTTTTGTCAATCAGAGAGTCGATAAATGTAAAACCATCTCAAAGTGGATAAAGAATAGTTGACAAAGTACTGCATCACTCAACAGTCACATATTTTTTGGGGGGTGGAATTGGAAAGATACAAGTTAGAATCAAATGCTGCTGATATTCTCTATTTTGTAATTGTCAACAAATCCCACGAATGGATCAAAACCAACAGTGTGTTAGTCTCAGTAGCTTTCAATTCATGCGTGTGTACAGTTTTAGAAGAGCTAAATTGATTTCCTACAACAGCTGGTGTTTGTACAACGAAGGAGCTCTACGGTATGATAAATAAGATATGTCAGGTTTTAGCTTCATATTCACAAAAAGCATCAATTAATTTATGGTAATAAGAAAAACATTGCAAAATCAAAGTATTTTCTTTTGAACACTGTAGTATATGAACACCCACTAGATGGTGCTCTCTAATAAGAGTCTCCCCCCCCCCCCCCCCCCTCCCCCCCTCCCCGCTCATCTGCCAGTCTGTTTTTCAGGGGGAAGTTGCGTTCATCAAACGGATGAGTTAACACTCGCAGCTGAATGTTGCTCTGCCGTGCATCCACTGTTTAAAAATAACTTGCAGAATATCCCTTTAGGATTCACTCTGAACGGATTGCTGAGCATCCAGGCCTTCCACAGTGCCACGTGCAAATCTCTATATCTGGTCCGGCATCAATTTAAAAATTGGATTATGACGAGTAGATTATTTTTGCACTCCCGTTCCGTTGTTGCTCAACCAACACGTAGCCTACATAATCACCTTCAGCGTGGAGCACATACATAGACTACAGGGCAGCTGCCGGGCCTTTAGTCTTAAACTCCTCCATTTCTCCCGGCCGGCCACAGTTCCGGGGGACTATATGGCTGTTGACAAGCACACTGCAATAAATCACCATGCTGAGGATTAATAGGAAAGAGCAAAGCGCCCCCGCTCACTGTAACTGATATGTATTTATTCTAGGTGGCGTAGTAATTCATCTCACTGTGTGTGCACGCATGTGTGTGTTTGTGTCTGTGTGTGAGGGCCCGAGGCGAATGCAACACGTCTATGCATACATTACCTCCCATGATGCCAGCACTAGAGTGATTGCCCACGGGGATCGAGTCAATGTTTATCACAGAAAGCGTTTCAGCTGATCAAAGATTACCGCTGAGACGGAGCATGTTGTTCCCGTTTCAGCTGGGGCAGATAAGCTGTCACCCGGTGCCACAGATGCGATTGTTTTGTGCAATGTGAATCTATGAGAAGCAAATGATTTGCATGTCACAGGTGCAGCCGTGTGCTAAAAGGGAATTTGTCCGTGGTGCTCCTCTGTCAAAGGGGCAGCAGCAGCGTGTTTTGTTTTTGATGGTGAGTATTTAAATGGAGGATGACTGATGTGATTTAAAGGTCTGTTGTCTCACTCTGGTAAACAAGGAGCGGAGTCACATAAGGTCAACAGAGCTATATAGTGTAATGGGACAGTGCAGCTGGGTCTTCTATCACAATATACTTCATAATATGGATAATATTCAAGAAAATATTAAAATAACCAGATGGGAGTCGTTAGAACTGGTGGTTGTCCCTTGTTCAGATTCTCTTGGTGACCTTTTTTTGCATGTCGCCATTCTTTCCCCTCATTTCCTGTAATGTATCTACTAACAACACTCTGATAAAGCCATAAAATACCTAAACATACTTTTTTTTTTTTTTTTATTTTTTTTTTTTATCCAGTTTTTCAAAGACCAAAAGTGTTCTAATAGAAAAAGATACTTGACCCCATTGAATCTAATATTGCCATAAAGCTCAAGGGTTTGCATTATTATGTCATAATGCATCTAAAGATGTTTAAGGGTCAGCTGCCCGGAAATGATTCGCAGATGTCTTTCATCTATAGTGCACCTGTCACTTCACAACAGAGGTGTGGACTCAAGTCACATGACTTGGACTTCAGTCACAAATTTGATGACTTGAGACTCGACTTGGACTTTAACATCAATGACTCGTGACTTCACTTGGAGTGGATACTTGATACCCTCTCCACAAGCCCAAAGATTAAAAAGTATGTTATTCAAATATCAAAAATCAATTAATTTCCTGAATCAACTTACGTTAAGGCTATTGTTATAATATCATTACAATGTAGTTAGAATGGCCTTAAATGTGCTGAAGAGCATGTTACGACTTGTTTAAGGCTTGAAACTTGAGTGCAAAGACTTGAGGCTCACGAGTGATTCGCAAAACAATGTCTTGGTCCCACCTCTGCTACAAACATGTACAATACATTCAAGTAGTAATTTATAATGTTTGATAATACATCTGACAATTGTGCTCCTTTTTCTCCCTCCAAAGTGGCCAACAATAAATGAACTTAACTGATGAACGAACGTGTTCATCAGCAGCTTCAACTGTTTGTAGATACACACTGAATGTATAACTTGTTCTTCATCTCGGGCAGATGATCATCTCTTACCTGAGCGAAGGTGATCAACTGTTCTCTTGTGCTGAGCTCGTGATTTATGAATCATATTCGACCGTGACACTCTTAGAAACGAACCCATCCATCCGTTTAACCATCGTGGTTAAATAAAGGTCAGATAAATGGAAGAATAAAATGCATGATCAGTTGAAAGAAGATGAAGGATCCAAAGCGTAGAGTACGTCCCCCCTTTAGTTTTTCTTCTGCTATGTACTGTTAGACTACGTTGTGCTGTGTATTGTATTATAATGAGGGAGATTGGCTCCTGTAGTCTTTCCTTTTTCCACATGTTTAATTGCCAGTCACACATGTGTCTACTAGTTTTATCTCACTGCTCTCACTGATCTCAACCCTTCATTATATAAAATAAATGAAGGAGTTATGTCTCTTTTCAGCACCTAAAACAGATGAAGTTTGCCTCCAATGGCACAGTGGATGTACTGCTCCTCTAGCTTTGTAATGTCTTCGACTACTACTGGACTTATTACCAGTGACAGTTGGCCTAGTGGTGTTATATTCTGTACTTTTTAAAAGGGTTTTGGTGTCAGTAACCCACCTAGTGTGAAATAAGGGGGAACTGGTGCTAATTTGAGGTCGAACCAGCTCATGAGCTTCCAGCACGTCGTCCTCTCCCCTCAGCACTCTATTGCTCCGATTCAATAAATGCTGCTTCTAAATAATTATATTAAGGGGAGACACTACAGATTAATGGGTAAAATAAAACGTTTACCTAATAACCATTAAAACTTCCATAACAGAAATCTGAACATTTGATAAAGCCAGGTTAAAAGTTAAAAGTGTAGAAGTAGTGTTTTGTTGTTTTTTTCCTCGCATGCTGCACATAAAACAATATAATAGATTACATTGCACACAGAGACCGCTGTGATAGCATTAGCTTTATTGACAGTGGACTGAGGCTTTCAAGCACCGGCTGTTTCCATGATTCATTGTGTGAAGCAGGGGAGAAGAGCAGAGTCCAGTCCTGCTTCCATGAAACCCCTGGAGGTGAATTTCCTGATTAAAGCCCCTCAAACCACGCCCCCCATGTGGGCATATTCAGTTTGCGCATGTGCATCTGTTGTGGGTTCGTACTTGCTTGTAAGCAAAGTGCATGTGTATGTTTTCATCTATTTTATGTATCTATGAAGCCAAATGAATGCATATATTAAAGAATAATTTAAATTCTTTACTTTTTTATGGCTTTTACTTGATCCTACAACTTTATATTTTGTACTTTGAGCATATTTTCATAAATGATGTCTTGTCTGCCTGATCTATTTTTCTGTAAAGTTGTAACTACATTTTTACTAATTGCGATATAAACAAACCACTTTTTTAATTTCTTGCATGTTCACATATGTACAGATAGATGTGTGCACATGTATGTATTATCTGCATGTGTATCTGTGTGTACCTGGTGTGTGCATCCCCTCCGTGAATGTGTGTTTGTGTGTTGCAGAGTTGATGTCTGAGACGGCAGGACGCCATGTGGAAGCCATTGGGACCTGGAGCGGGAGTGAACATGGAAGGTGAGGCCAGATGGTAGTGGTTAGCCCTTGGCTGCTCTGGGTAACCTGACCTGCAGGGAGGACCCCTCTGCCTCCCGAGGACCAGCCGCCACATGTGTTGCGTGAGAGTAAGTCACCCAAAACCCAGGAACCGCCTCTCGGCTTCCTGACTGCCCTGTTCTCATAGCCGAGGCTGTTTTTGTAGCCGAGGATCTAAAACAACAAAGTAGGAACAAGGATCAGACAGCAACAGTTCAGAGACCGGGTCACGGAGGATGCTGAGGTCTGATCAAGGTGTTATGAGGAGTCTCGTTCATGTGTTGATGCTGCAGCAGATACTTCTACCTTTAACCTATTGCTGCAAAGACCATGTCGATTAACTCAAGTACTGCACTGTATAATTTTGAGGTACTTGTACTTTCTAATTGCTTCCAGTTTATGTTACTTTATATTTCTAAAGCACTACTTGTCTGAGGGAAATATTGTATACTGACATGCGATAGTTAATATGTTTTAAACAAAAAATGTGTTCAGCTACTAAAATATTATTCCCTGCAGTAGATAACCCACCTAGTAGTACATCAAGTAGTTCAAATTGGTTTCATATTGACCAAACACACAATTAAAAGGCTGCTTACATCAGTAATAACTTCCCAATATAACTGTTTATAATTAGAACATCTGTAAAGGGTATTCTTGACATACTTTTGATACTTTAACTGTATTTTGCTTACTTCTGATTTTACAAATACACACCATTGTTCACTCCAAGTGACACTTCCACATTAATGCATCAGTAACAAGAATCCAATACTATAATAACAATACAATCATAATTGTTGTTCGCCTGCCAACTTTTAGTTTTGATACTTTTCATTTACTTATTATATTGTAAAAGTAGAAGCTGTGACAAAAGATATGATGGATATAAAAACACATTCACCCACATATGTACAGTCACAGTTACTGAATGAACCTACATATACTCACAGATACATGAATTAAAACTAAACTAACGCCTGTACAGGAAAGGTAGGAAGAACAAGATGAACAGAATTGCATTCAATGAAAATTTGAAAAAGGAAACTTTTTTTTTTGCTGAAAATATATCTGCAATTTACTTGAGTGAGTCTTTGAGTGCAGGACTTTTGAGTATTTGTACACTGTTGTATTGCTACTTTTACTTGGAGATACCCTGCTGGCATGTTTTAAAACTTCTTTCCAAACAGTTTAATTCTCTCTTTAAAAATACAGTTACAGCCTCTACTTCACTGAAAAATCCGGAATCAATGAATATACAAATGTGTTTTTTTTTACCAAGATGAAACTGTGGGACAGAGAAAAGATTCAAATGAAGTAGCAATAAGCAGAACACATGAGTGGAGGACGACTTTAAAAGTGCTTCCTAAGCAGTAGCTACACATGTCCTGAAATGTTTCTATAGAACTCAGAGCAACAATTCCAATCCAGGTGGAAATGTTTTATTATATTGATATACTGTATTTGCCCTTTTAACCATTAATCTCTTTCCATTAAGGCACAAAGAAATGTAAGGTCACCCAGTGTACTCAAACAGCCATAATAAGCTGCACCGCACATAATGAAGACTAATGTAGCTTTCTCCTAGATCAGTGTCGTACCCACCTTGGTCTCTAGATGGCACTAAGTCATAAGTCAACCTGAGGTGTATGGGAGCATAATTAAAAATTGAGTGATACGTTTTTGATTTAATTAAACGCCCGTCGTGCCAGTAACTCACAGAGCAGCAATCAAGGTGGACGGAGACTTTGTTTTTCTCGAGTAGACAACACTAGGTCCAGTGTCTTTTCAGACCAGGGCATCCTGGAGATGGTCCTCAGCATCTGCTCAGTGAGCCACTGTTTGAAAAATCCATGTCAATAAATAAATGATGAAGGCCTGCCCTCCCGATATTCCTTCAATGCACATTAGAATGAAATCCCTGAAATTAGTCAACTGAAAAGAAAAACTGCAACAACAACAAAAAAAAGAAAAATGAGGACTTTGACAAACCTTGTTGCTGAAACACAGAATTTAATCTCTCTCTCACACACAGGTGGGAACAACAGAGGCTTCGACGCCTTTGGAGTGTCTCGAGTTGTGATTACGCTGAAGTTACGTGGGAACGTGTTTTTTTTTTGTCTGGCCTGTCAGGAACGTCACTGTGACAGTAACGACAGGCTGACAGCAACACGCAGCAACGCACGTACTCTCTGTCAAACCTCTACTACATATATTACTGTTTTCTGTCTGAGCTGGTACACAGCATACATGCACTACTGTAAGTCACATTTTGACATGATTTACTGTCCACTCAGAGGGACACGGTGTGACAGAGGCCGCTTTAAAGAGCAACGCGATGGTGACTGCAGCTTTTTTAGCATTTGAGCACAAAAGACAAAATGTTCCGCTGTGCACAGAGTGAAGAGAATATTGTAAATCTGTGCATGAGCACATGTGTACGTTTTAATTGTCATGTAGCACTTTTAAGCGTAGCAGTATCTTTACACAAGCTTATTGCTTTTTTCCCTGCTTTCATTCAGTATCATTGCAAAGTGATCTCAGATATATCCATCCTACAAAAAACAATCCTTAAAAGCTGTAATTCTAAATCATACGTATATGACAGCATTTGTATTTACATATCTTATTTACCCAGAGTCCTTTACGTTGATTCGGCCATGCACACACACACACACGCACATACACATTCACATTCACACACACACTAATGAGGCACAGAGTTGTCAAGGCGCTGGCCCGGCTATCGGAAGTAATTCGGGGCTCAGTGTCTTGCTCAAGGACTCTTTGACAGGTGGACGAGAGACGGCAGTGATCAAACCACCGACCCTGCAATTAATGAACAAACCGCTCTTCCTCATGAGCCACGGTCGCCCCCCCCCCCCCCCCCCCATCACATCAGATACAGCATCTTAAATGGGTTTATGTCAAAGGAACACTCTGGTTATACCTTGAGTATGTTTTATAAGATGCGTTGAAATGATAAGTCCATCATTTGCTGGATCCAGCTGCTAAAATATGAGGATTTGCTGCTCTTCTCTGTTTTATAGCATTTCAATTTTAATATATTTGTTTTTTTTGGACTGGCGGTGAGTGAGGTAGAGCAAGTCTGGAGTCTGGGGCCTCGGGGTTTAGGGACTCCACTTCTCTGTGTTTTCTCTCTCAGCTCTTGTTTCCAAACAAGCGTTCCTTTCTGAGCAGCTCTGGTGTGTCCAATACAACTGATGTTGCACGTTCTGTTGTCGGTTGCTTTAAATATTGGCGATCTAGGGATTGAAATGTACTGTTGCTCTTAGTTAAAAATGTAAATTTGTTGTAAATGCCTCTGGCCAAACTGGACTTAGCAATGACAACCTGCAGCATCAGAGAGGATGAAGGCAGGCTGCCATTAAAGGTAATAACCTCCTCATTAGGCCTGAGGAGGGTGAGGAGGGTGAGGAGAGCCGCCATTACATGTGACCCATCTAATCACATATGTCACTTCTGGGAGCAGAAATATCCAACAGGTTCTTGTTCCTGGTTGTTGGAAAATCGTTTGGAGACGGAGATGCAGGAGATAATGTGTTGCTACATGATACACGTCAGTAATGTTTAGGGACATCCTCACTGTATGTTAAAGAGGGGAAACGGCGTTTTGATGTCTGCAGCATTTCCCCTGAGATGCTGGTGTCAACATGCACCTCTACATCCCTCCTCTCTCTCACACACACATACACACACACGCACACCCTGAATAACCTGAAATGAACTGTACATAGCGTTACTACACAGCAACAAAGTCACCTAGTTGTAGATTTGGGGTTTATAAAAATGTTTAAAAGGTTATTTATGCACCAATGAGTGAGTAGGCATGTTATATAACTCAAAAAATACATGCATGACAACTGGAATATAAGCATTTTTCTCCTCAACAGTGATTCTGAAAATAGTGTAAAAATGCAATATATGCAAAAAATTATGCATATATTCAATATGCTGGTATGAACATTCTGCATTAGCATTTATAAGATTTGCATTTACATACTGCGATGGATGGATGGATCAGAACTACCGTCACTAAGAAAAAATACACCGCTACCATTATTACGACTATTACTACCACTGCTTCTAACTCCTGTATTTAGGCTGATTAATACTACGACTACAGGTACTGCTGCGACTTAGTGGTGGAAAGTAAACTATAGCAAAGTACTTCTTCTCAATTAAATATTAAATATTGTACTTTTTACTCCACTATATCTATCTGACAGCTGTAGAAACAAGTTACTTTTTGAGAAGTTACACAGAAAACATTTGATCATCCTACAAATATTGATGCATCTTTATAGATTACAGTGCACAACAATATATCAAGTAGTTAAAATTAGCTCCACCCTGACCAGCTGACACAATTACACTATGCTTACACATTAAAACAAAAATAAAACAATCACACAATATAGATAATACAACATTAAGAAGGGAGAATGCTGCGATATGGGTACTTTTGATGCTTTGACTAATTGCAGCTGATAATACTAAATACATTTACCTTTTAACCTTTTTTATTGTATTGTAATGTAATGTATTTTTACTTTTACCAGGTAAAGGATGGAAGTACTCATACCCCCACTGCTGCTACTACTACTACTACATCTACTGCTACAACTACTACCACTAGTACTACTATCACCGTGTCCCAGATTACAAACTGAACTCCTGGTGAGTATTCATTTGGTGATTTGTTGGTTATAAGACACAGACTGTAGATATCTGTGTTCAACTTTAAAGTTTTCCCAGATATAGTTCACACAAGGCCTCATTCTCAGCAGAATTTAAATGGCGTTGCTATATGAAGCAGATCCAAACTACATATTGCGATATAGTCATTAAAATCCAGTTGAAACAGCTGCCGCTATCACTCCTACTCCCATCACTGCTGTTACTTCTAATGTGATTTCTACCGCTGCCACTTGTGTTACTGCTTCTGCTACTAGCTGGTGGTTTTAGTGGCTCATCGTCCATTAAAACAACATTTATAAAAGTATATTAGCAAAAACAAAACTGTTGTTTCCCTCTCAGCCGAAACAGCCAGCAGGACCAGCGAAGTCGATGTGGGCGGATACCGCAGGCTGCAGCCAGTCAAATCCAGGTCAGTGGTGGTGGGGGGGTGTGTAGATGTGTGTGTAGATGTGTGTAGATATGTGTGTGTGTGTGTGTCGGGGGTTGTATTATAAAGTGGACGAACGATGTGACCGAATTGAGAGTTTCCATACAAGCAACAGGATCTGACCAATATAAGCCTCTTGGGAGTTGTGCAGTCGTCTCTCTTAAGGCAGATTAAGCACACACACACACACGCACACACACACACACACACACACACACACACACACACACACACACATCTGTCCACACATCTGTACAGTACTTCTGTCTGTCTCTGTCTCTGTCTCTGTCTCTGTTTATGCCTCTGTGGACTTCCAAAGGGAGAAGCAGGACCAAAAGATCCAAGTTAGGGGATTTTCTGGTTTTCCTAAGCCTGAGGTTTTTGTGGAAAGACCCCCCCCCCCCCCCCCCCCCCCCACCTCTAAAACATCTGTTTCTCATTTACATACGGGTCTAAGTTCAGTAAAAGAAAGGGGGAGGGTGGGTGGGTGCTGGAAAGTGAGGAGGGGGGGTGGGGGGTCCAAAACATCTTAAGTCTGCCTCATCTTTCTCTTTCACTATGAATACTGTTTCCAACATGTGAATGTGAGATACGAGATTTTAAAAACATAAATGTCTAATCTTTCTAAATTATTAAAGAGCATTGATTTACAACAAATTATCGTGGCTTTTAAAAGACGACAGCTAATGCTAAACCTTTGTTGACAAAATATTCACACATCTGCTGGTTGCCTTGATATTTTCGAGTGATATACTAAATATCACTGGTTGAAACTCAAATTTAAGGTATCTCCTCTTTAGTTCTGACTGGGCATGATTTCAATCAAAGATATCAAAACCGTATGCTCATACAACGGTTCGTTTGAGAGCTGTGGAAAAAGTTACTCCTTGTCTTTCGTTACATGCATACGGTCTTTTCAAAATAAACTTCTGTCTTCACAGGAAACAACTCGCTCAGGTTTAGGCAAAGAAAGGACTCAGTTAGGTTTAGGATAAAGATGGTCGCGAGGGTTAAAATAAGTACGGAAGTGAGGTTACTGAAGTACGCAAGTTACGTGACAAATAAATCAACGTTGGCTTCTTGTTTCACACGTGACAGTCTGTTTCCTGTTTAAACCATCCACCCATCTTCCCGCCCACCCTGTGTGGGCATTTGGTTATTTGGATTACATACATCTCATGTTATTTTATGAATTACAGCGCATTCTTTTTCATAGGTATAGCTATGAATGCTGGACTAGAACAGCCTGCTTCGCTTCTACATATTTACAAATAAGGAGATGTTCATTCTGTCAAAATGTCAGTGTCAGACATCTGACATGGAAGTTTGACTCAAAATCTGTGCTGTGTGACCTGATGCAAGCCTTTGCAATGGATCTTTCTTCACAGCAGACATTTTGACACGTCGTCGTAGCAAAAGGCTCAGTTGGCTCAGTTCCATTAAGTGCTGAGCCGGCATGCACCACACCGGGACCGCCCCGAAGTGGAATGCAGCCATCGTTAGCTTTGTCAAAAGGTGTAACATCTAATGCTGTTAAATACACCTGTGCTTCTCTGACTACGACAAAGTCAAAATGTCTGCTGTGAAAAATGTCTTTTGTTGGTTTTGACTGCAGCTCTAAAGAAAATCTGATAGTAATTGATTTTTTCGAGGAGGCGAATGAATGAATGCATGTCATCAATGATTATCCAAGACATGTTGTAGGAATTCATCATCTCCAGATTCAGGTGAGGAACTTAATGTTTGAAGGTTTTAGGTTGAGTTGTCAGCCGCACCATATTTATTGCCTTTGTTGCAAAACGGACCACCGAGTCAGGTTGGTCTGAATTAAGTGGAAACGGCAGCAGGTCACCATGTGATGTCAATATTGGGCGCATGTTTTCCTAAGTCTTTGAATACACTTTGATTAGTCAGAATGATGATTACAGTGTGAATCCATTCCAACTATAAAAGAGACAAAAGGAGTTTTCCCCAAAAGAACATGTTTATCTTTTTTCATAGATGTTGTAAACGTGACTTTAAAGATTTCTCTACTTTACCTTTAAACACTCATAACTCCAGTTCAAGATGTAATACTTACAGTTCATATTGGCTAATAACATCTTACTTTTAGTTATCAAAATATGATGCAAAACAAGATATGCATAGCTTTAATATTTTTGTTTGATATAATTATGTCAAAACTTAAGTTGGGATGTCTTGGACTAGTCTTTATTTAAATATATCTGGAGTTCATATCTGGAATCAAAGTTTTACTAGTGATTAGAGATCTCTTAAATAAATGAAATGCAGATAATGTTGAACTCATTCATTGCACTGCATTTGCCTCCACTGCAGTATATTTTAGTCATTGCTACAGTAGCTACTTGCAAATAATTCAGTTGTTAAGGACTCTGTGGCCTATTTGACCACACAAAGACATTTTTCTCTTGTGTTCCTAAATGAGGGATTTCTTTGATTCGCAGCTTTAAAGGCGCTTCGTCCTTCATTATTCATGTTAATTAATGCAACAGAATACCCAACTAATACAATTTTGGAATATATAAGTGTGTCTTGGTCCGGAGTAATGAGATATGCCAATAATAATATGCAAATTTGGTGAATTATTGAATAGGCATGACTGAGGATTTCTTATTAGTTTGCATGTTTATCTCACAAAATCCATAAATTTTTCAGAGAGCTTATTGTGCCTCATCCAATAGGTAAATCTAATCAAACACTGAAATCAATAATTCAGGTGTTTATGTGCTGCTGTGTGTGTGTGTGTGTGTGTGTGTGTGTGTGTGTGTGTGTGTGTGTGTGTGTGTATGTATGTAGTACAGTAGATTTAGTTTTGCCTGGTCTTCGTTTACAGTGTACAGTCTCCAAACTTTGTGAGCGGCAGCCTTTTTGTTGACTTGGCACCGATTCCAGCGTAATAAACTCACGACTGATGTGAAATCAATACGGTTTATCAACCACTCACGGCCGATTATTGCTAAGTGCTTTATTTGAATCACTCGTCATTGGCTGTTGTAAGGATTCTGCACAACACTTATAGCAGATAGTAGTGGCAGTAATTGTATGTTGTATGTGATATATTACAGCCCGTGGCGATTTGGTTAAAAAGAAAAAAAAGAAAAATGCCAAAATGTATTTTTTCTTCTTCTTCTTCTTCTTCTTCTTCTTCTTCTTCTTCTTCTTCTTCTTCTTCATCGTCTTCTTCTTCTCCATTCCCCTGCCTCATTTGCAATGATTATGTTATCGGGGCAGCCAGGCAAAAGGGTGGAGCAACCATAATTTCAGCGCGGGATTAGGCAGAAATAACGAGGTCACCAAGTTACAGTTGCCATGGCAACGACACATCCAAGAACACAGGATGCCATTGCTTTAAAAAAAAAAAAGAAAGAAAATACAGAAGAAACAGGGCCCAGGATTTTTTTTCCCTCCCTCCCTCCTTCTCTCTCTGCCTCTTTTTTTTCATACCCCTCCCTCTCCATCTTCCTCTCTCTCCCTCATCCTCTCCTTCTCCCTGTCTCCGTTTTTTTTTTTTTGAGAAGCAGAGGGGAGCAGTTCACTTTCACTCCCTCTGTTTTCCAGAGCCTTTTGTTTCTGAACATATTCAGAATTACAAATTCACTGTTGAGTACATTTGCATCTTTCTGGTATTCATATTTGGTGGGAGGTCTGTTTCCTCTCATTTTAACGTGGCTGTACGCCTTCTTTAAAGCTCATTAGACGACACCTCTCCTCACCCCTTCCCCCCTCTTACCTCCCACAGTCTTTAAAAGACAAACCTCTGAGTTCTCCACCTTTTTCTTTTTTTGGCAGATTTTTGTTTTAGGGGGGAAACTATGAGGTGATCGAAGTCAGGAAAATAAGAAGGCTCCTTTTTTGAGGGGAATCAATGCATGTGGTGCCCTGGTCTGAGCATTGATTTGGATTGAAGTTGCCAGAAGCTTTGGGCTTCTATTCAAACAAATAACCATTCCCATGTTACACCTGGCTGCTGGTAAGACCACGGCGCAGCAAACCGACTCAACGCTATGCAAAGTCCAATAATCAGCAGGCCTGGAGACAGCACCCAGTCCAGCGCTGTAATTTTGAAGCACTATTGATTTTCTTTGGGATGATGCCAATTAGACAAAGCCTAAAACAAAAAATCATTCTGGTTGATACAAGGACACTGGCTGAACCTGGCAAGGTAAACACTGGTAATAAATGAAGCTGTGGACTGTGATGTGCGTCCAGTTAAACAGTCTGAAACATGGCGATAGTGAACCACAGTGGACGTCAGGTAGAATTTATTTTTACATGTCTTAGCTTTAGTGCATCATATTACATCATATTCACATAAAGACTTCCTACGCTGTACATTTTATATGTGCACACAGTAGTGGAGGAAGTATTCAGATCATTAACTTAAGCAAAAGGATGTATGGAAAAATAAGTAATATCCTGCATATTTTCTGCAAAATATCAAGCAAAGTATCAAAAATAAAATCTCTTTTTAGGCCCTTTCAGAAAGTTACATTATTATATACATATATTATTGGATTACTACTGATACCTGCAGGCAGCATTTTAACGTTATTTGGTAAATGTGAACCAGTTTGAATCTACAGTATACCAATGAACCATATTTTACAACCTGATTATACTGCATCCTTTGTATGAAAAATCTTAATCTGCAAAGTAGCTTTACTATAAACATGGTGATGTTTGAGCCAACGGCTTGCAGCTAACGGTGCTAACGGCGGCAACAGCGCAAACTACGGCAACAGCGCTAACACAGTTTACGGGGGAAGCAGAGGGTGGGCGCCGTCTGCTCCTGAGAGCGGTATCAGCAGCGGCCGTGAGCTAACCAGACGGCTACAAGTGCACTAAAAGCATGCGTGGCCGTCCCGGCTATATGTACACAAAGCGAGGAGGAGCTCAGATTACGACACACACAGAGTAGGAGCGACTTCATTCTCTGCTCCACTATATAGGCTACTTACATAGATAACAGTTGTTTGCTGCTATATGAATGCTCTGAATATTGAATTTAACACCTTTGATGAACCTTGAATAATCAAGTGACCAGCGCTCTGTGCAGTAGCGGGGGCGGAGCTTCAAGTCCATGAGTCGAGCATGTCGTCCACAGCGGGCCTTTACAAACCTCCGTTATGTGTATTACACCAATCTTTATGGACGGGAGTAACTGTGACTGGGGGACACCAGACAAACACCATCTTGTTTTACTTTTCACGATCTCTCCAACTGGGAATGTTGGTATTGGCAGTGGTAGAAAATAATACTCAAATCTGAAGCAAGTCTATTAACTGTTTGGGGCCCTTTTAGTTCGGGCCCCAGGCCAAGGTTGCCTACCTTGTCTTCTGGTAAAGTTTGCCCCTGGTGTTTTTTCCTGAACCAGAATGTATTTCACTGGTGTTTCTGGCAGTGAGTTGCCCTGAGTTTGGTGTTTGAGTGACGCAACTATGTCATGGAAGGTGTTTTTGCTGAGGACTCAATGAAGTGTAGTATTGAGTGTGAAGTTGTTTGTCTTTGCAGGAACACTACAGGCCAAATGTTTAGCGTTCTGAGCAGGCACGTTTTCAGAGGGCACTGCACTAGTGTTTCAAATGAGGGCAATTAAACAATGCCCTTCTTCATTATTATACCTAAATACTACATCGACACACACAAGCCTGTGGCTAATTTAGAGGCTTTTACATATTGGAGTTCACCTGACCTGCATGTTTGTGGACTGTGGGAGGAATCTGAAGCACCTGGAGGAAACCCACACTCAGTAGAGAACATAGAAAATGTGCACAGAAAAGATATTTACACACAGAACTCGGCAAAAGAAAGTTTTAATCATTAAGTAAAATCATGTGTTCCCATAGCTTTCAGTAATAGAAGCTGCATAAAGAGAAGTAACAGTAATGAACATCACAAGTGCAAACTGTGTCATTACTAACAAAACTTATGGGTGAACAATATTAAACTGCAAAATAATGTTAATTGTAAAGTCGGCATGGGACGATATGAAAATGTCATTTCATGATTAGGACGGTCAGAATAATACAGATTCTTGATATTATCCCGATAATCACTAAAAAATGTTTAAATCTCTTAAAATGGCACTAAAACATACTGGAATCACTTTAACTTACCGTTAGTCAAGAAACAAGTGTTTTTTTGGGTGAAAAAAATCGAATTATCTTAAATAAGGTAATAATAAATCAGGAATAAATAGTAAAAGAATAGATAGTAAAAAATAGTAAATTGTAAAAAGAAATATGTATTTGTTATTTCTTTAATGATAATTCCTGTATTTTTCAGATCAGGCTCTATTTTTCACTCACCCATTATCTCGATGATGGAGATTCACCACGATCAACTGATTGCAAGTGGGGTTTTTTATCGCGATCCAAGATTTAAAAAAAATCCTATACAGTCCCATCCCTTGTGCAAAGTCAGAATCCCTTAGAAGTCAGTGCGGTGCTCCAGCAGCAGACCTAAACACACTGGCTGAACAAAGCCCAGACTGATCTTCATACTAAATCTGCCTCACAGCATCAATATAGCTGCACCATCCTATCGAAAATAAATATCTGAATGACTTCAAAAGCTTAAAAACATCTTTGAAATAGAAAATCTCATCAAATAAAAAAAAATATATATATATATAACCTTGTGCAACAATTCAGCCCTGAGCTGCTGTGTGAGCTGTACTATGAGGGGTGCAGGGAGGTTCAGCGGGACCACCACAGACCACCACAGCTGCTCTCTGCCTTCAAACACCGCTCCAGTCTGGCTCTTTAAAACACTTTATATATTCAGCACTGAAGCTATACCATAAACTTTTCCCTCCCCTCTGACTCTCTGTTTTCTTCGTCTTTCTCCAGCAGTTTAAAATTGATCCTTGAGACTTAATAGCAGCAGCTTTAAGTACACGCGTGGATTTCATTTGAATTAGGACTATTGCAGCGTGGTTTTCTGTTTTGTATGAATAGCAGAGGAAGATTCATTGTGTTTGGTTTCTGGAAAATTCTCTCTGCCTCACATCAGGTAGCAGAGCGAGATCAGCTGTGTGTGTGTGCGTGTGTGTGTGTGTTTGTGAGTGTGTTTATGTATGTGTGCTTTGTATGCATGTGTATTTGTGTGTAGGTGTGTCCATGAGCAAGCCTGTATATGTGTGTGTGTGTGTGTGCGTGCGTGTGCGCAGGCGCTTGTGTGTGAGGCTGCTGCCATGCCTACGAGATGGGGGATGGTAGCAGCACAGCCAGCTATTTTTCTTTCTTTCTCTGCTGAACATCAAGTTTGGTCTCCCATCAGCCTCGTCCTCCACAGAAAACGCTTGTTGGTTAAAGACGTGGCAAAAAATGTCTATTGATAAACCGGCATGTTAGACACGCGATTATTGATCAACTCAGATGTGTATCGATCCATGAAAATATATAATACATGTTGATTAGGAAAATCATGTTGGATAAAATCATCTGTTGAGCCGAGAAGGATACAGATGTTTCTAAGTAACCAAAACATGAAACATAAGGTATGAAGGGTGCAGATGTTTCTTGACTAAAATGTGATTGATACAGATTTTAATTGACAAATGTGTTGATTAGCACACATATGACAGACAGAAGGTGTCTCATTCTTAACAGCAGGATGTGTCATGACCGAGTAAAATATTGGAAACTCCAGTTCTTTATTGGCCAAGATGATCGACACTAATTGCCTGTTTCCCCTCTTCCACATATTGACCAGTTCCCATCCTTCTCACTGTACTTGTTATATGTTCTTAGTATGTTGAAATGCAACACGGTGATTTTCTCAAACTACCTGCTTGTAAAATGAAGGTAAACAGGTGAAGCCACCTCTCATGTTAAACTTTTTAGGTTTGATTTTGCTCAAAATGTGTTGTTTTTTAATTTGTTGGTGTGTTGCTGTTTTTTTTTTTTACAGTTAGCTCGACTGATACCAGATGGTGATTGGTTTTGATGACAGAACAAGCTTTGGATAAAGGAGCATTATTAATATAATAGTGAAGATAACAAACCTGTCAACACTATTATGGTGCCAATAACAGACAAAACGTATTGTATTCTGACTTGATTCTAACCAGCTGCTGAAATGAAAACATCAAAACAACAATATTGTCAGCGTTACCAACCACCTGCAGCAGTGTTTGTGTAGTTCCATCCCCATCACAGTTAATTCAACACTTTCAGATAGTTTTGTACAGCCTCTATAAGTGCATCATCAACAGAATAATTGTCACTGAACAATCAACACTTGGAGATGTGTTGTGTGGAATGGGAACACTGGGAGGTGTCTCCCATATTTTCTCATTTTGTGTGTCTGGTGAAAAGATACGTTTTTGCACCTGAAGGGTTGTGATGCCATGCCACAGAGCAGGCAAGCTAATGAGCTGGCTGGTCCGGTCAAAACCCAAACTGAACCTGAAATCCCTTCAGCAAATGTTTGCCACATTGTGGTGCAAAACCCACAAACACTGGAGCGCTGTGTGTCCAAGCACGGCAACTGGACACAGAGACGGGCCCATTTATTTTGTATTCTGCTGCTCTTTCTAATCACTTAAATCCTAAAACGATTCTCTTGACTTCAATGCTTGCAGGTTGGGTAAATGGGATCCTGCTTTGTGCACACTGGTGCTAACCTCTGCACAACCTCTCTCTGTCTGAGGAATGTTCACCAACCGTTGGCCGGCACCACCGCCGCCGCCAGCGACCGAGGGGCATTTTGTCGGCACTTGGCAGTTGGCGCAGCTTCCTCACTAAGAAAACATATCCAAAACATCTGCAGCAGAGTGAGCAGAGAGAGGAGAGGGGAAGGAGGTTGATGGTGGGGGGAGGGGGAGGGGTGGTGGTGGTGGTTAGAGGGATGGGGAGATGTGGTGGAGTTGGGGAGCGGGAGGGAAGGGAGGAGGGGGGAGGGGGGCAGAGATGTGGGGGCGGCAGGCAGCAGAAGTACGTCTGCGCTGCAAATCTGACGAGGACTTTTGAAAGGCTAAATCCCAAAGAGAGCGCTGCTGCCTCGGCTTGCTGCACTACAAACAGCCAGAGCTGAGACAGGCTGGGCTTCTTCTTTTTTTTTTTCCACAGTAGGTGCTCCACGAGAGGGAAGAAAAAATAATTATATCGCTAACCTCCGTGTGCTATACCTGACAAATGTTGCAGATGGAGAATATTTACAATGCAAAAAGGGCAGAAATATTTTACATGCTGAGTGTCAGTGTTATTATTTGAAACGTTTTCATGGTGTAAATGCTGCATTTCATGGAGAGGCGCTCATTGAAGGTTGTGTGTGTGTGCGTGTGTGTGTGTGTGTGTGTGTGTGTGTGTGTGTGTGTGTGTGTGTGTGTGTGTGTTTGTGTCTCCACATGGCTTTTCTTTTTTTGCTCCACCATTTCCACATTTCTTTTCCACCACTGTCATGGTGTATTTGGGGGTGGAGAATAACATTTAGTTTGAAAAAAATAAATAAAAAATCTCATTTACAATTAGGGTGTGTGTTTGCACATTACACCTCACATCACCTCCTGTGTGAATGTTAGTTTTCTGGATTATATTTCCTTGTTGAGTTAAGCGGCGGGGAGAGAAAAATAAGAATTGTCATGTTTATGATTACGTCCAAACCACACTGCCTCTTATTCAAAGATGCCTGAAAGCCAAGCTCTCCCACGTTCAGCGAAAAAAGCAGGACAGAGCCTTGTCTGTGAACATTTCAATCCTGCAGCGACACCGGTTTACAATCTGTGTGATTGTTAATCCCATTGGAACAGTGGTAATCTACGCATGAAGGTGGTGGGATCTCTCCCACTGGAGATCTCGCCCAGACTCGGCACACATGCCGCGACCACAGAAAACAGGATTGGGTCTTATCCCTTGCTTTGCTCAGCTAAATCTCATCAACAAGAGAGAAATATAATCCCAAACACCGAGCTCTCTCTCCAGCTTCCGTAACTGTGATTAATGTATATGTAGAATTTGAAAAACACATCAGCAAAACAAAAAAAACATATTTCCCCCCCTGTGACTGCATGTCGTGTACATGTGCAGGCTCGATGCAGTGGACATTGTTTTTTCCTGCGTAAATACAACCCTGTTGGAGGCATGAATCATACTCAGCCTTGCTGGACAACATGATTCATCAGACCTCTGTCATTTCGTCCCCAAAATACACAGTCTCTAAAACCAAATGGGTCACATTTAGAGACATTTTAAATGGCAGAAAAAAATGTGATTTACGAAAAAGCACATTAAGGGTTAAAGGTCACAGCGAGAAGACATTTATTTCTTTGTCGCTGCTGTGCCTGTACCTGCTTACTTTTTTTAACACTACAAACATGTTTTAACTGCTCTCTGTTTGCAGCCACTTAATTTACACGACACATGAAATAGTGAAAAGGTGATTACAGAATATTTTCCTCAGAGTTTACTCTCCATCGCCTACAGACTTTAACAATGTAGCACAGGGACGCCGATAGATGGAGCTGTGGGTTTTAGGAGGAATGAAAGAGGAGGAGGAGGAAGGGGGGGGGGGGGGGTGGGTGAGGAGGGGGTGACTTTCTCAAGACTTGAAGTTGAGACAGAAGTGTAAAAAAAGCCACTGTTTCCAAATCTACGGGGCGACTCATTAGCGGCTCTGTACCCACTGATGTCCCCGCGTTCGTAACCGTGTGTGTTTACATCTGAGTGTAACGCAGGCGTCTGTGCAACTGTGTGTCCTCGAAGACTGTGTCGCCATTAAGTTAATGATGGCTTCTTGATGATTCAGGGGGAAAATAAGTGTTTTTTTAGAAGGTAGTGGTCACTTTACTTAAAGGGACGGGGAGATGTCTCAGGAAACACACTCTTGGGACCACTATGTTTATCTATATATATATATATATATATATATATATATGTGTGTGTGTGTGTGTGTGTGTGTGTGAGGGTGTGTGTGTGCTGATTTGCAGCACGTGCTGGCGTGCTTGCGTGTGTGCGTGTCTGTCAGGTTTCCTGCTGCGCGGTGCGGCTGGGAGCCCTAGCGAGGGTAAAATTCCATTCTCTCGGCGGAGCAGCATTCTGCATGAGCCAATTCCCAGGAGACACTGCTCTGCATGTCCTCCAGACAGCCAAGCTGAGGCACAGGCTCAGGCTCGCTTATTAACTGACCTGAGGGGGGGCCGCGGTGGTGGTGGTGGAGGAGGGAGGAGATGGAGGAAGGAGGGGGGGGCAGAGATGGAGAATGGAGGAGGAGGAGGAGGTGGGGGGGGGGGGGGGGGGGGAGGGAGTGAGCCCAGGGAGGCAGGAGGAGGCGGTGGGTGAGGAGGGAGAGGGGGAGGTGGTGTTGGGAATTATGGGTTTGTGTGTGCATGTGTGTGTGTGTGTGGGAGTGTGCGCGAGTCTGAGTGTGATCAGGGGTGATGGGTTGTGGGGATATGAGCGTGTGTGTGTGTGCTTGCGTGCATGATTGTGTGTGTGTCGGAGGCAGAACTGGTTGGAAATATTAACCCTTTGCTCGCTGAGTTGCAAAAATTCAGCATAAGAAAAGCAGAGTGTGGATGTCTAACAAGCTGCGCTGTGTGTTTGTATCCTCGTGTGCAACACAAGGACGTGTTGCCACCTTGTCGAAAGGGCAGCAGGATCCACAAAAGCCTGGTCAATCACTTTAAATATGTAGTTTGCCTTTTTATCTGAACTTGGCAGGATCTCATATTACCAGCTATGTGTTGTCTCCGACATTCCCTTCAGCATCTTTGTCTGTATTTGGTGGCACGCTTCACCCCCAGAGTTCAGGATATTGGCGCAAATATGATTTTTAAACTCCACCTTTGCACACACGGGCTCTTTCTGAAATAGAACTAAAAGCCTCTACTTGCTGTATTAATCTATTTACACTAATTCGTCATCCCTGTGTGCAAATATTAGTTTGTAGTTTTGTGTGTCTTCCCATAATTGCTTGACACGACTGTAAGACTCATTTGTCACCGGTGTGAGGAAATAGCATAATTGAAAAGTGCTTTTCAATTACAATTTGTTTAACTTAAATAATGAAATAAAATGTGGTGCTTCAAAGTTTTACTTCTTCTTTTTTTTATATTATATTATTCCATCCAGCAGTGAAGAGGAAAGAGAGAGAGAGAGGGAGAGAAAAAATCACTCACGGCAAAATGCAAATGAGCCTGGAAGCTATTACGATGCTAATGAGATTCTACCATAGAAGTTGCTGCTCCGGCATCCGGGGTATATTTCATCCATATTTGGAAAACAATTGTATAGGGGACACACTTCCCAGTGTTCACAGTCCAGTTAGTTTGTACTTCATCCACAACAAGCTGGAATCTGGTCAGAGTTAGATAGCAGGAGTCTTTACTTACCGAGTTTTACTGAGCTGCAGTTGAACCCGCAGACTACAGTGGTTTATTTGCAGTCTTACCGCTGTTCTGCTCTATTTTTAGCTCTTCATCTGTCTCATGATTGCTTGTCAATCGCCTGCAAGCTCCCTTTTTTTTATTAAAATCACAATCAAACTCTTCCTCCTGCCTTTCAAAATTTCACAAACATTCATCCCGTTGGCGCCTGTTTTCACTCCCCCCAAAAAAAAGAAAAACCCCAACAAAACAAACGAGTGTGATTGTTAAGCAGCGACATCAAACGCGTGCTACAACTTTACATTTTCACGCTCTGCTGTGAAACAGGATAAGGAAACGGTGTTCAGGGTTCCTCCAAACACGAGCGGCATCGGTGCGTTCAGGTGCAAAACCTGTAGCACGGCTGCTAAGGGTGTGTAGTTTGTGCGCTGAAGGCAGGCAGGTAGGCAGGTAGGGAGATAGGGTACGTTACCATAGTAACAGCGAGAGGGAACCCAGCAGAAGCAGAGAGTGTCTATATGTGTCCTGACCCATTTCCATTCTCATCCACAAGTGTTTTTGTCTCGCTCACCTTGCGGTTTTCACAACTAAAAGCTCTTCTCCTTCATCCTTGATGCATTTTTCTGCGTTTAGCAAATGAGACATTCAGCAAAACACATGCAGGATATACGACAACGCGGACTCTCAAGGTACATTTGGTTTGCTATTCAGTTCACTTCAATTCAATTCCTTTCAACTTCGTTGTCCCTGAGGGTAAAAAAAAGCCCCGGTACGTACAGGAGTAAAAGATAAATACAGAAGTACGTAAAACAAAGGTTCTGAAGTCATGAATGAGGAACATTTTCATCTATTGAACTGCACCGGAATAACCTCCACAAAGACACCACAGGCTGGAGTTAATTAATAGTTGCAAAATAAAAGAGTTCCTCACAATCATTTTTCCATTTAGTGGACTAAAGCTGAAAAAAGAAATAAAAACACATGAACAAATGTGCCGATGAAGTTCAGAACAGGAAACAGTGGAAAGTATCATCCTGGTCAGTTCAGTAAAACATTAATGGTGATTAAAACATTATTAACTGTTCAGCACTCTTAAGATATTGTACATGATGTACTATGATCGCTTCAATCATTATAAATATAATAACAGAAACACTGTCTCACACAGCTGACAGCATGATTGATCGGGTTTAAAGTGATTGTTGTTGAAGATTCAGACATGAATGTGGTGAGTGACATTTGTTTTCCAGTTATTATCTTTGTTTGTGACTTTGCCTCCGAAAGCAAAGAATGTTTCATGCGGTTGATCTTAGATATTTATAGGATTCATTGTTATTCTATATTTTGAATATATGTCAACAGATCCACAAAACAACCACTTCATTAATTCCTACCGATCCCATACAGTCAATCTTTAAAATCAGGTCACAAATATACATTTTCACGTTTCAGGTTTTTAAAAAAAAGGCTAAATAATGTTCTAGTTTTTAGGATAAGTTATTGAAACGGGAGTCAAATGTGCATTTGTTTGGGACTATTTTCAGCGGTGGATTAATCCACATTGGTGCTCTAGTGAGTATTTGGGGCAGCAGGACGGTGTATGTGGGATTGAGTCAGACTAAACTACAGTGTGTGTGTGTGTGTGTGTGTGTGTGTGTGTGTGTGTGTGTGTGTGTGTGTGTTCATGTCACCCAGCGCAACCGTGTGGCTCGCTGATGTGTTTTTAATCGACAACATTGGAGCACTATGGCACAGAGGAGTGAGAGCTATCAGGCAACACGTGTTAGTAAGACCAGTACATTTTTGCTTTTTTGTCTTTAATGGGATTTGATCACATTAAGAAAATTACAAAGTATCACCAGCAGCCTTTCATAAATATGTCAAGTGATCAGCGAGTCACTGTTGTTGCACGACAGTGGCTTCACCTTTGATATTCGTGGTGAAGCAGTTAATCTAAATTTGTGTGATTTTAGATGTAAGTTCTTAAATGTATAAGTGGTGTGTGTGTCTGTGTGTTTTCAGTGTGTGGGAGGAGAACCCCTGTGTTGAGGAGGGGAAATCTTCTCGTCAGCGTGGTCGGTCTGCTCACAGAGAGACCCTCTGCTGCCTCACCTCTCATGTGGGTCCTGTTTACCATCATCTGCACAATACAACCGAGTCCATATTGAAATCTGTTAAATGAGCTGTTCACTTCAATGTACTGTATTGCAGCCACACTCGAGTGGTAAGCGCTTCAGGCGAGCAACCAAATCCTGTTAGAAATGTCAATTGAAAAGGTCTTGAGATATTAAAAATGTAGTTTTTAATTAAAGGTTTATTAATAGATTTTTCAAACTTTTTTTTAATTACCCGACCGGATGCCTGAGGCATTTGGATTACAACTTTTATCTCACTCGATTCAGACTGCCTCTCCCCATTCAGCCATTTTGGATTAAAAGTCAGACTTCATAAATGCTGTTCATTAATTCCCAGTGCGGGCAGTTAATGTGAGATTTGGTTGCAGCGTTACGGCTGGTCTGAGTGTCTGTTTATTTTTAGATTCTTGTGGTTACTTTGCAGCCCCGGCCTAATCTGTCACGGAGGAGAACATGGAGCAAATCTTAATCGCTGTGCCAAAAAAATATATATTTCCAATGCACTCTGGTGTGTCTGGTTCAGAAATTCAACATGTTAGTGACACATACTGTCACAGTAAATGATGTTATTGACACGTGCTGCATGGCGTATAGTGTAAAATTGGTGAAATAAATTAGAGCCAGCCTGTCTGCACACAGTGTCCATGTGTCATATTATGCAAACTGCAATTTCAGGCAAATAGTATGCAAACTAAGAACATGAGTGTTGTCAGAAACAGATATTTCCTGATCTTAGATTGAATAAATGCATTCAAAAGGTGTTCGTGTTCATTCAACAACAAGATCGTTCAAATCAAATCAAAATCAATTGTGGGCAATGTGTGAGATTTGATGATGCGTAATCTGATCATTACTGGATTAACTTGTTTCAACCTAATTAAAAACACAGATTCAACGAGCTCAGGAGTGTTCTCATCGGAGGGCCCACCAAGTCATTCTGGGAAATGTAGGAAGTCACAAACTGAAGCAGAAGTAGAAAGTATAGTTTGATGGTTATCCAGATTATCGCGATGTTACATCCTCTGATGGTGATTAATGTGTAACAGTTTGAACTATGCAAGGTGTATTTTCATTTAGCTTTGATTCCCTTTCCAGAGATCACCTGTCAATCAAACTGTGTGGGAGGTATTTTGACATCTTTGATTAATTTATGAGTTTCTGTAGCTGGCGCTCTTTACTTTGCATAATATGACATAAAGGGTGCCTGATCTTTCTAACTACCCAGTATATACTTCGAAACTGCTGGTGGAAATGCTTCCCTTAATGGGACAAAAGTACTTTATTTTCTGGAAAGACCGTGACATCAGGTCACAAGAAACTCAACTGATTCACTGCATGCACTCATTTGGTTTTGATAATATGATTAACTGCAAGTTTGTTTTGGAACTTGTACCACTAAAGTAGAATATCAACTCTAGCTGGTCCTGCATCATCAGCTAAAATTGTGTACCAGATGTCAACAGCTCATTTCAAAACATGTATTGTTTAAGTTTATATTGTGGAGAGTTGACACAAATAGATCCGCACACAAGTTGTTCCCATTAGGACTTTAATACTACGTAACATTCCGATCACCGGGCTCTTCCTCCGACTTCTGATAAATGCAGAGTCGCCATCTTAATTACCCATAATGCATACAAACACACCTGACATACCGAACCGGTTGTAAATAGTCCCCATCAAATAGTGGCTAAATATGCACAAGGGTAAAAGTTATGAAGACAAGTATGGTATACAAAGGAAGATACCAGTGTATACATTGACAACATCTACACCTCTAGTTAGTATTCCATAATGGACTCAGGCTAAATAGCCTTCATATATATTAGTACTATAGTAGTAAAACGGACATTCCCATTCAAATCAATGTAGCTGGATGGTCAGACAGGCGACCAGTTATTTGTGTACCGTTGCCATTGAGACCGATGTAGCGGGCTAAATTATTCATACTCACTAATCTTTATATTAAATTCTGTATAAAAAGCAAGTCGAGGACTCACTGAGGTGAGGTTTTGCAGTAACGACTAAAACGAGCAGCGGAGGAGTAACATTACGAAGCGTAGAGAGCCTTGAGAGGTGCATATTCCGAATAAAGTTGTGTTTAATCAGCCACAAACTAAAAAGTATTGATATTCTAGCATATGAATACTGATTCTCCTTGATTTATTTGGGAACTTGGGAGTGATTATATATAGAAAATGCACACAATGTGGTAGGTGGGGCTTATATGGGCTCAATTGCAAACTTTTGACCCAGGGCTCCTTAATGGGTGTTAAACAGGCCATGATCAACACTTGTTTTAAAAATGTATCTAAATTTACTCGCAGAAAGTTCGTCATCGCCGCTGTGTCACAATGTCATGTTTGATACTACTGTTCCACTGAATGTAAAATCTCAAATTTGCAAATCTAACACACAGTGGCTTCATAGTACCATCCATTATCGACCTACCAGTGTGCACATGTCACTGAATTAAATGAAAAAATCTGGCGGGTTTCGCATGTTTTGACTTGTTAACAGTCAGAGTGACATTATGGATTGCAGACTCCCCACTGCAGCAGACAAAGCAGCGAGCCCCCCCTTCCCTTAATCACAAATTATGCCACTTGGTGCATAACTAGCCAGGTACTGAGATTCTGTCGTTAGCAGCATCGACAGCAGGGAACACGATCAATACACTATTATGAAGTCATGCTACACATTAAATGGGCGTTTTTTTATAAGTGCAGACTCGTCAGCTGTGCTGCTCAGCATGCTCTCGTCACTCACTGTGTCTTTGAGTCTCAGAGTCTAGATTATGGCTCAGGAGGAAGTATATTCAACTTTTTACAGACATTAATTTTATTTTTTTATTTCGACATAAAACAGAAAGATTTTGCATTTTTCTTTTTAAGACAATCTTCCAGATGATATGTTATTAAAGATCTTTAAGTATTTGCAATGCGTTTTCTTAAAAAACATATATTTCTGATATGCCGCAGACAGATTGTTGTTATTCTAGTCGATATGTTTAGCCCATAAATTCATATCAGGCACTGGAACAGAACAGTTTGAACCCATTTGAACATTGTACTTTACAGGGATCAGTTTTGGCAAGTTTGTGTTTCATATCATTAAAACCTCCGATATGTTGAATGTGATGTTGATTCTTCCAGGAATTTAAGAAAACATTCTTGTTTTTCATTCTAAACCTTAATGTGACTTTCTTTATGCTTACAGCACAAATACTTGTGTGAGTAAACTAAAACAATGCATTGATTTAGAACATAATCCACACAAAGAACCCCTCATGCACATGCACACAAAGATCTTACTTGAACTTAGCAAGAGTGCAAAACTGAGTGTAGGTCTTGAGGGAACAGGAAACGACTTCCCTCCTCCCCCTTCAATTCTGCCCCCCCTCTCCTGTTCCTCCCCCTCCTCCGCTCCTCTCCTCCTCCTCCTCCTCCTCCAGCACCACGCTATAGCAGCGAACTAGGCAGGCCAACTTGCAGAGTGCAGCTCAGACTCGACAGCGGCTGCTTCCTACTGGGGGTCTTCGGAGAGCATCGCGCTTCAATGTGCGCTGCTGTGCCCGCTGGATGTTGAAATCGCACCGTGCGCCTTGCCAGGAGCCACCATGTCCAACTCAACCCAAGACCCGTTCTACTCGTCTCCGTTCGGACCCTTCTACAGGAGACACGCGCCCTACATGGTCCAGCCCGAGTATCGGATCTACGAGATGAACAAGCGGCTGCAGACGCGCACAGAGGTGAGCCGACCGGGAGGGATAGCTCCTGCGGTACCGGTGGGAGGGTATCCGGGGCTGTGGAGGTCCGGTGCGGGGAGAAGGGACGGGATGTTGGGGCTGGAGAAAGAGTGAAGAGAGAGACAGAGAGGCTCGGGTCGGGATTACGGTCTGTCAATCAGGAGGTGTGGATGCGGTGCAAAAGTGCCAAACATTCCTGAGGTGAAAGTAAACAGGCTCCGGTGTGAAGACAATACCGCTGCAAGAAATACCATCACCCGAAGTAAAAAAAGATGATATGGAGGAGATGCGTTCACGTGGCTATTTAAGTTGTTTAAAATGTAAAATGCATGACTTGTGTCTCCGAGTCTGATATGGGTTGAGTGATCCACCTGAAGTAATACATCAGGTGAACCTGCACCGCAATTATATGAAATTTAAAGATTTTAAATAAGATTTGAAAACTGATCAGATTAAGATGAACAGTTTTTGGGCAGTGAAACATATTAATAGAGAAAGTTATTTACAAATATAAGACAGTAAGGGCGTCTGAAAGACTATTCAACTCTTACCAGGCTGCATAAAGCAAAGTATAACTGTTTTACGTGCATTTAAATAATTTGCATATATTTACATATCGCCCCCCCCCCCCCCCCCCCCCCCCCCCCACACACATATTTGCATATGTGTTTGGTTAAAAACTGCAACAGATCAAGACCGACATGAATGCAGAGTTTGCCCACTGTGGGGTGAAGTGTTTGATGTCTGCCATGATTCATGATTCATGATTCATGATTCATCACTGTGTCTGTGGAGGAAGTTTTCTCAATGAAAGTGACCCTGATTGCAAAGCAAGGTGATTATGATACAGTTGCATGAGTGTGACTTCATTTCATGTCAGTTTCCTGATGCTTCAACTAGTTGGTCGCTCAGCGAGTTTGGTGTACAGTGTCATTCAGACTAAACCTTTGGTGATCCCACTGTGAATTACATAGCAAGCATCTGTCTTCGGCATCTGTTCTGTGATCTCGAATGTGTAAATCTGCAGATAAGAAGTTCATCCAACATGTCAAGTTGTCCTCGCGACGCATGTTTATGGCAATAGAAAGCAGCTAAATGCAATAAAAAGCACCTTTTAGCAGCCTAACTGTTCACTTGTTCAACTATAAATGTTAGGGCTGCAACTAGGGATTATTTTCATTATAAGTCTAACAATTGGTTCTGAATAATAATTGATAATTTTGTCAATAGATTATCAGTAAATAGCAAAAAACAAATGACCATCACAGGTTCTCAGAGTGGGTGACCTCAAACAATGTCTTGCTTTGTCTGACCTGCAGCCCAGAAACAAAAAAAATCACTTAACTATCACAGAAGAATAAGAAAACCAGTGAATGCTATTTTTACCATAAACAAAATCACTTTTAAATTAAATTAATTCTCTATGAATCGACAAATGCATTCTTGTTTATATTTAATTCTTTAAATAATGTGAGTTCTGGCAGCTGCGGGATGCTTTAAGGCTGGAATTTGATTCCCTCTGAGACATTGAAAACTAACTTGTTGTGGATAAATATACCATATTTACATGAGTCCATATGAAATCGTTGCAGTCATTTAAAGGAAATCTGGTTTTAGAGCCTGACTCCAGCTGAGCTGCTGCAGCAATGATGCTGACTTTCCTAAAGAGGAACTTGCAACTTTAAGCAGACCAAGGCGACGTTGCTGAGATGCAACGGCCCGGTTTGATGCATTATTCATACGGAGTGGTCCGAGCCCCAGTGGACCTCGACACCCGCTCCACACATACCCAGACACCAAGTGCAATCACCATGCACGCACACAAGCACGCACGCACACATGGACATGCATGAACTCACACGCATGCATGCACGTGTTCGCATGTGCACAAACACACACACACACACACGCATGACAGGACAGAACCACTGGACATGTATACAGCACAAACAGCACATGGATGTCTTCCATGATGTGAAAACACACAAATGTTAAGTAGACACAAATCAGTTTAAACCATTACCTCCATCTCCTGAGACTAAATGATATAATTGCATAATAATATAATTATTTTTTTGTACCCGTTAGTGTCCATAGCATCTTCATTCTCCTCCTCGTCTTCCGTCTTCAATGGAAGGAGTGTATAATACGTCGTCTCTTTAGCGATGTGCTCATTGTTTGATTAAAATCCAGGTGGCGAATATAATGAGGGAGAAGTAGTGTCTTATAGCGGGAAATAAATGCTTCAGCTTTTGAAATTTGTTTGCATCCAGATGTGCCATACGGCTCAGTTTTAGGCTTTTAACGAAATTATATAGCAATTATCCTCGTGAATGCAAAACTGTAGCCATCAATTTACACAAACCTTTTGCATGTGAAAAAAAAAATTTCAGGGAAAGGTGACAAGATTGTAATAGAAATCTGCCTTTAAAAAGCTCAATGTAGAAAATGAAAATGTCTCTTTCTAACTCTACTGAGAGTTTTTCTCTCTAGGCTTCTAACTAAAACAGATGAAACAAAAAGTGGAAAAAATATACATGCTTCGGGAAGCAGATGGTTTACTTCCTGTTTAGCGAGGTCAGCTGCTGGTCCCTTAATGATATGATGCGAGCCTGAAGGGGTCATTCTGCTGCCTCTTGCCGCTCAGTCCAACTCCTACAAGACGACTTTAACATTCAGCTCACATTCAGACCGTGTCGGTATCAGCGCAGGGTCACGATGATTTTTGTTACAAAAACAGGAAGTTTGGAATGTTTCTTGCCCAAAATCTGGATTCCATTAGAGGAAAATAGCTGAATTGTCCTGGTGGATTGTTGTCTTGAATATTTCATCAAGGTTTTGCTGCGAGCAGCTGTTGCAGATCCTTCTGTGTTTGATGTAAACAGCTAGCAATGAACTGGTCTTTTATCGAAGTATCAGTTTGATTAACTCCGTTTTTAAATTATGTGACGATCTTTTACCTTTGTGTTTTGTTGACATTAGCTTCATTGCCCTAGAGCCCACCGCTGTATGTGGAAATAATAACAGCAAAATCATTCAAAAATCTTTCTTGTCTTTACTTCGGATTTTATGAAAACTCAGTGTGTTGAAAAGTACTGAACTTCACCTTCACTTTGCCACTAAAATGGGCTTGTAAATTCGATGAAGGTAACAAACGGAAACATTTAATTAATGTATATGTTCATCATATTGATAAAGCACTAACAAATACATTAAACATAATACTTTTGTTTGCAAAAAAAGTAATTCACAGTCAAAGAAACGTGTCCTACATAGTGGTGTTACTCATGTATGCAGAGAGGTGTAACACCTCTACTCCTATAAGAGAAGTACAAATAGATGTAATTAGGATTTGGGATCATAATGCTGCAAGTAAAGGACTGTCTACATCAACAACAATGAAAACCCATAGTATTTGGCAATATCTTACAGCTGACACATTAAATAGCGCTAATTAAGCAATTCTTATAAAATCTGGAAAAATCATGAGCTATCAAAGCGATAAAACAACATCAACTGAGAGCTGTTTAACATTAACATCATTTTAGACCTGTCATTATGAACAGGGGTACTTTACACATACGACACAAGAAGACAGAAAGTATATGAAACAAATCCGAAGAACATATAACGGTGTTAAATCCTCTGTTGGATTGTAGTGTGAAGAGGCATATTAAAGCCTTTCTTTGCCTGGGTTTGTTGCTATATATTTTGTTGATCCCAGTCAGAAATGATTTCAAGCGTCTTGTCAGAATTATCACCCAAGTAAAGATGCTTAACATCGTGAAAGGACTTCCATTGTTGAGGATGAGAATGGCTCCGAGCGTACTTAACATCGCGCTCGCTGGCAGGCCGTCGAAGCAAAATGACTCTCTATAGTTTGCATTCCCTTTCGCTCCGAGTAGTTTTCAAAACGGGGGAGCTGACTAAGCCCCAGTATGACACCACCTTTTAGAAAAGTGTTGAAGGAGTCGACTGGAGTCACTCTTCTGGTAGAAATTCTTTCCATTTGTCTTATTCATGAGTGTGCTTTTGAATTTGCTTGGCTGGTGGTGCAACTGCTGCTCGCACTGGCAGGTGCAGGACTCAAGGACTTGACACTTGGAGGAGACTTTCTTACCCCCAGAGGAAGCTATATAGTCTGCAGGAGTATAAGTGACATCTATAGCAGAGCAGGCAGTGAATCCTGCGGGGGTGAAATAACAACTTGTTAGAATTAGACAGAGACATGCTACTCTGGTTTTAACTCTTTTGATTTGAAGTCTTACACACAGTATCGTTGCACGGACTGGAACTTTTAGTTCGAAATGTTTGCAGCATCTGTTAAACCATTTTAAAAGCCAGGGAGATGAACTTTACCGGGGTGGGGGAATCCACCCTCAGATGCTCCAGTGCCATTAGAGACAGGTAAGAGTCAATTCGGGTGGTGTTCAGTGCATTAGAGAGGTTGTTTTATGGTGTTTGGTGGTTTACTTTGAGGTGTACACACATCCAACATGAAGTGTTTGCTTTGAGCTATGAGGTGTAGGAGGAGAGCCATGCAGTGTATTATAGGGCTGCAATACATGATTATTGTCATTACCCATGAATCTGTTGATTGATCTACTTTCTCAAACTGCTTCCTCAATTAATCAATTCATCGGTTAGTCAACAAAATCTCAGGAAAAGGGGAAAAAATGTCCATTCCAGTTTCTTTGCATCCAAGGTGATCAGGTCCTCAAAGGTCTTGTTTGGTCGGACCGAAACTCAAAGATATGCAGTTTAAAATCATATAAAACAGAATAAAAAAATGCTTGCATTGGAGAAGCTGCAACCAGAGGATGTGTTGAGTTTCATTCCTTAAAAGACAAGATATAGACCGATACAAAAAGTATCCCTCTCAATCATCACTTAGGACCCATGTGATGACTTTTTATTTTGCTGTGTTCAGGACGTCTCTGGGTGCTAATCCCTCTGAAAACAACCAGGTGAAAGATCGTAAGCGTCCAAGAGGAACCTACAACAATGGTGGACACAACGCTGCTAGAAACGTAAACCTAGCGAGGCGAAATGAAGCTCGTTCCTACACGAGAGTGAGTCTGAGGTTGGCTTTCTCTCGCTGCTGAGCATCCTAACCCTCGTTAAGCCGGGGAGGAGGGGCCAACTTTGAATTTGATGTTTACAAACCGCAGCCGACAAATCCTATTAATTGTGCCTTTTAAAAGACACTAACGATTAATTGATGATTAAATTATTCATCGATTATCAAAATAGTCGTCTAATTCTTTAATCAGTGGGTTAACTAATTGTTCCAGCTGAACAGAGTGATGATGATACAACGTCCCCCTTTGAGGGTCGTAGTTCACACTGACGACGTTTTATCTGATTCAAATTCCACAAATAGATATTATCTAATATCATCTCATGTTGTCTGCTTTCGGCTCGTTAACAAAGCTTTTTTATTTTTAGGCGAAACTCTTCCTTCAAAACATGCTGAAGGGCTGATTTCTGTTCCTTCTCAGTAACAACTTTTTCACCTGCCGTGCACTCAGAAATAAGAAGGAATAAAAAACAACAACAACGACACAACAAGCACTGCGCGCTTGCCTGAGATCAGCTTTCACCTTTGAACTGATAACTGTGCTGCAGCTTAAACAGTCCTGCTCCTGTGATGACTCGGGGTCTGTTTCTATCCCAACCTTATTACCTGCTCCATTCATACTTATTACCTGCCTGGCTGTATTTCTGCAGCGGGGCTGACTGCTATCCCATTACCTTCATTTTACACAATGTGAACCCTGTGACCTGGCAATCTAAACAGGCTTTGATGTGGATTTGATGCCACGCATACGGCGTGACCACATTGTTTCTGTGCTGTCGCTCTGGGGGCCACTGGCCCTCGCCGCACGGAGGCAGCTGCGATGATTTGTGGGGGAATTTGACACTTAAGCGTATGCAAATGAGCCGGCGGATTAACATTCAGAGGAGGAGCCTGGTCGACCTCAGCCGGTGTAAGGCCATTAGCATAGACGGCATTAATATTCAGCAGAGGAGAGCGGCGACACAGAATAACACTGTAAGTAAAACTACAACACAGAGGGCGAAACAGAAGCAAAACAAAAGCATTTTAATGGAGGCGCTGTAATAACACCCACAGGGCTGCTGCTGCTGCTGACGGTGGGTCTAATGGTCACACTCTTCCTCAGTGGACACACAAGCAATCAGTAACCAGTGATTGGCAGGCCATTCACTGGATTCTTGTGTCTGTTGAACATAGTTAGTCTTATTCTCATTATTCAAAATGGGACCACATACCTGACTCATTGGCTCGACTGTGGAACCGGAGGAACTGGAGTGTTCATTATGGCGAAATCCCTTGTTCCTGTCAGGGGCAAAGTGGATCTGTTCCCATCAGCATGACGTGTCAGATTGACATGAATAGGCTTATGATGTGCAGGTCAAGTTGGCACTGAGCTGGATGGTTCACAGAGAAGGATTAAAGATGAGCCACCGAGAACACGCAGAGGAAGTTTTTAGTTTTTAAGACGTTAGAAGCGCAAATAATGATTTTGATCAATGATTAGACGGAAGATTATTGATGTTTGGTGTGTAAAGTGTCAAAATATTGTTAAAAAAAGATATTGTCTTGAAATAGTTTGTTTTGTGTGACCGACAGATATTCAGTTTACTATCTTATAAGACGAAGAAAAGCAGCAATCTTAAATGGAGAGTTCACCACAAAATCAAAAACACGTATTTTCCCTTCTATTTATCGATGTAGATTGTTTTTGGTGCGAGTGTTGGAGATATTGGCGGTAGAGATGTCTGTCCTCTCCAATATGACGAGACTATATGGCACTCGGCTTGTGCAAAAAAATATATTTTGAAAAACTCAACAGCAATGTTCTACATCCAGAAATCATGACCCGGTTACTCAAGATAATTCGCAAACCTTATTGGGAACAGTTTCATGTAGAAACTAAGTTCCTAAGTTCCTTCCAAGATGTATTTTTTTTGGCGCTTTGAGCACTACAAGCCGAGTGCCATCAAGTCCCATTTTATTAGAGAGAAGGCAGACATCTCTACGGCAACTCACACCAAAACAATCAAGATTGATGTATCGCACTAAAGGTAAGAGGGAACATGTATGTTTGATTTTAGGGTGAACTGTTCCTTTAACAGCTGAGAGGCTGGAAAACCCAGGATTTCATGTTAAAACCGATCTATTTGCTCAGCTCAAATTCCAAACGAAGGACGCAAAAGAGACGGGCATGTTTATTGCTTATTTTAGTGGATCACCATTAGCCTCGACATAGCAACAACAACTAATCTTTTGCCGGTCCACACATTAAAAGATGTCCAAACAAAACATTAATATATTCATGAGAGCAGGGAAGTCTTAATACAACACAACTACTTCAGTAACAACACAAAACTATTCAAATTCCCCCATAAATGACATAAAGGTGTCGAACAAATACAAACACGAGTTAATTGTTACAACAACACCGCTTCATTTAAGTACCCAACCATTCATAAACATATATGATTAATAAATATAAGATGTTGAGGCTGTAGTTTGTAGTTGAATAATCAATTAGTCAATTGACAAAAAATCTTTTTCATTAAACTTTTACCAGACTGAGAAACATTTCCACAGAACCTAAGACGTTTAAATTCTTGGTTTACAGAGACATTTTTTACAGTGTGCGTGTGTGAAACGAGAGTAATTACCAGAAAGGTGTATCGCGCTGCCCTTATCTGAACCATTACTGTTGGATTTATCTACCATCAGGGAAAACAAGCCACTGCAGGTATCACTGGAAAGGCTTCTCATGTGTCACGACTGAGTTTTTAATGATGCAAAACTGAACAAAAGGCTTTAAAATCAATTAAACAATTATTAAAACACATGTTAATTGTGTAGGAGAGGGCAGCGAGTCTTCCTCTGTTGTAGATGTTTAGATATTAATCCTTGTTTTCTGTTAAAAGCAGCCTCAGTGACACAGCAAATCTTCACAGCTAATTTATTAATTAATAGATTAAAGATATTAATCGGACAGTGTTGATGTTACCAGAGTCCATTCAATTATCAAATACATTTAAATACAAACAAAAAACATCATTGAAGCTCCTTCCCACTCACTCAAACAACAAAACAAAACAATGGAGCCCTAAATAAGTCTATATATTTGTTATTGACTGACTAAACAGCGTTATTATGTATTTCTCTGTCTCTGATATGTGTTTTCATTATGATTCACAGTGAACAGACATCTGCTGTTGTGGACCCGTAAAACGTTGCTCGGAGCTCTTACATTAACAGCAAAAACATTTTATATTTTCATAATGCTGCCAGTCTCCGAAAGGACCGAATGACATTAGCTTCTGCTTCCCTTATTATCCCCCCCCCCCCCCCTCTCCAAAATAAGGAATAATGCTGCTAAAAGGTGAGCGGACAGACTGATGGAGGAAAAAAAGTCACCTTATCCGAAGATAAGTGTAGTCATTACTGTTAAGTCAGCTGAATGCCTTTTGCCTGTTTATTATTTAATTCATTATAACGCTGCTCTTTGGTGTAAAATCACTGAATAGACACAGAAAGGACAAAAATCATATATGAAATGCAGTCTTTCGTGTTTTGAGGCAAATTCAGTCTACAAAACTGAATATTCTTTACATATTAACGTACAATTCAACAGCACAGTTAAACAGTTTTCAGTCTTACTCCAAGTTATTGGTGACAGTAATTAATATCTGCTTCTACAGACCACAGTGATAGATATTTGGATAACTTTATTATTCGCCTAAGGGGAAACATGTCCGGTCGCCCATACAGAAGTGACAAATAACAAGAGAGACTCAGGCCAGACATATCGAAGACATACCGTCACAACAATAGCATGCTACATGCTGAAGCCTGTCATCCACTCAATTAAAAAAAACAATGTCTTTAAAGCAGCTATAATTTAGATTTTCATAACAATAACATGTCGAATAACAACGTGGCAAATTTCGCCGGCTTTGCTCGGACCACTTCCATCTTCGAACTCAGCCTTCATTGTGATGTCAACTACACCCCTGTAAAGTTTGACTGCCTCTTACATGGTTGCGCCGCTGCTGCGGTGATAAAATCCGTCCAACAGACAGAAATATAAACACTCACAGACTCGCAAGGTGAAAGCAATACTGGCGTCGCCGTCGCAGCTGGTGATAAAAGTAATAATAATAATTAAAGGATGGCAAATAAACACATATACTTGACAGTTGAGATATTAAAAAGATACATAAACAGGTTTGGATATGATCCTCTCCAATGTATATATTTAACGTGACACATTTACACAATAGACTCATTTGTTGGTCCAGTGATGTCACACTGTACATGTGATGCTCTGAGAGGATGTTCCCAGAAAGTCTTAGGAAGACAAAAAAACAAGGCCTCTGGTGAAACAATGAGCGCCGGTCTGATCCAGCAGGATGCCCGGACAATAGACCCACCTTTTTCCTGGCCCTTTCCCCTGGTTCCTTCCAGGCTGCACTGTCGCTCAGATAACACGGGAGACAGACGGGGCCTGTAGTCCATGTATGTCCTGTTGTTGTCCCCCCCCGACGTGGTCAGAGGGTCCGTCCTGAAACATAAAGGTCACGGTTGGATCTCTGCTGCAGCCGGTGTGTGTTGAAGGGTCTTTGAATAAGACGCTGAGATCGGCCTTGAGGATGGTTTTCACTTTTTGAAACTAGCTTCTTTGTATCCTAAGATACAAAACACAATGGATGAAGCTGCCGTTTAAAACAGTAGCTGTTCCTAAATGTTTACTGCAGCTCTCTCTCTTCTGGATGAGTCTTCAAAATTACACATTTGGTTTAGACAAGTTTAGGCACAGACCTACTTGGTAAGATTTAGGAAAAGATTGTGGTCACGACTGCAGCAATGATTTAAAGAAACCAACATTGACTGTGAGAGGAAATAGGAAATGAATTTGTGTCTCCCAACGTTTTATTGACCCATCCATCGTCCACCTGAATCCCAACACACAGTATGCAAATTTGGTGAAGCGTCCTCTAGGGAGAACAGCCAAGTTTTGAGTTCTTCATTCTTTTTTCTTTTTTTTCCAAAACCATTTCCAAGATTTGTCTGCTTCCGACCCACTTCGTTGTTTTTTTACTTTCAGCAATGTTTTAGCCATTATCTGTTTTTGCTGGGATGTATCTTCCTCATACTTCTGTTTGTTTGTGTCTAACTGAAGTAAGGAAAAACTACTGAGGTGCAGGAACATTTTTGTCAACAATATTGTAATTTTTCAGTCACTGTCCTAATAGTACGTCATCCTAGAATTTTCCTTTGTAGTCGTATTGGAATACTGCGGAAAAAAAAACTCTGAAGAAGTAGATTTACTTTAGTCTTTTAACATATATTGGCGTTTTGGATGCCACTTAGCTCGTAGAAAGCAGAGTAACTTGTGCTGTGTAAACATATCGTAATATTTCATCAGTTCAGCACCAGATTCAGTGAACCCGGGAGAGACGCACTGCTCTTCAGGTTTAGTTACACCAGGAGCCAGCCGCTGCTCGTTTCTGGCTGTTTCATCACTTTTGCTGATCAGCTGTTTGACTCTGATGTAGTTTACTGCTTTTCCTCTGAAGTGAACTATTCTGAATATATCGGGAACGGACTACAGAATATTACGAGCCTGGACTGTTTTAATTTAGTCAGAAAACACTTTCTGTGCACGCTTGTTCTCCTTCAGCGCCCATGAATATCAACCAACAATTAGCCAGAAGTAGCCAAACTCCTGCTCTACTGAAGTGTCATTGAGCAAGACACTGAACGGCTCTGGGGGCATTGCATTGTAGCGGAGCCAGACCTCTGGTCTCAGCAAACATCCGACTAGAATCTAATCTATTATATATGACATGATGAGCTCAGCCGCATACACAGATTGTGCTCTTCAGTCAGTATATCTTTGCAGGGCCCAGCCTTTAACACAACAGTGAACAATGCGACGCATTACAGTTCAAGACAGCACTGCAGCAAATTTGACACATCAAAATGAAATGTTATTATTAGTCGAGAATTGTAGTTATTATTATAGTTATTGTGACAATAGGGGGAAAAAAACATCAAAAGATTGTAAAAGGTTATCAGTTGAGTCAAAAATAAACAGCTTCATCATTAAATAATACAGATTTATGAATGTAATGACATTTTTACGAAAGCAGAACATTCCTTGACATAAGACCTCACAATACACATAATTATAATAATTATATATATCTATGTACATTAAAAGGAATAGTATTACATTTTTCTATCGTACTTTTTTCTTTTACCCCAACCGGTTTATGAATAGATTACAAATAATCTATTCACTCTACATGTTTCATGTCTCATTTCACAGTTTAAAATTCTTCAGAACTAATTACATTTCATGCAAGTATTGTGTAGCACTGAGGAAGCCATGGTGGTCACATACAGAAGATCACACTAGTGAGCAACAGGTGAATATGTGTTTACAGGAGGAGCTAACTGGCATTACAACAGAGCACATTCACTTAAACTGAACAATATCTGAGGATGTGATGAATCCGGTATTGATTGAGTTTTTTTTGTTTGGCGGTGTGTTGATTGTTTACTGGTCTAAATAGCTCAGCAGTGGGGAATACAGGCTGGAGGGGTAGAACAGTGTTATTGTGTCCAAGTCACAGCCGGAATCCTCGCCTTGCTTTTGGTTTTAATTTCTCATGGGTGCTGTAAATAATTTGACTTCCCGGCTTTATCGTTCATGCATTTTGTTGTTGTTTTATTATTTTCATCCTTATTGATGTTTGTTGTCACTTAACACGGTGTCCTGATTGTGTGTCAGCTGGTGCATATTGACTTCTTCTTGTTTGTCTTCATTGAGGTGAGCTGCTTGGGTTTTTGGTGAATCTGTACACATTTCAGGTTTTTTTTACATGCAGAGCTGGAACTAATGGTTGGGTGATTTTTTTATTTTGATTATTTATTTAAAGGAGACAGTGCTCATTTCTAGGTTCACGCTTGTGAATTTGGTTTCTACTAGAACATGTTCATACATGCTTTAATGTTCAAAAAACCTAGTACTTCATATTCAAAATGCGTACTCTCGTTCAACATACTTTTGTTTGAATAAACGGTAGTTTGTTACCTTGTCACTTGCTACGAGCCATATCATAGAATCATCATTAAAGTCTGTTAAAAGTTTAAAACTATGTAACGCTGAGTGAAGTGAAATCTTACACTTACACTTATATTGAACTGACGGTACAGAGCTGCCCGCTATTGTCACTTATGAACGTTGTCATCACCTACGCATTGCATTGTGGGATATTTATGCCAACGTAGTGTCCAGCGTTTACATACTGTACTATTGGTTTCACACTAAGGTTTTCAGAGATGCTAAAAAATCTCACGTTCTGTTTTAGTGTACAAAATATCATATAAATCTGGGATTTAGAAGGCAGCCATTCTCATGCACTGCAACAGGAAATAAACTAGAGCTGAAACTGTTAAACGGTCTCTATATATGACATAGTTTTATCACAACTGTAAGGAAATCCTGACGGCTCATTAAAAGGCACAGCTTCTGTGTAAAGGCTTTGTGTATTTCTCTATGGATTGAACGTTTAATACTTACACAGTATTTATATAGCACTCAGACCTGCTTTATAATAAAAAAGACGTGGAAAGCTCACATTTTACAGAATGGGACCTTTAATCGTTTTACACATTAAACGGTTAAAGGTCCCATATTGTAAAAGAGATTTCCAAAGTGATATCTTAAAATAGGCCGATTAGTCCAAAACCCAAAGATATTGAATTCACAATCGTATGAAACGGCGTAAAGCCGCAAATTCTCTAATCCAGTGTTTCCCAAGCTGGAGGTTGGGACCCCTCGATGGGGTCACAAGACAAATCTGAGGGGGTCGCCAGATGAAGTTAAAGAAAAAACGTTATTCTGCTCCATAAAAGGATATTTATCCCCCAAAAATACTCAAACCAAACAATTTGAAAGGTTATAAAAAACACTCTGTGCTTGCTTGAAGTGCTCACACCTCATAGGAACATGTAACCCTTGATGAGGTCGTGAGTTAGTTATCTATCTTTCTAACGGGGTCACAAAAAAGTTCTGCTGAAATTCACTTTTTTTTATAGGAATTTAGCGGAAACCCTCAGCAAGTCCCACTTGTCAGTCAGTGTGTGTGTATTGATCAAGGGCACTTCAGCAGGACAATGATATTATTGCTGTTGTGGGGATAAATCCTGCGACCTTCTGGGTGAAAGCCAGTGGTGCTGGATGCATCCTCGCAGCAGCTCCTTTTGTGCAGGTTTCCTGCATTAAAAACAGCAGACAAACAACTTCTGCGTATTAACCTCGACCTTAAATCTATATTGAAACACAAACGGTGGTCTCCGACTACTGCTTGTATCTTCTGACACAAAAGAAAGAGGGGGAATGGTAACGATGCCTAAGTAAATTGGCAGCCATGCAATTAAATGTGGGAACTTCCTCTCTGACTTAATTTATATGAGAAAGTTCATTCCCGGTGAATGTGCACTGGCTGTTCAAGGGCAATGACTTTTTCCCCCCCGTGCTGCATTCATTTCTCCTCATTTGCATAATGCTTGGCTGGTGGCTGTAAGGTGGCCAAATGCAGCAACATGTGAAGTTTGCATTATATAAAAACACTTAAGACCCAAGAGGGTAAACCTGTGCAGAAACATTAGTGTGCACTGAGTCTGACATGATTAAAGTGGTGTTGTCTATGTAGTCTAAAGGAGTGGTTCTTGTACTTTGTCATCCTAAGGACCCCTAAATAGAAACAGCACCTGCATGTGTGGTTAAGTCTTAGTCTGGGGATTTCATACTGCAGTGAGAGAAAAGAAGAAAACAAGCATTTTTAAGGAACTGATTATTTGTTTGATTCTAATTCTCCGAAAAGAATGGAAAAAAACAAAAGAAAGTCCCAGAACCCAACTTGGCATCATCAAATTGTTTTTTTTTGTCAGACCAACAGTCCAAACCTCAAAAATATTCAGTTTATAAAGATGTAAAACAGCAGCTGACGTAGCAAAAACACTGTCTTTCATCCACTGGTCAATTTTGAGATTTCACTTTACTTTTTACTATTATAATTACTTCTGTCAGACTAGTGGGAAGAGAACTTCCAGAATTCACATTTAGGTTTTTATTTTACTACTTTGTCTATTTGTCTATCTATATCACCTGGGGAAGTTTCATGGTGATATCTGTTAGTTACATTTTATACCCAAATTCATTTGGAAGTCTCAGTAACTTAAAATGATCAATCATCAAAATCGTTGTCTGATTAAAAATCCATCTGTCGACTTACCTATGAATACAGTTATTGTTTTAGCAACTGAATTGAATACAAAACAGGTTTTTAATATATTTTCATTTAAATTTCAATTACTTTTTAATTAATATTGACTCTAAAAATGTCAAAGTGCTGCCACAAAAATTAAAATAATCAAGGTTGTGCACAAGAACTGTGACTCTCTCTCTCAAAAACATTTATTATTATTATTATAGAAGCAGTTGTGTGAAGAAGAAAAATCTGCATATCTGGCCAATCCTTGCGTAAAGTCGCCATGATTGTTTGGTTGTCAGTTGCAAAAATTGTCGTACGCTAACCCCCAATTACAACGTCTGTGAGGTGTGGATGGAGGGCGTTTCAGGCACCGTTACAAGGTCCGACAAGCACATTGTATGCTGACTTCTTTACTTTTATCTAAAGTGTGGCATCTCTCAATGGCCTTCACCAAACAAAAGCTACCTTGCTAAAGATCCTTTTCAAACATCTTGAGAGTGTATGGTTCTGTTAAGTTGTTATGCTCCCCAATAACCTGAAGCTGTTTGAATCTCTGACAACAGTACAACTTCCTTGGCCCACCAGTCAGCCGGGCTCCATGCTATTCAGGAGCTGAATGGGGTTTCAGACATTGGTAATTCTCCAAGGTCAGGCCCCAGACACGCCTACACTCTTGGAGGCTTTTCTGCCACAAGAGGCTGGAAGCAACAGCGGGGGGGAAAAAAACGAACAAAAGCTTTCTGGGAAAAAAATGTTTAATGTAAAACATAGAGTTAGTGGTTTATGGACTGTTAGAGAAGATAGAGTGAGGGAAGAAAAGGGTGGTCTTCTTTTATGTGGCTGTGTGAATGCACGCAATATAGAAATGTGTGCACAGCATGGGTTTATTTGTGTATAGGTGCACGTGTACAGTACAAAGGGTTGTATCGATGGATAGAGATGGTACAATGGGGCGCTGTGTGTTTTTACAGTAAAACCTCTCTGTCTATTGCCACATTGTGCCATCTGCGTCTCCATCCGGTATGAACATTTATATATGCGACGACTTAACCCCTCAGCCCTGTTGCTATTTATTGAGGATCCTCCCTATGCTGTCCCTCCAATCCTCTGGATTTCCTGTAAATCCCCCGAGTCTGGCCAGCACTGGTGATTTGTGGTTGGCTAGTGGGCAATTGACACATTGATAAATCCCCCTCAGATGGGGTGCGATCCGTTTGAATCAATAGAGCCTTATCGGCTGACGGCCGTCACGGCTGCGGCCATGTCCGTTCACCTCGGGTCCCTCGGAGGCGGCCTGATTTGTAGCATTTGACAACAAACATCGTCACGCCACGTGGTTCGTCAGAGAGTCCGCGGGCGTAAATGAAGGCAGGACGTTGTCTGTCAGCGAGCAGCTGCAGAGAGGATGGGAGACAGACACAGAGAGAGGGAGGTGGACACAAAGAGAGACGGGCAGAGATAGAACAAAAAAAGACTCATAGGATATTGGAGGATTTTTCTTTTTTTATAGTAAATATGTCTCATTTACAGTTTTATAACCTGCTACCAATGACAGAATAAAAGCAGAGCTCCTAACATATCCTGCGGTAGTCGAGGGATTGAAATTGAAGACCACATCCGCAGCACCACGAGGCTTCAGTGTGGCTTGTTCAGCTTCAGCCAGAGGATTCGCATGGCTCGTGTCCACTGGCCAGGCTTTAGCCGTTCTCCGGCCCGTCTGGCTCCGATCCAGCTTCTCCTCTGTCTTTAGATCCGAGCCAAACGTAGCCGGTCCACGGCTCAGCCAGCCACATTTTTACAACTTGGCGAGACTATGGCCAAAAAGCTGCCCAAAGCTCCAGTTTGGAGGATTAATGGTTACTGATTCTAAATAGAGCATCGCTTGCATATAATGGAAAAGTTCTACAGGAACATTTAACTTTATTAGCTAGCGCTACTAAATGCATATTTAATTTACAAAATAAGTGATATGGAGGAGAGCAATGAAACTGTCAAGTGCCATTTGTTTTATTGTGGTAAAATGAAGTGCTGTTCATGTTGCATGAAATGTGGTTGTTATTTTTAGATTTCTCTGTTGTCTGGGTGGGTTTAACCAAAGCATGTCATACGTTTGGACCCTGCCTGAGCCAGATATCATTAGACTGACAAAATGAACTATATTGATACAGAGCAGAACATATTATTTTGAAAAAAATGGTTCAGTTTCAGGAAAATGCTTGAAAACAGTGTGAGAAGGGCACAGAGAGAGAGAGAGAGAAATGGACATAATACTAACACTGAGTCTAATAATGAAACCACATTTTTAAAGTCTATGTGGGTGAAACACTGCTTAAATCTGAATGTGGGGAGGTTAACTAACCCTCTTCTGTAAAACTGAATAAGGGATTTTAAGGAAGACAGCATTCTGTAAAAGAAGAGAAGTGGGAGCTTAAGTAAAACACTTTTCATTAAAACAGTAAGAGGAAGCTTACTGAGGAGTCTTTAAGACAGAGTGATGGGGGCCCTCAGGATGACAGCAGCACTCGAAAAATGTATCTCCAACACTAAATCAAGGCAGATTATGTCAAAATGTGGATCGCGCTTCCTCATGAAATCCCCTAACCTGTTTTAGCAGCAGGGGAAGTTCAGTTGGAAGGTTTGGTGCTTGGCACCGTGAAAGAAATGTAACTGGTGAACTTCAAGGATACTTGTGATAATCCGTATGTTTGAACTTGCACAGTACATTGATAAATGTAGAGGAGTAAAAACTCAAATATTTCCTTCTAAGATGTAGGGGAGTGGAATTATAAAGTAAGATGGAAATACTTAAGTGAAGAACAAAAACCTGAAAATTGTATACTTCAGAATAGGCTACTGGATTTACTTTCAATTGCCATAGACCTAAAACTAATTACATTAAAACACATGTAAATAACCTATATTTTTGACAAGCATACTTAAGGATGTTGATGCTTTTATTTTTATTAAATTCCATACGTATTGTAATGTAAACAATTGTCCTCTGTGGAATGTACGTTGGAGCTTTTATTTTGTGTTGAAAAGAGACCGTCGAAGTAGCTTCGGTACATAATGTTTAAATTACTCCCGTTGATGAGCTACGTCTGTTAAAAGCTGCATTCTATGTTTAGTTTATTTGACCTCTATGTTGTCGTTTTGCTACTTAATTTCAAACTAGGATATGAAATGATGGTAATGTTTTTTGTCTTTTTGTTTTCTTCCCTCTTGTCGGTGTGTACAGCATTTTGTTAACCAGTTAGTTAGACCATCAATCAGTTAGGATTGCTATAGAATAAATAAATCACAGGGAACATGCCACTGTAGATTATTGTGAGTAAATCCCATGTGAATTAACGTTACACTTGTGATACTCGCTATAGGGCACCACATATGTATTCAATTCATTCAAGAGTTTTTAAAGTTAAAGTAACAAACAGAAACCATTGAGAGATGGACTTACGTGTTGTTTGATCTGTAATCAGAAAAACACAACGCCAACTTTATAATTTATGATAAATACAGACACTTATTTTGATCTCTTTGTTATGTTTTTCTTGTGTCATTAAAATGTATTCAAGGAGTTATAGAAATCAGCTGCACGAACAGGGTCATAGTTGCACAGTGAGATCGCAAAGATCTGCTATGTGTGTGTGTGTGTGTGTGTGTGTGTGTATGTGTGTATATACAGTATAGAGATAGAGATAGAGAGAGTCTTGTTGACCCTTCATTTGACTGTCAATCCCAGGAGGTCCCGCCCCCTCCTGGTGGTGGATTATGGGTTGAACTCCATCTGAATGACGAGTAGCACCGAAGTCAGTCCGTTTCAATTTCTGTCTATTTTTTCCTTCTCCGTCAGTCTCTTCTGAAATAGATGTATTCATATAAAACAGACACCACACACATGCTGGTAGTTCACACCAGCTGATTCTCACAGTATGACACAGTTAAAGTCAAACACACACACACAGACACACACACACACACACACACAGACACACGGCAGCTCATGCAGTCCGTTCCCAGCGGACAGCTGGCCAGTGATACATTTGCATACACGGAGAAAGCGTAGCACGTTTCCACACAGTACACTGATTGACCTAATGGGGGTGCTGTCATTACTGGTCAACATTTTCATAACAATATATGATGTTTTTGACACAGTCGGCCCAGTTTTTGATGAAACTTGCACCATTGACACATTTGGATAAGTGGTATGGTGCTGAAGTTGCTGAAGGGAAAAGGGTAGTCAACTTTCCAAATATGAAAGGCCAGAACTGCTACCATAACTTCCTTATTGTTGTTGATTTTATTTTATTTTTTACAAATATTTGCGTGAAATAGTGTTCAGTTTAATTCAATCAACAACAATTTGTTTAATTAATTAATTAATTAATGAAGAGAAAAGGCCAAACATTTGAGGATTGGCTGCTTCCTTCTGTTTTTTCATTATTGTTCATTGACAAACATTTGGGGTTTTGGAGAGTCGGTTGAAGGAAACAAGCAATTTGACATCTTGGGCTCTGAGAAATTGTGATTGGCATTTTTCACATTTTTTTTAAGCAGTTTATAGACCAAATGATTAAACGATTAATCAAAAAGACGGTTGTGAGATTAATTGATTATGGAAATAATCGTCGGTTGCAGCCTGTCTTCGAAGAAGGATGTCTCTTGTTGTTTCCGAATCATCGATGGGGATGATGTCTATTTGGACATTGATAGAATAAATAAATAAATGATAACTTGGACTTAGACTTGGACAAATCTTCCATTAGCCTCATACTTGTTAAAACTCCTCTGTCTCAGTTCAGTCTGTAGTTCACAGTTCAGCTGATTGGTTTGCCATCCAAAGGACCTCCACACTTACTCACGATCACCTATTGATTGAGCAGCTGGATGAAGGTCCAGGTTTACGTCCTCCTGACCACATCGCTTCCTCTTTGCATCAGACTCGCCGCGTTGGAGACACGCTGACCTGCGAGGCCGCCCCGGTCGCTGCTTATCGGGCTTGACGCTGCTCGATGGTGACAACGCTAATTGTCAGCATCTGGAAAGTGCTTGCCATCCCTCGGCCTGGAATGAAACGCAGTGATCTGTCATAACGTGTCAGAGGAAATTAGCATCAGTCCAACGTCGGCGGGTGGAGGGGCGAGGGCAGGGGAGGAGAGGGGGTCGTCCGGCCAACATGATCTGGGGTTTTTTGGGAGGAGGAGGAGGAGGAGGAGGAGGAGGAGGAGGAGGGTAAACGGCTGTTAGAGGAATCATTTCAGGCCAAAGAGATTTACATGAGTTTCCTCATAGAGTGTACACTGACTACTGCTTCTGTAGATCTGTATAACTACTAGTACTTCTATGTCTACCGTTATTACCACTGATACTGCTACAATTACTACTAAAACTATAGTGTTAATATTCTTACTATTTCTACCACTGTTTATTTGCCACTAAAGCTATTAATAGCTGCTGGTGTTACAACAACTACTACGACTATGTGAATAGCTCTTTTGAAGGTACAAGTTGAAGGTATCATCACCTGCTGTGGAAAGTAGAAGCAGCAGTGAATAATAAAGCTGTTGGACCTCAGCTTGTAATTCAGACTTGTAGGAGCCCGAGGCAGGGCTCTCCCAAAGTCCAGGCTTAAGAAAAGTAAAGGTTGCCAGGCTTTGGCTTTACATCGACCCGTATAGGCTCAGGCCAGCAGCCAGCATTGAGATCACGTTTTTGAACCTGATTTATAGACTCATTTTGAAATGCTTTTTATCTCTTTTTGTAGCTGTCAGCTTTTAGTTCTTATCCTTCCATGTAGTGATGTCTTTTTATGGGCCTGTCATCATTTATTTTACGCATGTAATGTATTTGACTGTTTTACAGTTCATACTTGAACCTTTTTGTAGACTCAAATGTAAGAACAGTGATTTAAATAAAGCTCATAAAATTCCTTTTAATGACCCCCCCCCCCCCCCCCCCCCAAAACGAGCCGATCTACAATAAAGGAAATACTTGCCCTCCTGCACTGCTGGCTTCGTATATAAAAAACAAATCTTATTTATCTTGTCTCATAGAGAGGCATGCATGGACACAACATCTTTGACTTATCAGAATGAATCAATATTGAATTTATGTAAAAATGCAGCAGCGCAAGAGCAACAACCTGGATGAAGGAAATTCACCGAGTTATTAAATAATATGAATATTTTCATACCAAACTGACACAACCCATTGTCCTTTGAGAGGACAGAGGGGTACCTGAAGTGACATGTTTTTACATATATTGATGAACTAAAGATAATTATTCTTTAGAGAAACACAGTGTCGATTAACCCTGAGGAAGTCCTGCCTCTGTCTAACTGTAGTGTTCTTTTTGTCCTTTAACAGGAAAGTGACAGTTTGTGGTGGGACGCCTTCGCTACAGAGTTTTTTGAGGAGGATGCCACCCTCACACTCTCCTTCTGCCTCGAAGATGGACCAAAGAGATACAGTAAGTGCAATTAGTCCAAGTCAACGGATCGGATCAGCACAAAAGAAAGAAAAGGGAGCAAATATAACTTTTAGAGATCCCTGATCACGTTTATTTTGCCGCCGATACTGATTGCAGATCAGTGCTGGTCCATATTGTTGTTTGATCATAGCAGCTGGTCTACAAGGCTCCAGACAATTTTTCTTTGCCACCGTCTAAAAAATCATTTCAACCGCTCTTAAGGCAGTAAACCATCAAAATTGTAAATGTTGTCCTTTTAACTTCTTGTAGTCACCGATACTGTTTTTTTCCTCATCAATTCAAACAACTGGATTTATTCAAGTTTCTCAACAATACTGCATTTTACGATATTACATGTGAACACATCTTAATAACATTATGATTTATCTTCACCCAATACTCATTTTCACTGAGCAGAGCCTGAACGCATCCTAATGTAACTGAATGGATCCTTCGTTTGAACACAGATTGATTGTTTACATTGTAACATTATCAGAGATAGACGACCAGTAAAGCATAATTGCTGATGTCCTGATCACATATTTGACTGAATATTGGCGGATAGCGATCGTCAGTAAAACTTTATTGCACACTGTGATGGTTAACGTTAACCTGTGTAATTAATCCGTGCTTCACGTCCGTACGGATCACAGATCGGCACTGTCGCACTGCCCTCCAACGCACCTGTCATACAGTAATTTGTTGTATTATGTTTATATTTTATACATTCTGGTATCTCGTTTTCTTAAACCAGCAGTTGCCACCTGGTAATATGCCCACGTCTGTTAGAATTAGGTTGCTAGTGTCCCAATAAGACTCTCACTAAAGAGATTTAGTGGCTGAGAGGGACAAACCACCATAATGTAGCAGTGTTACATTTTAGATAAACATCCCTCATACCTCAGTGTGTGGTGTTCAACCATTTCGAGGTATGATTTTTTGATGAACTGGGAAAACATTTTTATTTGGTATTTCCACTTTGCTTCAACTTGCTTTGTCTACTTCCACTTAAGTTATTGATATCCTACATTTCCCAAAATGCCTTTCAACAAAAAAACGTGTGAGTCTGAAAAGAAAAGATGTGTACCACTGAGTCAAACATTTCTGCATGGTGCTCTACTGAGTGTCCTCTCAGTGATACAATTGGTATCTCCCCCTCCTCTAGCAATACTTTTCTCTCTGTATGTGATTGCTGAACATTGGTGCAACATCACACGTGAATACTGGGAACCTCTCTCTGACAATTTCATCACGGACCTCTATTGTGGCCTCTGCTTTTTAAATAGAGATGTATATGTGAACCGCAGTTTTGGGTATAGCTGTATTAAAACGCTGCATAAAACATCTGCTTTTGTGCAAGATCGTAACGTCGGTGCTTTAAGAAAGTGCGAAAGCAATCTTGGCACTTTTTACCGAGATGAGTGCAATGCAACCTGATACCATATCTGTGTTGTAAATGTTTTACTTTCAATAGAGTTGAGAAGTTGGAGAAGTCGTGTTGGTTCCTCAAGAGTTCCAGATGTAATGGCTGGGTTCATTTTCTGTATGGCGTCAAAGGCTCGGATCTCTCCTTGTTAAATCAACAGAGCAAAAGAAGAGCAGGCGCGTTACCAAAGAAAAAGCTCTTTGTCTATTGTACAACGCTGTATACATAGAAACCCGAGGAGAGAAGTCAACAACGACTCCCAAGGAGCATTGTGTTGACAAACATCCAATCATAGACTTTAGAATTCAGTGTGATACTAACATTGACCTTAAGATGAAGATTTGCACTTCATAGAAACACGATAAAAGATTTTGCAGGTAAAATAAGCTCAGTTATGAACTCTGGGTCATTTCGGATTCAATCGGCAAGTATAGCGTTTTGTTCTGCAACGACAAAGAATTTGCTGCAACTCTGATTTTGCGCCTCTCCATAGCAACGGTGTCTGAGAGCCAAATACTATACCAAACTAACAAATAAATAAAATATGGTTTCATAGAAACAAAATATAAAAAATGAAAACTGATTGCCATAAAACAAATCTATAGTATCGTCACAGTATCGAGCACGCTCCCTTGTTTTTTTGTTTAAGAACATTAAGGATATCATTAAAAGAAAACTTTCAAATGGGAGTTGCTGAGAGTTAGATGGGAATATAAACCAATCTCATGTCTGTGCAATACCTCACTTCGTATCTTGTTTGTGTATTCTGAACAGTTAAAACCGTTCGTCAAGAAATAGTTACACCACGTAACTCTCACTGAGTCCACAGATGGTTAACTGATAAATTTTAAGGTCGTTGGTAGGAATTAGGACCGTACCAAATAGTTGTTTCTTTAAAGAAAGTTGACGGTGATGATGTCATTATGACAACTGATATTCGAAGCCTCGTTAAACAAATACAGACGTTTGTTACAGCCCTGGTAGGAGTATGTTGTAGCTTTAGAGAGAGCCTGGCAGCTGTTTCCAGTCTATTTCTATTTTGTCTATTTCAGTTGTTTTTTTTACTGCCCAGAACTTCTGTGCAAAGTCACCACTGGTTGCCTGGCAACCTCATGCCAAGAAGTTTCTGTTGTTCACCAAGAAATATATTTACAGCCAATAGCTCTGCCTAAAACAACGAATTGTTTCTGATTAAACAAACAAGATACAATGTGTGCGTTAGTGTGCGCTAGAGGTGTTTGGATTGAGCCAGGCTAGCTGTTGCCCCCTGTTTCCAGCTTAAGCTAAGCTAACTGCCGTCCATACTAAGTTTCAGGAAACGTTTTCAACAATTCGTTCTCTGTGCTGAGAACTCGAGTTAGAAACACCAAGACTGCAGCCACAGCATGTGGTCTTCAGCGGCAAATAACAGAGCAGAGGCTGTTATTGAATGTGAGATATTGTCCCCTTCATCTCATCTGCATAGGTTCGTGTTTAGATATCTGAAACATATTGAATATCACACAGACATAGATGTGTGTGTGTGTGTGTGAGATTCAGCTCAGTCATGGAAGAGAGAGAGAGAGAGAGAGAGAGAGAGAGAGAGAGAGAGAGAGAGAGAGAGAGAGAGAGAGAGAGAGAGAGAGAGAGAGAGAGAGAGAGAGAGAGAGAGAGAGAGAGAGAGAGAGAGAGAGAGAGAGAGAGAGAGAGAGAGAGAGAGAGAGAGAGAGAGAGAGAGAGAGAGAGAGAGAGAGAGAGAGAGAGAGAGAGAGAGAGAGAGAGAGAGAGAGAGAGAATTGTTGTTGTGAGCCGGGCCCCGGTTTGCTTTCCAAATGTAAAAATCCCCAGTGGTGTAGAGACTGTAACCCTGTTCCCCCGGGAACGGGAGGCTTAACACCATGGCAATGATGACTCACCGTCAGTCGCAAGCCTGTCTCGATTCAGATTCAGGTGCGCTAAGTTACACACATGCACACAGACACATCCTCCAGGAAAAATCCACCACGCTCATATGTACCCAGCTGCAGAACTGACTCAAAAGAAAAACTAAGAATGACACCCTCTGATAGTATGAGATGTGTGTATATATATATATATTATGCTAATCACATTGTCATATTACTAATTTAAACACAGGTTGGGTTCAGCACTTGACTTTTTAATAATGTCATAATGACTAATGCTGGTTCAGCCTGTTTGCATCAAACTAGAAATCGACCCAACTAGATAGTGTAGACAGAAAAGTATCGAGAATCAACTGCTGGTTTCATATCAGTAGAGAAAATGAATCCACATGTACATCATTATATTTTTATTTTCATATCAAATATTGATTTAAAAACCCTTTTTTAAACTTTGATATGTAGTATATTCTAAGTTACTGATTGCTTGCCGATTCCTCCTCATGTCCTCAGAAATACACCCGTCAAGTGTGAAGTCGATCGGAGGAACAGTCAAAGGACAGACAGACAGAGACTCTTTCCATTTTAGTTCGATGTCAACACACTTTGCTTATTTTTGTTGCAGCTAACGTAATAAGAAAATGTAATAACGTTTAAGTAAATAGGACTGCAACCAATGAGTTTTTTTAGTATAGATTAATCCGCCAATTATTTTCTCAATTATTCAGTTAATCATTTTGTCCAAAATCACATTTTCCCAAATCCCAAGCTGACGTGTTGATATTTTATTTATTTTTTTAATATTGTCACTTTAGAATGTGAACATGTTTGTGATGAAATGCACACAGAAGAATAATGCATGTAAATGTACTCATATGTGGCTCAGCATTTCTAGCAGAGTTGCAGTATTTGAATATGTTGGTTTTTTATCTTTTCTCCCTGAGGCTTTTTTTCTTCACCTTACACAGAATCGTTCTTGTTGCACGGACATTTGTGTGTTATCAGTTACTCCTGCAATCCTTTGTTTTATTTAAGTTTTTGGCAGTTTGGCAATTTAAGCTCACTCTGCTCATTGTTAGTCACTCTGAACAAGAGCATCAGCTAAAAGCCTAGCATATAAAATGTAAATGTGACCAACAGTGGCCTCAGTCTGAAGTAATCTTTGCTCGCCGCCCTGTGAAAGTGTGCATTGACATGTGGTTATCACCACGCAGGTCACAACAACACTGACCAGTGGAGATGTGAGGGTGTGGGGAGGAGCACAGTTAGTTACATGTTAGAGGAGTTACAACAAAACAAAAAGTTGTACGATGTTTCAGTCTCTTCAGACCGTTGTACTAAGTAGAACAACATGTTTGAAAAAGTTGTCAGTGAGAAGCAGTATGACCCGAGTGCTTCAATCGACGTCCAATGCATTGTTTTTTTGTTATTTACATATTACATATTACATTATTCATTATGCATCAACATTAATTGATAAGTATCAGACAGATTGCGCTGTTTATCGTAGGTGCAAGTGTCCAGGGACAGAAACGCAGCGGAGGAGATCGATAGACAGCTTTAAAAAAAAAATTTATATTATTTGTTGCTTATTTATTTATTAATTTCTTTATAGGCCTACTTATGAGCAAATTCATTTTTATGGGCCATGGCTGTAAATTATTTGATTCTTGCACATTTCAATAAAATGACGATTTTTGTCGTCGTACCTCCTTAGACATCACAGCAAAGTAAAGTACAATATAATGACCACTAGTTGGAAGAAAGTATTCCAGCTTGTGTAGCTACAGCAGCTGTATATCTGACTGAGATCTTACCGACCGACTGACCGAAGGTTCTCTAAAGAACCTAAAGGTTCTCCTTTAACTCTCTCTCCTGCTTTCTCTCTCTCTTCCTCTATGTGTGTGTGTGTGTGTGTGTGTGTGTGTGTGTAATGCGTGCATTGTGTGTGAGACAGATGGATATTTAGATGGATAGGGTGAATAGTTATGTTCTTCCATTATCCTCGTATATTTCTCACCGAAGCTTGGAAGCCCCAGACAGCCTTGTGCTTAATATTATGGAGCTTTTTTTTAGCTCTACAGTACCACACATTTGTCATGGTACTTCTAAACTATAGAGAGAATATTTCTATTTTTAAAGATGAACATACTAAGAAAATGAAAAGGGCAACATTTGTCTTTTATTATACGTCTACAAAAATATTTTTGCATATTTGATATTCCATTAAAACAATCACTTCAAGTATAATATATAGAGGTATAAATGTAAGAACTCCAATCCTTCTTGGAACTGAATTATATTTTTTGAGTCATACAGTAGCTTATATGATAATTACAAGGACGTAATCATTTCACTCCAGTCTGAGGTGCTCTAATTTCATACTGCTCAGCGGAGGGAAAATAAGAAAAGCCAATTTACCTAATCTGTTTTTAGTATTGCATGGACCTGTGTGAGGTGTTTGTAACTCGTCTCCAGCTGGTGTTCATTGTGGCCTCTAGGAGGAAATAGATCATATTGGAAAGGCTTGTCTGTTAATTGTTGGGGGATGAACCCTTTATGCGTGCATGTCCGTCCTGAGGCTCCAATTCTTTATGCAGAAATCAGTTTTGACCCTTAACGAGGGCTGATATCGATAAACAGACATCTCATTGTCAACTTTTGTCAGTTTTGATAATCGATGAATCATTTAAGTCATTTATCAAGCAAAAACGGCAAACATTCCCTCTATTCTGCTTCTCAGGATGTGCTGCTTTTCTCTGTTGTATGTTTGTAAAGTGAATATAATGGGTAATGTAAGACAAAATAAGTTATTTAAAACTTCACGTCATGCTCTGGGGAATTTTAATGAGCATGTTTCACTAAATTCCTGACACTTTTCCCAGACAGAAAACTTAACACAACCAAACGCATCATAAACACTGGAGAACATCTGGCGATGGGATCACAACAGCTGCGACGTCAAATCGGGCATCAGGCCAGGGGCGTGTAGTGGAACTCGGCCTTTGATTTGATCTACACACCTGCAAAGTTTAGTGATACAGCCTCACGCCGGCTCCGCTGGTCATACAGTTTTAGTTAAACAGAAGTGTAGTACTGAATCTGACACTACGCATAGAACGGGTGGCTGTTGAAAGCCTTTAGAGAACATCTTCCCCACTACAGTATACGTTCCTAGTGATTGTGTGATTCAAACCAGTAACCTTATGCACACAAGCCTCTTCCTCTAACTCCCATCAAACCTACTCTTGCTTTAAACATGATAAATCCACCTCACTGTGGCTTTAGACTGTATCTCATATAGAGCTGAAACTATTCGTAGATTCAACAGAATTAGTCAATGACTTGAGAACTGCTTAATTGTTAAACTCAATTATCAATTTCTGCCTCCTAAAACTGCAAATCATTGGAATAGCTTTGCAATTTGAGGACAGTTTTCATTGAACTTTCTGACATTTAACTTACTATTTGATTAATCAAAAATAATCGGATCAATTGATAATGAAAATGATAATTATTTGCTGCCTTAATTTCAAGGACAGGGTATTTATGTTTGGCTGGTAAATGTATTGCTTTACCAACTAGAGACTTCAAAACCCTTCAAATGACAGTTTGGTGAAATGACAGATATTCGACAGTCTTAAGAGCCAGAGCATGTTGCTGCTGTCTGAATAATTCCCCGCCCTGTGTCACCAATAAAAAGCACCAGATCGTCTGTTGTGTCTAATTGTAATCTACATGTATCGGTAACAAAAACCATGTCAGAGGACGACATAAGCAGCTTATCCAGACAGATTACTTTTTTTTTTCTTTTTTTTTGCCTCGCCTTGTTCTTGCAAAGATTTGAAGAGCGCTAAATGTGAGCAGTGAGCATTTTTAGTCTCCAGCATGTCGTAATATTTTATAGCGTCTTCGGAAATAAAAATGTATTAAAGCCTTGTATTGCTATGACAATATATTGCTTTGATAAAAGTTAATACTTTTAATGTCTGCATCGTGTTTTATCTTTGGAGGGAGAGTGTTTTGGTGCATTTTTGTGCACCCCTGTACGGGTGTAAAACAATTCTCCATCTGTTCAGGCCAATTATTGTTTTCTACAACGAATATTCAGCAACTCTATCTAATTATACCCCCAATTGCCATGGCCTTAACATTCGCCCCAGTACCTTGTCTGGCTCTGCAATCTATGAGGCATCTGATGAAAGCTGCACTCCATGATGCAATCAAAGAGCAAGGCTCATTTTAGAAGTAGCTAGTTCAAACAAGAGAGGGAAAACTCGGCATGTTTAGTGGGCTGATTCAGGGCAAACTGCAAAAGTGATTCACAACACATTTACAATTCATCTAGTTATTCTTGCATTGCAGCTCGCAATAATTGCAGCGATAAAGTGACCACAGTTAATAATCTTTAAGCAAGCGTGAGGGCATAATGAGGAGGAAGGAAACACGGCTTTAACACGTTCGTGAGGTAAGCTTAACAAGGGACTCGATTAGTTTTAGGAATTCAAACAGGGAAGGTTTTAATCAATGTTTTATATATTTTCTTAGGCAAGTGTTGCACATACCAACAAAATAATAAGAACTAAGTTTTAGCAACTTAAGTCTGATTTCATCTGAATATAAACTTATTATACGTACAGTAAAACATTACTTCTTCACAGATTTTAATCCAATGAAACATTTTGAATCTTTAAAGCGTTGCTGTTGTGTAAGACGCATAATGTTCTGTTACATATCGGTGTCAAACTCTGCAGTAAAACGGGGTAAATGTGCTGTAAAATGGAAACGGTGCACCAAAAGGGGCTAAAACGCTGCATAAAGCTGCAAGGTTTCATAGACATTCTTTGTGGTTGCATCAGTGCAAATTACATCATTCCCATTGAGTCATTTGACTTCCTATTAATAAGACATTATTAATTTGATTAAGTCCCCAGTTCTGAAATATAATACAGTGCATAGCCCCTCATATAATTGTGTCTTCAACACTTTGGCTCCTTCCTACACTAATCATAATGTTATTGATGTCCAGTATGTCCTCTGTATATTATTTTATAATGATGTTAGTCTGTGTCAGGACCTCTCCATATCTTAATGATATTACCAGCCAGTCTCAGCCCAGCATTAAACAGAGGTTGCTTTGGCCCTGAACATGAACTAAATGATGTTTACAGACGAGAGTTAATGCGGTATTTGTGTGAAAGAACCTGAATGGAGGTCTGAGATGGAAGGATAAGTCCAGCGCTGTGATCTGACTCCCTTACTGTTGAATAAAAGATTGACAGCGGACGACTGGGAAGGGCTTGTTTGAGGGAGGCTGTGTTATTGAATTGGGCGGTGGAATGAAGAGAAGGAGAGGTGGAGTCCCAAATGAAGGTATGGGAGTGGTGCAGCGTCGGGCCTGGCTGTCTGTCTGTATGTGTGTGTGCTGGTGTATCTATGCCTCCGTATCTGTAGCTTATCTCTATTCGAGCAAATGTTTGTGCGTGAATGTGCGAGTGAATGTGTCGGTGTGAGAGTTAAAGGGGGGATGCTTCTGTGGAGGGGGTTGTTTTGAAAAGAGGAAGGGGGAGGGGTGGGGGGGGGGTTGTGGTGGTGTGCGAGGCTGCTTTACAGAGAGATGGATAGGATGGATTGAAGGTGTAGAGCGGTGATTGGCAGGCGGGATGATGCGGCCCTGGCTCAGCTGCAGCGCAGAGATGTAGGCTGCTGCTGATTGACAGTCGGGCCAAGCCTGGGAACCACAGCGCTGGATCGGACGCAAAGAGAGACTGAGAGAGAGAGAAAGAAAGGGGGGAGAAATTATAGATTTAAACCAAAAATATGTAGTCACAACATTTTGCTTTCTGTTCCTGGATAGTTCGATACTGCCATCTATTGTAAACTACACTTGTGGTGTATTTTCACAATATTTCTGACGGTTGACGACGTGCTAATCCAGCTTCTATGTGTTTAACTGTGTTGTGCAAAGGGGGGATGATGAAGGGAGAGTAGGAAAGACAACCGAATGACAGCAAACCCTTCACAGAAACGAACAATGAGTCATAAGGAAAGCCCGGGGAGGGTGTAGAAATCTATTAAATGTATGTGAGCAGGCAAAGTAAAGTAAGTGGTCTGCAGTGCATCTCTGCATAACAAACATCTACTTTCATTCTTCACTATAGCTTGAGCCGAAGGCTGCACCTAATGTTTTGTTTTCATTATTGAACATTTTTTATATATTTCTTCTTTAATTGTTTTTTTAGTTTATAAAATGCAAAAAGCTATAGAAAATTATCCATCACAACTTCTCAGAGCCAAAAGTGATGACAAATTGTTCCCGTCTACAAAAATCGCAAAACCCAAAAATATTCGATGTTACAAAGAAGAAAAAGCTGAATCCTGAAGTGAAAGAGGCCAGAATCAAGTTTCCGTTAGTAGGTTTGGCATTTTTCTTAATAAATGACGTACAAGCAATTAGAAAAGTTATTATTAAATTAGAATGATTAAAACTTTAACACCACTATTTTGTTAGATTGCTAGCTCTTCATTTAATTATCAATGTTTATTGTAAAATATTGGGCCTTTTATGAAGAGAAAAGCCTTGAGTTCTTTTGTGGGTGTTTGTGGAAACCAGGAAACATTCAAAAATGTAGATGAAGTATTCAAGATACAGCTGGGCAAGCGAAACTGAAACTTATATTCATTTAGTACTGTGGTTCTCTTCCAATTGTTAATGAGGATGATTTTTTGAGTAAAACAGGATCGTTTTTTAAAAGGCATGTCAAGTTTCTGACAGCATCTCACTTTGCATGGCAGCTAAGATGGCTGATGACAACCCGTCCTCAGGGGCCCCGGCGGTGTTTTTACGAAACACGAACACCGAGGCAAGTCAACGAATCGCAAAACTGATTACCACCGCGTGTCATGTTTCAGAAAACGTGCAGTTGTTCACTCCGGTGCCATTGTTCTTTACCAGAAGAGCGGGATCGTGAATCATTTGCTTAAATGAAGATTAAACATTACAAATACCTTTTAGTCTTTTGGACTCCGATGACTTTACACTTGGTGTCAAAAAGTTAGTCTTCTAATAAAGTTTGTTGCCTTTAATCCATGTGCTCCAGTATATTTTGGACCCAAGCTTCTCTTGATACAAGTCTTTGAGCTCCGGACAGGTCTTCAATTCCTTTTGAGGCGGTTGAAGTGAGCTTAACCGCCTACTTAACTTTAGTCTTTAATAAACGCTAATAAATTGAACAATTTGTCGGGCGAGTAAAAGTTGCCTTTGGGTAAGTCCATTTCTGACCCACTTGCCCGGCTGAACTTTGACTGTGATTGCTCTAAGACCAATGCAACTACAGCAGTCTCTCTTATTTCCATTTATCATGCTTCCAAATGGATAGTAGTAAAACTATCCTGCACCCACAACATTGGTGTTGGATCCAGTTAGACATTCCAGTCCCATCGCGGGAACTTTGCCTAAATTGGCCATTAAAAAGTTTTAAAAGTTCACACTTAGTGTTATTAAATAATTATTAATGGGGAATCAATTCCAATTGCTGGTTATGTTTTTGTTATTTATGCACTTTCTGACTGCCTGATGCCAATTAAGACATTGAGTTTGGCCAGTTGATGTTTAGTCAGTGCCAGAACGTAAAAGGTTTTTCTATTTCTGTCTATTTTTCACCCAGCGATAAGCCCGTTATCGTTTCCTCTCTGCAACTGGCCTCCACTCCTCTCCGTGTGTGGTTTGTGCAACCAATCAGATCGGACGCCACCGGTCTGAGTTAAGAGTTGTGTAAGGTGAACACGGCGGTGGCTACTTCGCATTACCAAGCAAATAGTAGAACGGGATGCTTATTTCATCACAGAGGCTACATATCCAGGGTTGAAAATGATGAATCAATCTTATACCGTGTCCTGGCAATTATTAAGTGAGGCAGATCAAGCCGGCAGCAACAATAATCGGGGGCAATCGCTCGATTGACTCGATTGCAGATGGTCTGTATGTAGCTGACAACCCACTATCGGGTCTTATTAACGTATTGGAAAGACAAAAGAAAGGGGACGTGTTGCTGTCTTGTGATTTCCCCCGCTTTTTCCTTTCCTCTCTTGGAGAAACTATTAGAATAGCTGTAACTGTAGAAACATACTTTGGACTGGTATACAATTAGCTCAATCATATATTTGAAGTCCATTCATCATCAATGATTGAACGTATCCCGGTGTGTAATTTGAGTATTTTAAACATTTTGTGATAATGAATATTTTAAATGAGTCTCTTTGCTTTAAGCATTCAGACTCCGACTCTCTGTGCTCAGTGGAAAACCATTTTTGAATATAATATACTGTAACTTTCGGCCTCAAATTAGCCGTGTAACTTAAAAAAAAACGATGCAATTAAAAGTATTAGGAATCACCATCAAAGGGAAGCAAGAGACGAAGGAGTGATAAAGGAGTGAAACTCTCTGCCTTTATTATTCTCTTGTCTAAACCCACCTTTCGCAGTCGTACCAATCAATAACAGAGGCTAAAATTGATGTGAATCCAGTTTTGATTTTTGTTATTCTCCTGGCGATCTTTTAATGCAGTATGTGTGAATCTGTGGGTGTAAGCACAGTGTGCATTTTATCTGAGAGTCTGATGAAAATATACAGCAGCAGGCGCGCGCTGTGGCTTTGTTGCACTGTCTGACCAGAGAAGAAAGAGTTAGGCCTTTTAAAGACATAACGTGGTTCTTCTGAGGCTGCCGGGAATCATAGCCTTTTCGTTTAAAAACAATATACGATGTCTGAAATAATTGACGCCTATACTCTTGTTAAAAAAGCCCGCCGGCATGAAAGTAAAGCACATTAGGACGTACCTGCAATTCATTTTTCGACAAAAGAAAACGGAGGAGAAAAAGGATATTTTGTGGGCTCTTACTATTTTCATGTGTACTATTCCACCACATGTGCACCAAGTACATTTTATTTATTGACTGCTGTCAATAAACTTCTGACAACAAAGGACGTGAAAGACAAATAGTACATGTGAAAGAACCGACTTCCCAGTTTGTGCCAATATGTGTGGAAGTGTTGGAGTAAGAAGAATAGTCCAATTTGGGAAAACAGTGTATTAAGTTTCTCAAGTTCTAAATTTTCTCTGAAAGGGACTTGAACCCGACCTAGTTTCCGAGAGGTCCTTTCCTTATTGGGATTATGTGCATGACAGCCAAGCAGTGAGCTATGACGTTTAGCCGCTGGCAGGAGGGCCCATAATTTACCATACAAAATGTGTTCTGGACTTTTTTCTAACAATACATGACTAATGGCTAAAAACTTTTCTTCACAGTAAGTTTAGAATTTGAAGCAAATTAGCTTCTCAATTACCAGAAGAGTAAGGCATGGCACTCTAGTGGAAACACTACATGGCCGGCTTTTTTACATCATCAGTGCTAATATGTCAGACTGAAAACTGAAGCTGGGTGTCTGAAGCCAGCCTTTAAGTTGATGTAGCACATCATCTACTGTGTGTGGGCATATCGGAGGTTAGGAGTGACCGCAAGCAAGTAACTTGGCGTAGTCTGATAGTAGTGGTGTGATGTTGTTGCACTACATTGTGAATAGGATTGTAATACATCTATATAAGCTGATATTTAGATTGTGATTGGGTATGTGTTAATACGTTTCTTACACTCTCTAAAGTGTATTTTTTATGGGATTAACTATGTTGGAATTCATACACATTTCCTACAAAGAGGAGTGTTGTGTGTTAAACAGGAAGTGTATTATTAAGTTTTTATTCTATTTTAGGAAATGTTTGCATTTCTTTGTGTTTTACTTTGTTATGGAGTTATTCTTGGAAAGTTATTGGAAATATAAAATCTACTAAATATAAAAAACAAAGTCGTCATGGCATGTGCTATAGCCCGCCCGATACTGGATTTTTGAGGTCAATACAGATATTGATATTTAGGTGTTTAAGATCAGAAAAAAATAATTTAACATAAACACACATTCTTGATATGGATCCCTTAGATACTTTGGTTTGCTTTTATCATTATTTTCTAATTGTGAGAGAGATATGCTGAGCTTAATACTTTGCAGTTAAAAAAATCAACTTGTCAGTTTTTGTCACCCGTCGGCTGACGTACATGCGATACACCGATACATTTGCATGAAGCCAATAAAGCACTGAAAGACTAAAGCAAGTGTGGTAATTGTTTGACCAACTATACATGAATGCAAATGCAAAACAGAGAAACATTTATCAATTTATCTAATCGCTGATAAATCTGTTATTTAGTCTTAGCTATGGTGGGGCGCATCTACCCTACACAAACCCACGGCTCCTTCACAATGGTATCGTCTGGAGTGGTAGAGTCTGTGTACAGACTTGGTGAGTTGTCAGTCGGTTTGGTTTCCAGGTGGCCTGGATCAGGGTGGGAACCATTGTATGTAGCTAACAGGAAGTAGGGAACAGCTATCGGAGGGCACCAGCTGTCCGTGAGGATGGGCAGGTCCACTGGCTTCCTGTTTCTCAATGCTCCGTGTGCCCCGGAGCAAAACAAAACCAGCTTCCCTTTCCAGTTTGAGAAACAATAGATGTTGCAAGCAGCAATCCTCTTCTCCCTCTAGTCCTCCTTCCTCACCTCTTCTTCGTCTTTTTCTCTACCACATTATGCTCCTCTCTTTTCTTCTTGCTCTCCATTCTCGACTCATTTTCTCCTCCAGATCATGCTTCTTCCTTTTGTATCCTCATCAGTCCTTCTTTCCTTGCTTCTTCTGCCACGTTGTCCTCCCTCATCTCCTCTTTACTCTCCTCTCCCTATTCTCCTCCTCCGTCTCCCTCAACCTACTTCTTTCCTTTATCATGTTCCTCTGTCTGTTGGTTGTGTAGTTAGAGTATGTATATGTATCTAAACATGTACAGTCTTTGTTATTGTGTGTGCGTGCATGGCGGTTAGATGATGAATGCAGTCAGTGTGATGGCTTGTTGAATTGTATTGACGGACGGAAAAAAGCCACACATTTATAGTTTGTACATACAAAACATGCAACTTGAGACAAATAAATTAAATTCTGTGCAACACAATATATTTTTTGTTGGGGGGGGGATTCATTTCTCTCCTATTTATGACAAAAATACTGCAGCATCTCCAGAATTTGGAATATTACTAGTATAACTACTTTTACTTTGTTTTCAAATCGTTGTGAACCTACGTTTTTGTAATGCATGAAATTGCGTTAAAAGCATCCTGGGAAAGTCGTCCCATGAGGTCTCTTACGGGACACGTCTGCGATTTGTTTTTGCTCAAAATGTAATTTTGTAAATGTTTGCTACAAGTCATGATGACAAAAACACAGTTCATGAAAAAATGAAGAGTGAAGTGCAACATAAGCTTTTAACAGCATAACGTTCCAGAAAGGTCAACAAGATGAGCTCAGAGAGAGACAGAGACAGAGACAGAGAGGTTTTATTAATAATGAATAGCATTTTCATCCGTACACTGGAGAGTAGAAGAAGAACTCCACCTGGAAAACATGCAGTGTATGCATACCCCCCACACACACACACACACACTGGCACGGGCACACAGATGCATACACACAGTGAAAGCGAGGGTAAGCTCCTGCCGATATACAACACAAACACAGTGAGGCAGTGAAAGAGCTTGTGAGCATACACATCTGCAAACACACACACAAAATCACAGAGAGAGGGCACACCTGGTCTCAAATACAAATAAGAAAAAGTGTTTGGCATATGTAGAAAAACACACATGCAGTGTGTACACACACACACACGGCAGAAGAGCACATTCACAGTGCAAAGTTATTGACACATGGAGAAATCCATATTTATATATAATACAGTGGTGGAGAACCATCAGTCTCCATAGTCTATGAAAGGGCCTGCACCGCTTTACTTAAGGTATTAAATGTTTATGTGGCGCTTTTTTCATCCCTCAATAACCCTTCTTTCCACATGCACTCACGCACACACACAAGCTCACAATGGCAGTAACAGCTTCCCAAATCAGATGAGAAATTCAAGTCATAACCATATGAAAAATGACTTTCTCATCGTCTTTTAGACTGAAAATGGCACAAAAATGACAATATATTTGCTTGTAACACCGATTCTGAGCAACTAAAATCTGTCCTGGCTCGGCAGGTGGAGGGAGTCGTTGTTTACTAATCTCAGGGTTGGCGGTTTGATCCCCAGCGCCTTCTGTGAACTTGTGAAAGTGTCCTTCGGCAAGACGCTCAACACCAAATTGCTCCTGATGGTGAATGGGCGAATAACATGTATGAAATATATATGAACATGTTTGCTTTAGAAGAAGTCAGCCATCTTTTAGACTGTAGCTGCATCCCGGTGTGTTGAATTGATTCAACCCCCCCTCCTTACCCACACCTGGCCCCTCCCTCAGGTGAGCTGCTGAGAGCCTAGCAGGTATCGCTGCCTCTTTTAGATCAGAGCTCGATTATCAGAGGCCAAACAGCGCAAAGCGATGCTCATTACCATTGATTCTGTCTCAGCGGGAGTCTGAGTCACACTCCGACTGTGTAGTGCACGTTTGTGTGTGTGGTTTTGTTTCGTGTGAGCTGTTAATTCCGTCTATGAGGATCCCGTGATCAGACGTTTGGCGTCTATCTGAACACTTGACGTCACGCAGCGTGTGACGATGCTCTACCCTCATGCCTCGATATGTGCGACTGGAGTTTGACTTAACTTACGGGGGAAACGATGCTTCTCACCACTGAGTTCTGGCATTTGATTTGGTGTTTCACTATTTGTGGAGGTGGTGGTGGTGGTGTCTTTGTCTCTTCCTCCTCTGCGTGTTGTGTCCTCCCTGCGGAGCTGCGCCCTGGGGGTTGGTAAGGCATGCGGGGGGGGCGGCCCCTGTTGAATTATGGATGGAGGTGAAGAGGGGATGAGGGGCTGGCCTCGAGGGGACATACCCCCCTCCCCCCCTCCATCCCCAACACTTCCGACTCTCCCCCCACCCCTCCCCCATCCTCTCCTCTTCCTCCTGCTTCCCTCTCTGCCCAAACAGTCACCATCCACGCGTGGCGTAAGGTTTGATGAGGGTGACCGGAGATGTGTTTCTCTCTCTCTCTCTCTCTCTTTATCTCTCTCTCTTTCTGTCTTTCTGCTCTGCTGTTCTCTCTTGTTACACTCTCGTCCTTATCTCTCTCTCTCTCTCCCCCCCTCCCAGATTTCTGCTGGGAAAGTCAAAATGATAGAGGTCCGTTCAGCCGAAACTGGTCTGCAGATGTTGAGAAAACAAGACAAAGACATACAGTATCTTGATTTTCTTCCTCTGTGAATTGCCAGCAGTATTTGGCTGGTGTTGAAAGGGCTTCTCTTGGCTTTTGTTTGATTATTTATTCTGCAAAACCCGGAAAATGTACTGTGAGGAGTGATATAATAGATAGATAATAGATATTCAGTATAGTTTATTTGTATTAATAAATAATTTTGTTTAGTTTTTAAACTCAAATACAAAGAAATATTAATTTAAGTCATTTTCTTTTTTTATACCATTATTTTTTGGGTATTTTATACCTTTTATTTGAAAGTGATAGTGAAGAGAGAGACAGGAAATGTTGGGTGAGAGAGTAGCAAACAAAAAGAACCGGGGACTCGCTGCTCGGGGCATTTGCGCCCATGCGGTTTGCCCCCTAACCACTCAGCCACCAGGAAGCCCAATTTAAGTCTCTTACGTGCTAGTTTAATCATATTTTGTAGCCGTTGTTCTACGTTTTGTCAAACAAACTAAACAATACAATCGGTTTTGAAGAGCGGTGAAAGACATAAGGTCCATTTTGGAAGTGGTGACTGTGGTGCCGAAGTCATATAATAATGTATGTGACATTTTGCAGCTTTGTCGTCTGTACAGAGAAGTTTTTTTTGTTCCCAGCGGTGCACTCAGCCCTCCGCTTTTTAGTGGTTTTAAGACCAGGGAGAAAAAGGCTGCTCCATGTGTTCCAGTTTTATGGCATTTCTTCAAATGTATTTGTCAAATGAACTCAAAGTGAGGATCTGTCCAGCAGCATATGAACATCTACATGATCAGTAATGAAGCAGCTGCATGTGAGTCATATTTCTGAGAAACACAAAGCTGCTGTTTTCTTACTCTTTGCGTCCTCGTATCTTTTAGGATCTTTGAATCAAACATCATGTCTGTCTGAACGATATGTAATGCTGCCAGGTTGAGGTCTCTCATCAACATAATAAAGACACTTAGCATAAATACTATGTATGCTAAGTTGTAAAATGTTCATCAGCAACATATATCATTTGTTTTACCTACGTTATCCACAACTAAATATGATTTACCGTGTTAGGAACTCGAAGCACTCGGTTAAAGTAACAGAAAGGTGTTGGTTAAACATTTATAAGGCCAACTGTGACCTGAAGCAGGATGTGTTTGTTTGTCCGACAATAAACCACAACCATGTTTATTTCCTAACCTTGAACCATGGCGTTGACAAAAATATAGATGGATTACTAAATAAAAATCAACACTGGTGTTTATAAAATCAAAGGTAATTTAGCAATTTACATACTTTCTGAATAACAGAAATCTCGAACTCATTGAAAAATCAACTCTTATCACGTCTAGAAAATCTGATTTCTTCAGGATTTTAGCGTAATTTGAGGATTGCTTATAAGACCCTTGATCTTAATTGGGCCACTGCATTAATATATACCATATTGAAGAAGAAAATGACACACAGGCGTTATGTGTGCATGTGTAACTGACTATTTGGACACCAGAACATGCTCAGAAAACATGCTGTACTGAGAAGCTTTCATCCATTGTGATCACGCCTTTTAGTTTAAATGTCTATTGTCCTTATAAAGTATACATACAACACATTTTCTTTTCTTTTTATAATATATAGTGAGCCATTGGTATTATTTCTTCCTTCTTGTTTGAGGGACAATAACTTTAATAGCAGGGGGACCTCTAAAACTCAGCATCACATTATTAAAGTGGACCGCTCCTCTCTTTGCCACCCCGGCAGCCTTGCTTTTTGAAATGTAATGTGGAAATACCAAATGTAGCGGCGTCTTAATGATGTGCATCTGGGACAATTGTGCAAAAGGGTTTTTAATGAAATCTATTATTGTTTTTCATTGCAGTGGGGGGGAGTGTTTACAAAATAGAATACAGCAGCCCCAAAATGACAGGGAGGGAGAGAGAGAGAGAGAGAGAGAGAGAGAGGAGAGAGAGAGAGAGAGAGGAGAGAGAGAGAGAGAGAGAGGAGAGAGAGAGAGAGAGAGAGGAGAGAGAGAGAGAGAGAGAGAGAGAGAGAGAGAGAGAGGAGAGAGAGAGAGAGAGAGAGAGAGAGAGAATTAAAGTTTTATGACTGATGAATATTTCATGTTCTGGGCAGTGATTCCCACATTCTGGTGTGTGTTTTGTACGAGTGTGTTCATGCCTGTGTGAGTGTGTGTGCGCATGAGCCCTGGTATGTGTGAGTCTGTCTCTGGAATACATGCTGGGTGTTTTTAAACCCTTTCTCCACAGTGTTTTGGGACACTGCTGTCAGTGCCCGTATGTAAACTGGCTTTGGTCTGATATCGTAAAGGACAGGTTCAGATTTTATGCTAATTACAATACTGACATGTCATACGCAGTCTTAAGTTAGCCAAATAAAGTGGTCTCTGTCCTGGTAGTCGTGTTTGTTAGTGTTTTGTCCTGGCAACAAGCCTACATGCAACTACCAGGGCGTGATATTTTCTATTTTATTTAGTCTTTTATTACAGTAGACAGATACTTTGGGGTTTGGGACAACACACATGTAAAGATGTGAAATTTCTGATATTTTATAAACCCAATTAATGGGAGATAGTAGTCACTAATGGTGATAATGAAATAATAATACTTAGGCCATGTACTTTATTCCAATTTTGTGTTGGCTCTTTGTTTCTGTTAATCATCATTATTTTATAATCCCTTGCCGGTCCGACCACCAGGTTGGGTTTTACTGATGTAGCGCAAAAATGACTGAATATGAGACGGTTACTGTGCAATCATTGTGTTTTAAATTAATTCATAGAGGAAGGTAAGCAGAGGATTTGCAATGGAGATGTCTCTGCTAGATGTGTGTGTCTGAAAAAGAAGAGGATTACTGAGCCTTTGAGTCTTTGCATGTGAGTATTGTATTAAAGTGGAGTTTATAGAATCTGAACCTATCCATTAAAAGATGTGTTGTCACTTGCGTCTCTGCTCGTTGTGAAGCTCTTTGCGACAATCGGAGGCTTGACAAACAGTTAACTTGAGTCGACTTAATCAGTTTGCCGATGATCTAATATCCGTCCCCGTTGACCCAGTAATGGTAGCTCATGATGGGTGTTTAGACAGAGATATGAGTCGATGAATACAGACATTTGTTTGCCAAGTAGTGTATGCTCCCCTCGAGCATCGATTGAGCTCAACGGATCGATATGTCTTGGATTTCATGCGTGCATCTCTCCTCTCAGCGATCATCAACAGTAGCTTACACCGAGGGGGTAATAATCGATTTTAATAGTATTTTTAGCTTAGCTTATTGATTACAACAAATACCGTAGGTCCAAGCAAGCGCTGGTTTGTACACCCGTCACAGACTGAAAGAAAATCAATATTACCTGTCTGAGTCTGTTGATCTTGGTTTTTCAGGTCCCATAATCTGTTTGCTTGACTCTAACCTTTCTGCATGTATACGCTATGAGGTTACAGACACCACTCAGTAGCTGGAAAGTCAGAGATAAGAGAGAGAGAGAGAGAGAGAGAGAAGAGAGAGAGAGAGAGAGAGAGAGAGAGAGAGAGAGAGAGAGAGAGAGAGAGAGAGAGAGAGAGAGAGAGAGAGAGAGAGAGAGAGAGAGAGAGAGAGAGAGAGAGAGAGAGAGAGGAGAGAGAGAGAGAGAGAGAGAGAGAGAGAGAGAGAGAGAGAGAGGACCCTGCTCAGTCATTTATTAAAAACCACTTGAGACTGG